>NC_057725.1:31369724-31441507 GCF_004010195.1 Chiloscyllium plagiosum
GGAAGTGCTGCACTGTCACAGAGGCCTTACTGAGGAAGTGCTGCACTTTTAGGAGCCCTTACCGAGGAAGTGCTGCACTGTTGAGGGGCCATTAGTGAGGAAGTGCTGCACTGTTGAGGGGCCCTTAGTGAGGAAGGGCTGCACTGTTGCAGGGTCCTTACTGAGGATGTGCTGCACAGTTGGGGCCCTTACTGAGGAAGTGCTACACTGTTGCAGAGGCCATACTGAGGAAGTTTTGCACTGCTGAGGGGACCTTACTGGAGAAGTGCTGCACTATTGCAGGGCCATACTGAGAAAATGCTGTACTGTTGGTGGGCTCTTACTGGGATGTGCTGCATTGTTGGGTGGGCCCTTACTGAGGAAGTGCTGCACCATTGGGAGGCCTTTACTGGGAAGTGCTGCATTGTTGGGGAATCCTTTCTGAGGAAGTGCTGCATTGTTAGGGGCTCTTACAGAGGAAGTGCTGCATTGTTTGGGAATCCCTTCTGAGGAAGTGCTGCCTTGTTGGGGGCTCTTACTGAGGAAGTGCTGCACTGTTGGGGGTCCCTTACTGAGGAATTGCTGCACTCTTGGAAGGGGCCTTACTGAGGAGGTGCTGCACTGTTGCGGGGTCATTACTGAGGAAGTGCTGCATTGTTGGGGAATCCTTTCTAAGGAAGTGCTGCATTGTTGGGGGCTCTTACTGAGGAATTGCTGCATTGTTGAGGGGCCTTACTGAAGAAGTGCAGCACTGTTGGAGGGCCTTACTGAGGAAGTGTTGCACTGTTGGAGGGCCTTACTGAGGAAGTGTTGCACTGTTGGGAGGCTTTACTGAGGAAGTGTTGCACTGTTGGGAGGCCTTACTGAGGAAGTGCTGCAATGTTGGAGGGCATTTACTGAGGAAGTGCTGCACCGTTGGGCGAATCTTACTGAAGAGGTGCTGCACTGTTAGGGGCCCTTACTGAGGAAGTGCTGCATTGTTGGGGGGCCTTATTGATGAAGAGCTGTATTGTTTGGGGCCCTTACTGAGGAAGTGCTGCACTATTGGGGGTCCTCACTGAGGATGGGCTGCACTGTTGGGAGGGGCCCTTACTGAGGAAGTGCTGCACTGGTCGAGGGCCTTACTGAGAAGGGATGCATTACTGGGGGGCCCTTACTGAGGAAGAGCTGCACTGTTGGGGAAGCCCTCACCAAGGAAGTGCTACATTGGGGTATATATACGGGGTAGACCATTTAGGACAGAGATGGGGAGAAACGTCTTCACCCAGAGAGTGGTGGCTGTGTGGAATGCTCTTCCCCAGAGGGCAGTGGAGGCCCAGTCTCTGGATTCATTTAAGAAAGAGTTGGATAGAGCTCTCAAGGATTGTGGAATCAAGGGTTATGGAGATAAGGCAGGAACAGAATACTGATTAAGGATGATCAGCCATGATCATATTGAATGGTGGTGCAGGCTCGAAGGGCAGAATGGCCTACTCCTGCACCTATTGTCTATTGTCTATTGCCTATTGTTGAAGGGCACTTACTGAGGAAGTGCTGCACTGTTGGGGGGACCTTGCTGAGGAAGTGCTGCACTGTTGGGGAGACCTTACTGAGGAAGTGCTGCACTGTTGGAGTGTCCTTACTGAGGAAGTGATGCATTGTTGGGGACCTTGCTGAGGAAGTGCTGCACTGTTGGGGGGACCTTGCTGAAGAAGTGCTGCACTGTTGGGGGGACCTTGCTGAGGAAGTGCTGCACTGTTGGAGGGACCTTACTGAGGTCATGCTGCACTGTTTAGGGTCGTTTACTGAGGACATGCTGCACTGACAAGTTGTCGTATTTCAAATGAAGTCAACAACGTGTCTTTGTATGGAGGTGAAATTAAAGGTTCACCAGGAGCAGGGCAGTTCAAAGAAGTAGATTTTATGGAATGACTTAATGGAGGGATTTGCAATGGGTGGAATGGGAAAGGAAAGGGAGAAAGACAGTTCCATACTTCCAGATTTCAAAACTTAATAGATCCTTGTCACTGAAGGTGGGGTTACCAATGGTGGAGTCATTTAAAATGAAGAATGTTTGAGAGGATGGATGTCTCAGAGGCTTGTGAGACTGGGGGCTTTACAGAAGTGGGGATGAGAGGGGATGGATTTGAAAACAAGGATTTTAAAATCAAGGAATTGCTAGACCAGGTGCATCGGGTGTCACAGGACTCAACTGTGCATTCAGATTAAAGGGCTGTTAAGAAGTTTGGATTTTATTCCACCTTGCCCTGCAGCTGAAATTGGCTGATTTAAAGCAAGAGAGGTGCTCAAATATTGAGTAATGCTCATGTGAAACATCTTGGGATAATTATATTAAAGACACTATATGAATACAAGTTGTCAGTTATTTAACAGGAGTATAATTTGAGCATGATGTTACATTGGAGAATATGCTGTCAGTGGTGTTTATTTGAGTTCAATGGCAGGGATATACTCCAAACATCTATACAGTATTGGTTACCTATTCTCTGCACCTCCTAGCTGTGCTGTCACCGTTTCAGTCTCACTGTGTGGATTTGCTGCTGTCTGTGCAGCTGATCTTCCATCTGTCTCACCCAGCCGCTGCCACAAGCCCTGTGTGTAACAGGGAACAGCAATGGACCATTAAACTCCCAACAGTGCAGTGTTTCGCACAATATCAAGAGACCCCAAAGGGCTTTACAATCATACAGTCACACGGTCATAGAGTTGTAAAGCACGGAAACAGGCCTTTCAGCCCAATGTATCCATGCTGACCAGTTTTTCTCAACTGATCTAGTCCCTTTTGCCTGCATTTGGCCCATATCCCTCTAAACTTTTCCTATCTCTGTACTGTCCAAATGTATTTTAAATATTAGATTCGATTCCCTACAGTGTGGAAACAGGCCCTTCGCCCCAACAAGTCCACACTGACCTTCTGAAGAGCACCCACCCAGACCCATTTCCCTCTAACTAATGCACCTAACACTATGGGCAATTTAGCATAGCTAATTCACCTGACCTGCACATCTTTGGACAGTGGGAGAATACCGGAGCACCCGGAGGAAACCCATGCAGACACAGGGAGAATGTGCAAAACCTACACAGACAGTCGCCCAGGTCCCTGGTGCTGTGAGGCAGCAGTGCTAACCACTGAGCCACCGTGCCTCCTATCTTAATTATACCCACCTCTACCACTTCCTTTGGCATCTCTCTCCATATATGCACCATCTGGGCAGCACGGTGGCTCAGTGGTTAGCACTGCTGCCTCACAGCACCAGGGTCCCAGGTTTGATTCCAGCCTCAGGCGACTCTCTGCATGGAGTTTGCACATTCTCCCTGTGTCTGCGTGGGTTTGCTCCTGTTTCCTCCCACAGTCCAAAGATGTGCAGGTCAGGTGAATTGGCCATGCTAAATTGGCCACAGTGTTAGGTGCATTAGTCAGAGGGAATTGGGTCTGGGTGGGTTACTCTTCAGAGGGTCAGTGTGGACTTGTTGGGCCGAAGGGCTGTTTCCATGCTGTAGGGAATCTAATTTAAACCCTCTGTGTGAAAAAATTGCACCTCAAGTCCCTTTTAAATCTTTCCCCTTTCACCTTAAACCTATTCCCTCCAGTTCTGGACTCCCACACCTTGGGGAAAAGACTTTGGTTATTCACCTTACTTATGCCCTTCATGATTTTATAAACTCCTGTAAGGCCATCCCTTGACCTCCTATGCTCCCGGGAAAAAAGTCTCAGCCTATCCAGCCTCTTCTGGTAATTCAAATTTTCCAGTCTTACTAACATCCTTGTAAATCGTTATACATGCTTTCCATTTTAATAAAAGCCTTCCGATAGCAGGGCAACCAGAATTGTATGTAGTACTCCAAATGTGGTCTTATCAATGCCCTATGCAACTGCAACATGACATTCCAATTCCTGTACCCAATGCTCAATGAAGCAGTCGCTATTAGAATGTACTTGCCAATTCAGCTGCTCCCTCACCTCTCCATGTGCCCTTTACATTGCTTCAACAGCACCTTCAGCTTTCCATGCTAGCCTTGACTGATATCGACTGATACTGGTGGTGCTGAACCTACTCAAGGCATCCCAGAAATTTGCAGCAGGCACCAATATTCCAAAAACCCTCACTTTTTCCATTGTCCTTCTCATTGCTCCAACTGCTCCTGGGTCTGGGATCCAGAAGAAGGGATATAATCTTAAATTTAAACCAGACTGTTCTGAAATGAAGCTCTCCATGGGATACCAGGACTAAAATGGCTCATTTGTGAGAAGATGTTACTTGTATTCCACCAGTATCGGAGATGAAGAGGTAATCTAAATGATTCTTTAAAATACTTAAAGGAACTGTTAAGAGTACGTGGAGAGAAATGATTTCCTCTGGAAGAGGGCATCAAAATACGGGATATAATCTTAAAATTACAGTCAGGCCACACAGGGGTGACAGCAGGTAGAACTTATTTACACAAAGATTAGTAGAAATATGAAACTCACTTCCCCAAACAACTACTGTGGGGTTGGGGTGAACTGAACATTTCAAAATGGAGATAGGTATTAGTAGTGGGTGAAAGGTAAGACAGTGAGGCCTGGAGACACAATAGATAACAGCGACCCTGCCTCATAGTCAGATATTCTGGGTTTGAGTCCCATCCCGGGACCTGTAAGCTGTGTTCAGAATGCAGTAAAAAAGATTGATTATCAACCTATGAATCCTTCCAACACACGCCAATGCCAGAGAGTATGAACAGGGTAGATTTCTGGTTCACCATACAATAGGAAGCAAGTTTAGTGCCTCCATCACCACCATCCACAGCTCCAGGCTACAACATGTAGGTAAAGGTGCATCTTGCCACAAAACTCAGATACTGTCAATGCATTACACCAAGGGTAAAATAAATATTTGAGAGAATATAATTTAGAGAATTTGACAGGGTCATGGGTGGGGCAAATTGGGTTGTTCAAGCTAAAAGGGATATGAAACCATGGCAGCGAACCAGATTTAAGTTCCAAATCAGCCATGATCTAACTGGATGGTGACACTGGCTGAAGGGTTGTTTTGCCTGACAGCATCAAATCTGGGACCTGGAATTGCATGGGACTCAGTCGTCAGCATCACATGGGGCTCATTAAACAATGAACAGTGAGCAGGCAGTTTACGATAGGCTTAAAAAGATTGGGGCTCTTGTGGTGCAGTGTCAGTGACCCTCCCTCTGAGCCAGGAGATGCAGGTTCAAGTCTTACCTGCTCCACAGATTGTAATAACATCTTTGAACAGGTTGATTACAAAATATCTATGCTGACCGGGGAAAGGTATATCTGCTTCAATCAACACTGTTTAAAACTGACCTGGATCTGTTCCTGAAGAGCTTGAAGACACTGGTGATCATAGTCACGTTCCTGCTTAATCATTCCAGCTAACATCTGACACTGAGCTTCCTCTGACAGCACCTACAGCACAATAACATTCCCTGACTTAATATGCATTTTCTATCATCAATATCGACAGAAGGTGTACATTCGAGTCTTTTTACAAGGGGTAGCAGAGACGTAGGTGTTAAAGGTGGGCATAGAAGTGGGGTATTGAACTTTAGAGCTTTCATATATGAATGCAAAAAGCAGACAAAACGATGTGGAGGTGCCGGTGTTGGTCTGGCGTGGACAGAGTGAGAAGTCGCACGACATCAGGTTATAGTCCAACAGGTTTATTTGAAATCGCAAGCTTTCGGAGCGCTGCTCCTTCATCACCCGATGAAACAGCAGTACTCTGAAAGCTTGTGATTTCAAACAGACCGGTTGGACAATAACCTGATGTCATGTGTCTTCAGTCAAAATGAGGTAGACAAAATTAGGTATAAATAGAGAGAAATAGGAGTGATTTAGAAGACACCACATTGATATATTATAATGTGACCATGTTTGCAAACTAGATAATCTAGTGTAGATGACATTTTGAAAGACAGAAGGCGTAATAGTGCAGCGTTAACTGATAATTGTATCAAACATTTGGGGAAGACCAATCGTAAGATGGTAGCATTTTGTATTAATATTGATTGTGTACTTAGGCTGCCAGATTTTCTGCTGGTCATTCATTCCTCACCAGCATTCCTCACCATCTTTCAGTTCCTTCACATTTTGTTCATACATTGTATGGTTCACAGCTTAATGGTTAAGCACATTTTAACTTTATTATTGATGTCTGTGGTCCTTAGTGGACTGTGGCTACTTAATATTTATTTGCCAGAAGTAATTGTGATGATTTAATACCACATTTGCAGAAGTGACACTCTTGAAAGAGATAAAGCTACAGACCCATGCTGGATGGCAGATTAATTTTAAGGATTTCTTGACACAGATCAATTATTTCAAATAACACCTTGTGATGTCCTCAACCTGCCAAAGAGGATATAAAGATGTAAGTCTATCTTTCTAATTTTTATTGAATGTCGTTGTCAAATCACCATAGCCAAATGTTCTCATCCTAAGTTAGTTTGGACTGCTATACCCTCAGGTTGCTCCTGTTCACACCTGTTCTGAGAGGAAGGAAGAAGGAAGATTTGTTTTCATTAGCTGATGACTTCTCTCGAAAACCTCTCTCAGAGTTCACCTACAGGACTGCAGTCTCACCAGGAAATTGAAGGATAAAAGCAAATATCCAGAATCTAATAGAAAGTTACCATGTGCAAATCAAAAACTGGAATTCGAAATAACTGGCATATACATTACTATCACTGAACCAGGGAGCCGTTCGGGTAATGATGACTTATTATAAATGTGTACAGGTATAGTACAGGAGGAGACAATTCTTCCCTTTGTGAAGAGGATTCTGGGTAATACCAGATGGAAGTTGGGAAAAAATTGTGGCTGTAAGAGCTGCTCCTTTTTTGAGGTATTTTAGGTGCTGGAGGTGATCTCCTCAAATTCCAGGAGCAGCAATTACTGTTGTTTTATGCTGTTGCATTGTTCTGGAACTTCAGAGAAAGTAAAGTCAAAACAATGGCACTTTTAAAAGGCAGAAAGACAGACAAAGGAAGCAAGCACATGGTCTGGAGGGAGAGAGAAAGAGAAAGAAACCTACACTGCTAACTGACTTAGCAGTGAATCTGCACAGTTACTGCCTTTGCTGTTTAATTTCATGTACCCCTGGACATTGGAGTGCATTGAGGAAAAATGATCAAACAGCAAAATTCACAGCTGATCTTGGAGGAACCTGTGTGGGAGAGCTCACAGCACAGGAACAGATAAGTGCATAGTTTTTAACACGTAACCTTGTTGTAAGTCTGCAGTACTGAATAGAGTGGGTTCTTTCTTGATTATATGTTTTATTGAAATCTGTCTCTTGATTAAATTTTTTAAAATATAAACCATAAGTACGAGGTTAGCCTGGAGCACTTTTTTACTGGGTCTGTAGATTGCGAAGGAGCAAAGATGGTCTTTAGTAGAGTGGTCTTCCTGTCGGATGTGGGAGTTTATCAGAGAGTTTCAATGTTACTGATGATTATGTCTGCAGGAAGTGTGTTTGGTTGCGAATTCTATTGGATTGCATGGATCAGTTGGACCAGCATTGAGAGGCAATGAGAAATCTACAGAAGTTATGGATGGAAGTTAAATGAAGGGAGAAAATCTACAGATACAGTCAGTAAATGGGTTAACTCCAGGAAAAGTAGGAGGGTAGGTAGGTAGTGCTGGGGTCTTCTGTGGCTAGCCCCATTTCAAACAAGTATGCTATTTTGGAAAATGTAGCGGTGATGGATTCTCTGGGGAATATAGCATGAACAGCCCTGTTTCCGGTATTGAGAATTGCTGTAATGTAATGAGGGGTACATCGGTTCCAAGCAATTGATTGTGTTAGGGCACTCTCCAGTCTGAGGTACAGATAGACAGTATCTGCAGTCAGCAGCAAAAAATCAAAATGGTGTGTTGCCTCCCTGGTGCCAGGATCAAGGATGTCTCAGAGAGGGTGCAGAATGTTCTCAAGGGGGAGAGGGACCAGCAGGAGGTCATTGTTCAAATTGGAACCAGCGACATAGGAAGGGAAAAGGATGCAATTCTGAAGGGAGAATATAGAAAGTGAGGCAGGAATTTAAAGAGGAGGTCCTTGAGAGTTGTAATATCTGGATTACTCCTGGTGCTACAAACTGGTGAGGGAGGATTAGGAGGATAGAACAGAATAGTGTGTGACTGAGGAGTTGCTGTATGGGAGAAGGGGTAGAAGTGACCAGTACAAGAAGTTCAGATTGCACCTGAATTGGAAGGAGACTAATATACTGACAGGGAAATTACCTGGAGCTGTTCAGGAGGATTTAAACTAGTAAGATGGGTGGTTGGGACCCAGGGAAATAGTAAGGAAAGAGATCAGTCTGAGACTGGTACAGTGGAAAAGGGAGCAAGTAAAACAGTCAGGGCAGGTACGAACAAAGCAGAGAACAAGTTAGGACTGATACATTAAACTGCATTTACTTCAGTGCAAGGGGCCTAACAGGGAAGGCAGATGAACTCAGGACATGGTTAGGAACATGGGGCTGGGATATCAAAGCAATTACAGAAACGTGGCTCAGGGATGGGCAGGACTGGCAGCTTAATGTTCCAGGATACAAATGCTACAGGAAGGACAGAAAGGGAGGCAAGAGAGGAGGGGGAGTGGTGATTTTGATAAGGGATAGTATTACTGCTGTGCTTAGGGAGGATACTCCCGGAAGTATATGCAGAGGAATTAGTTGGGTGGAACTGAGAAATAAGAAAGGGATGATCACCTTATTGGAATTGTATTGTAGACTCCCTAATAGTCAGAGGGAAATTGAGAAACTAATTTGGAAGGAGATCTGTTATTTGTGGTAGGGGGTAGGGGATTTTAACTTTCCAAACACAGACTGGGACTGCCATAGTGTTTAGGGTTTAGGTGGAGAGGAATTTGTTAAGTGTGTACAAGAAAATTTTCTGATTCAGTATGTGGATGTACCTACTACAGAAGGTGCAAAATTTGCCTCCTCTTGGGAAATAAGGCAGGGCAGGTGACTGAGGTGTCAGTGGGGGAGCACTTAGGGGCCAGCGACCAAAATTCTATTAGTTTTAAAATAGTGATGGAAAAGAATAGACTGGATTGAAAAATTGAAGTTCTAATTTGAGGAAGGCTAGTTTTGATGGGATGAGGAAAGCTGATTGGGTGCAGATGTTTGCAGATAAAGGGACATCTGGAAAACGGGAAGCCTTCAGAAATGAGATAACGAGAATCCAGAGACAGTGTATTCCTGTTAGGGTGAAAGGAAAGGCTGGTGGGTGTAGAGAATGCTGGATGACTAGAGAAATTGTGGTTTTGGTTAAGAAAAAGGAGGAAGCATATTACAGGCATAGACAGGACAGATTGAGTGAATCCTTAGAAGACTACAAAGGCTGTAAGAGTATACTTAAGAGGTAAATCAGGAGGGCAAAAAGGGGACATGAGATAGCTTTGGCAAATAAGAGTAAGGAGAATCCAAAGGGTTTTTATAAATACATTAAGGACAATAGGGTAACTAGGGAGAGAATAGGGCCCCTCAAAGATTGACGAGGTGGCCTTATGTGGAGCTGCAGGAAATGGGGGAGTTACTGAACAAGTATTTTCCATCAATGTTTACTGTGGAAAAGGACATGGAAGATATAGAATGTAGGGAAATAGATGGTGACATCTTGAAAAAAAGTCCATATTACAGAGGATGAGGTGCTGAATGTCTTGAAAAGCATAAAAGCAGATGAATCCTCAGGACCTGATCAGGTGTGCCCTAGAACTCTGTGGGAAGCCAGGGAAGTGACTGCTGGGCCCACTGCTGAGATATTTGTATCATCGATAGTCACAGGTGAGGTGTTGGAAGATTGAAGGTTGGCTAATGTGGGCCATTGTTTAAGAAGAGCGGTAAAGACAATCCAGGGAACTACAGACCGGTGAGCCTGACCTCAGTGGTGGGCAAGTTGTTGGAGGGAATACTGACGAACAGGATTTACATATATTTGGAAAGGCAAGGACTGATTAGGGATAGTCAACATGGCTTTGTGCGTGGGAAATCATGTCTCACAAACTTGATTGAGTTTTTTGAAAAAATAACAAAGAGGATTGAGGAGGGCAGAGCAGAGGATATGATCTATATGGACTTCGGTAAAGTGTTCGACAAGGTTCCCCATGGGAGACTGGTTGGCAAGATTAGATCTCATGGAATACAGGGAGAACTAGCCATTTGAATACAGAATTGGCTTGAAGGTAGAAGACAGAGGGTGGTGGTGGAGGGTTGTTTTCAGACTGGAGGCCTGTGACCAGTGATGTACATCAAGGATCGGTGCTGGGTCCACTGCTTATCCTCACTTATGTAAATGATTTGGATGTGAACATTGCAGGTATAGTTAGTCAGTTTGAAGATGACACCAAAAGTGGAGGTGTAGTGGACAGCAGTGAAGGTTACCTCAGAGTACAATGGGATCTTCACCAGATGGGTCAGTGGGCTGAGAAGTGGCATTATGGAGTTTAATTTAGATAAATGTGAAGTGCTGCATTTTGGAAAAGCAAATCAGAGCAGGATTATATACTTAATGGTAAGGTCCTTGGGAGTGTTGCTGAACAAAGAGACCTTAGAATGCAGTTTCATAGCTCCTTCAAAGTGGAGTTTCAGGTGGACAGCATAGTGAAGAAGGCATTTGGTATGCTTTCCTTTATTTGTCGGAGCATTGAATAAAAGAGTTGGGAGGTTGTGTTGTGGCTATCCAGGACATTCATTAGGCCACTTTTAGAATATTGCATACATTTCTGATATCCTTCCTACCGGAAGGATGTTTGAAACTTGAAAGGGTTCAGAAAAGGTTTACAAGGATGTTGCCAGCGTTGGAAGACTTGAGCTATCGGGAGAGGCTGAATAGGCTGGGGCTGTTTTCCCTGGAGCGTCGGAGGCTGAGGGTGACTTTGTAGAGGTTTATAAAATCATGAGGGGCATGGATAGGAAAAACAGACAAGGTCTTTTCCCTGGGGTGGGGGAGTCCAGAACTAGAGGGCATAGGTTTAGGGTGAGAGGGAAAGGATATAAAAGAGACCTAAGTGGCATTTTCACACAAAGGAAGGTGCGTGTATGGAATGAGCTGCCAGAGAAAGTGGTGGAGACTGATACAAATGCAACATTAAAAGGCATCTGCAAAATGTTTCTTTTCAAGTATTTATTAAACTTTCTTTTGAAAGCATGGTGAAAAACAGATTCAATAATATCACTCCATAATATACTTCCATTATATGACAATTCTTATTTTGTAATCATTGATGTAGGCTTATGCAAAATTCAGTGTAGGGCTTATTCGAGGTCAGTCCTCACTGAGGAATACCAACCTTACTGCGCAAAGCAGTTGCTTCTTCTTTGAGAAGACCAATACACTGGTGAAGCTGTTGGTTTTCAGACATCTCGTGCTCCAACAGGATTTGATCACTGTTCTGCAGTGCAATTAAAGTTGCCACCTGATTAAAATAAAAGATTCATTCAGTGGAAACGTTTGCTGGAATCTAAGAGTCATGTCCCTTTAGTAATCAATTCAACATGCCAGCTTAGATCAGTACAACAGCTCTTCTATCCAATATCCTCAACATCAATACTGGGAGAGTGTAGGTCCATTAGTGAGGTGGGGCAAAACTGAGCCAAAGTTGCACTTTTGAACAATATTGAAGGAATGCAAAACTGTTAGAGGGTCAATGATGAATTTTGTGATTTTCTATATGTTCGCCCAAGTAGCATATTACAGAGAAACAGGTTTATACTGAGTCAAATATCTGGAAGTTTATTAACAACTTCATAAGTGACATACACAGTCCGGCCTCTATTCTGACCTACATTACAGATACACATCATGAACCAAATGGCTGGCTGTTTGTTGATTGTTAAATGAATGAATAGGGAGTAAGGTGGAGACCTCTTATATTAGGCCATCACATGGGATGATGTCATCTCAAGAAGATAGTTCTCTGAGGACCATCTGATGAGAACTCCCCTTTGAGAACCCCTTGTAATGTGGATGAATGCATTTGTAATAAGTTGGATGAAAGAACTGGATTAATGAATATAATGTAATTGGGATCACGGAGACCTGGCTCCAGAGTGACCAAGGATGGGAACTCAATGTCCAGGGTTATTCAATTTTCAGGAAAGATCGATGGAAAGGAATGGGTGGTGAGGTAGTGTTGCTGATGAGGGAGGAGATTAACTACTAAGGAAGAACATTAGCCTGGATGATGTGGAATCTATATGGGTGGAGCGAAGGCAAAACAACATTAATGTGAGTTGTGTACAGACTACAAACAGTAATTGTGAGGTTGGGGATTGTATCAAACAGGAAATTAGACTTGCATGCTGTAAGGGTAAAACAGTTATTATGGCTGACTTCAGTCTACATATTTATTGGGCTAAAGAAACCGATAGCATTGTAATGGAGGAGGATTTCCTGGAATGTATGGTTTCCTCGACAAATATGTCAAAGAACCAGGCAAGAGAGCAAGCCATCCTAGACTGGGTATTGTGTAATGAGAAAGGATTAATTAGCAACCTTTACGTGTGAGATCCTTTGGAAAGAGTGACCATGATATGGTAGAATTCTTCATTAAGATGCAGGGTGATACAGTTAAATCTGAGACTAGGGTACTGAACTTAAAGAAAGCTAACATTGGTAGTTTGAGGCAAGACTTAGCTAGGATAAGCTGGCCAAGAATACTTAAGAGGTTGATGGTAAATAGGCAAAGGCAGACGTTTAAAGAACACATGGATGAACTTCAACAATTGTATATCCCTATCTGGTGTAAGAGTAAAACAGAGAAGATGACTCAACCATGGCTACCCAGGGACACAGGTTTGATTCCAGCCTCAGGGAACTGTGTGGAGTTTGCATTCTCCCTGTGTCTGTGTGGGTTTCCTCCAGGTGCTCCGGTTTCCTCCCACAATCCAAAGATGTGCAGGTCAGATGAATTGGCCATGCCAAATTGCCCATATGTTAGGTGCATTAGTCAGAGGGAAATGGGTCTGGGTGGGTTTCTCTTCAGAGGGTTGGTGTGGACTTGTTGGGCCGAAGGGCCTGTTTCCACACTGTAGACAGTCTAATCTACAAAAACGGAAATCAGGGACTGTGTTAAAGCCAACGGGGAGGCATATAAATTGGTCAGAAAAAGAGCAATTCTGAGAACAGGGAGAAATTTATAATTCAGCAGAGGAGGACAAAGGGTTTAATTTGGAAGGGGAAAATAGAATATGAAACTAAGCTTGCGGAAAACATAAAAACTGACTGCAAAAGCTTCTCTAGACATTTGAACAGAAAAAGATTGGTTGAAACAAATGTAGGTGCCTTGCAGTTAGAATCAGGGCAACTCATAATTGACAACAAATAGATGGCATACAAGTTGAACAAATACTTTGGATCTGTCTTCACTAAAGTGGCACAAATACCCTTTTGGAAATACTAGGGGACAGAGGGTCAAGCGTGAAGGAGGAACTGAAGGAAATCCTTAATAGTCAAGAAATGGTACTGGGGAAAATAATGGGAATAAAACCCAATAATTCCCCAGGGCCTGATGCTTTGCATTCCAGAGTACTTAAGGAAGTAGCCCTAGAAGCAGGAGATGCATTGTTGATCATTTTCCAGCATTCTATACGGAGTTCCAATGAACTGGAGAATAGATAATGTAACCCCAACTTTTATTAAAAGGAGGGAGAGAGAAAACAGAGAATTATAGGCTGGTGGTGGGGAAAATACAGGAGTCAATTATAAAGGACGTAATGACTCAGCATTTGGAAAATGGTGTAAAAACAATGACTGCAGATGCTGGAAACCAGATTCTGGATTAGTGATGCTGGAAGAGCACAGCAGTTCAGGCAGCATCCAAAGAGCTTCGAAACCAACGTTTCGGGCAAAAGCCTGATGAAGGGCTTTTGCCTGAAACGGCGATTTCGAAGCTCCTTGGATGCTGCCTGAACTGCTGTGCTCTTCCAGCATCACTAATCCAGAATTTGGAAAACGGTGACAGAATCAGTCCAAGTCAGCATGGATTCACTAAAGGGAAATCATGCTTGATACATCTTCTGGAATCCTTTGGGAATGTGACCAGTACAGTGGACAAGGGTGAATTGATAGCTAGTGTGTATCTAGAAGTTCAAAAGGCTTTTGACAAAGTTCCACACAAGAGACTAATGAGGAAAATTAAAGCTCATGACATCAGAGGTAATGTATAAAGAACTGGTCAGCAGACAGAAAGCAGAGAGTTAGAATAAACGGATCCTTTTCAGAGTGGCAGACGGTGATCAGTGGAGTGCAGCAGGGTCCAGTGCTGAGACCTGCTTTTCTCAGTATATATTAAGGATTTGGATGAAGGAACTGAATGCCTTATCTCCAAATTTGCAGATGACACTAACCTGGGTAGCAGTGTGTGCTGTGAGGAGGATGCTAAGAGTCTGGAGGGTGACGTGAACACGCTGGCTGACTGGACAAATAACTGGCAAATGCAATATAATGTGGATAAGTCTGAAGATATCCACTTTGGTCACAAAAACATGAAGGCAGATTATTATCTGAATGGTGGCAGTTTAGGAAAAGATGAGGTACAATGAAACGTGGGTGTCATGGTGGAACAGTCGCTGAAGGTTGGCCTGCAGGTGCAGCAGGCAATGAGGACAGGCAATGGCATGCTGGCCTTCATAGCAGAGGATGTGAGTATTGGAGTAGAGATGTCTTGCTGCAGTTACACAGCAGCAGTGATGAGGCCACACCTTGAGTATCGTGTGCAGTTTTGGTCTCCTAGTCTGAGGAAGGACATTCTTTCTATTGAGGGAGTCCAGCAAGGGGTCTCCAGACTGATTCCCAGGATGGCATGGAATCGACTGGGCTTGTACTCACTGGAATTTAGAAGAATGAGAGGGGGATCTCATAGAAACATCGAAAATCCTCATGGAACTGAGCAGGCTGGCTGCGGGTAGAATGTTCCTGATGTTGGGGAAGTCCAGAACTAGGGATCACAGTCTAAGAATAAGGGGTAAGCAATCAGCAACACATTTCCAGCTCTGATCTCCAGCATCTGCAGACCTCACTTTCTCCCCATTGTGCTAAAGGGATCAAGGGATATGGAGGGAAAGCAGGAATGGGATACTGAAATTGCGTGATCATGTTGAACGGTGGTAGAGACTCAAAGGGCTGAAAATGGCCTACTTCTGCACCTATTTTCTATGAAATGATTCAATGAAACTGCTCTCTCAAGCACCTACTGTATTTCCAGGGGGACGAAGCTTATGCTGTGTCAATCATTTCTCTGAAACCTTTTAGCCAACGGCCATGATATGACTACTCAAGCCATTGGATGACTATTGCCCCCTGCCTACCTCCATTTGAAGCTTTGTTTCATTCATTTTAAGAACAAAGTTTTCGAAAATAATACACTGATAATAGAGAGCATTTTGAGTCAGATAAATGGTTGATGCTAATTCAGTATACAGTGTATATTATGACCTCTGTGTTTCTTGTAATTCTTCCCTTTTGCTTTCAGAAGCCTGAATTTTGGAAGATTATCCTTTACTATGAGAGGAACTGAATAAAAAGTAAGGATGTTACGCTTAGTTATCTCGAGCATCGCTGAAACCACGGCTGTGTGCAGTTTAGGTGCAAATGTGTTGGAGGCAATTCAAAGTTGACTAGATTGATACCAAGAATGAATGGAACGTTTGGGCAGACTGGAATTGTTTCCAGTCTGAAAGAGTGAAGGGTTATTTGATTAAATTGTGTAAGATCTTGAATGATCCAAAATCCTGGACCTGACTGTGGCTGTACCCCCACCTTATAGACTGCAGCAGCTCAACACTACCTCCTCCTGGACAATTAGTGTTGGCCAACAGATTCTGTCCTTATCAGTGACACCATCATCCTGAGAGAGAATTAAAAGAATGCCTCAAAAGACTAAATTAAAATAAAAACAGTATTTTACAGTTTTATTTAAAGTGAGGAATGGCAATTAGTTAGTGGATGATTTAAGCCAAACTAAACATCTCCAAGTGGGTATATTTTGATTAACCCTGTTACTTCAGGGTCTGTCAGTTTACTGAATAAGCTGTCAGAATCTTTCTCATTACACCGAATCCCTGTTGAGTCAATGCATGGCATTGTGGTTGCAACTAAAGCACATGGATTGCAGCAGTTCAAGAAGGTAGCTCACCACAATCTTCTCGAACAACTGAAAACAGGCAATAAATGCCAATCCAGCCAGTGACACCTATGTCCCATGAGTGAACATAAAAACAAATTAGCAGAAGGGTATCTTTGATTCATGTCAAAATTGAGAAAAGCTATTGACATTTCGTATATGCTCACACACATGTCCCTTCACTGTTTCATTCACACACTCACCACGTAACTATACTTAAATGAAAACCTTCAGCCAGTGAGGAGGGAAAACATATGTCTGTGGCTGCATCTTCCTCTGATTCAGTCTAATATCTTCTAGCTGCTAATGGACAGTATGTCAAGCCACCACTCTAGGCTATCTAGCGGGCAAGTGGAACTAATTTGGGAGCGGGTTCGGCGTGGACTAGTTAGACCAAAGGGTCTGTTTCTGTGCTGTATGACTCTATCTGTCCAGGGATCATCAGTTTTTGATTCCTTAAAGCATAGTATGTAGGGCAACTCATTCCCTCAAACTCTGCAGACTCTTGTCTCCCCACACAGCTCAATGTAGACCCTCTCCCCACAGAGCTCAATGTAGACTTCTCCCCTCACAGTGTGGACCCTCTTCCCTCACAGAGTGGACCGTCTCCCCTTAGTGTGGACCATCTCCCCTCACAATGTGGACCCTCTCCCCTCACAATGTATACCCTCTCTTCTCACAATGTAGACCTGTTCTCCTCACAGTGTAGACCCCCTTCCCTCACAGTTCAATGTAGACCCTCTCCCCCCACAGTGTGGACCCTTTCCCCTCAGTATGGATGCCCTCCCCTCACAGTGTGGACCCACTCCCCTCAAAGTGTGGAACCTCTCTGCTCACAGGGTAGACTCTCTCCTCTCTGCTCACAGTATGGACCCTCTCCCCGCACAATGTCTATCCTCTCCCCTTACATTTTGGATCCTCTCCTCTCACAGAGCAGACCCTCTCCCCTCACAGTGTGGACCCTCTCCCCTCACAGCTCAGTGTAGACCCTCTCCCCTCACAGCTCAGTGTTGACCCGCTCCTCCCACAGTGTAGACCCTCTCCCCTCACAGTGTGGACCCTGTCCTCTCACAGTGCAGACCCTCTCCCTTCACAGTGTGGATTCTCTCCCCTCACAGTGTAGACCCTCTCCCCTCACAATGTGGAATATCACCCCTCACAGCTCAGTGTAGACCCTCTCCCCTCACAGTGTAGTCCCTCTCCCCTCACATTTTGGACCCTCTCCTCACACTGCGGACCCTCTCCCCTCACAGTGTGGACCCTCTCCCCTCACACTGCGGACTCTCTCCCCTCACAGTGTATACCCTCTCCCCTCACACTGTGGACCCTCTCCCCTCACAGTGTATACCCTCTCCTCTCACAGCTCACTGTATACTCTCTCCCCTCACACTGTGGACCCTCTCCCCTCACAGTGTATACCCTCTCCTCTCACAACTCACTGTATACTCTCTCCCCTCACACTGTGGACCCTCTCCCCTCACACTGTGGATTCTCTCCCCTCACAGTGTATACCCTCTTCTCTCGCAGTGCAGATTCCCTCCCCTCACAGTGTAGACCCTCTGCTCTCACAGTGTGGAACATCTCCCCTCACAGTGTAGACCCTCTCCTCTCACAGTGTGGACCGTCTCCACTCACAGTGTGAACCCTTTCCTCTCACAGTGTGAACCATCTCCTCTAACAGTGTGGACCTTCTCCCCTCACACTGTGGACTCTGTCCACTCACAGTGTATACCCTCTCCTCTCGCAGTGCATATCCCCTCCCCTCACACTGTGGACCCTCTCCCCTCACAGTGTGGATCCTCTCCTCTCACAGTGTGGACCGTCTCCCCTCACAGCTCAGCGTTGCTTTGTCAATGTTTAACTCTCATTGTAGATTTGCCTGGATCTGGAATGCTAAATGGCCACCTCCTGTTACTCATGTTGTTATTGTATTGTTAAAAATTGATGATAGGTTAAAAAATGGTAGAACATACATTTTGATCATAAAGCTGTGCCACGCTCCCTTGAAACATCTTCAGTTCAAATTCAGTTGTCTCCTTCAAGTTGTCCAGCACGTTTTTCAAAGCTGCTTCATCATAACCTCTTCCAACTCGCTCGTCAAGTTGCTGCACCAAAACCTTTGACCTTTCAATTCTTTTACTCATAGATTGTAAATCCTGTGGGGAAAAGTGTTGAAAGTATAAAGCAGTGATCATCTAGATTGTCTTTTCATTACTATTGTGCATTTCACAGCCTCTGGACTCCCCAAAGCTCTTTACAGCCAATTAAGTATTTTTGAAGTGTAGTCACTGTTGTAAGTTTGTAAACATGGCATGGCATTTGTGCATAGTAAGATCCCACAAAGTGTAAGAATGATGAGCAGTTAATCTGTTTCAGTGATACTGATTGAAGCATTGTCCAGGATGCCAGGGAGTATTTCACTCCTCTGCTTTAAGTATGACCATGGGATCTTATACATTCAAATTAGAAATCAAACTGGGTCTCCATTTGGCTTCTTATCCAAAAGAACAGCATCTCTAGCAGTGTAGCATTCCCTCAATACTGCACTAAATTGTTAGCCTAGATTGTCATGCATTCCTTATGGAGCTGGACTTCAAGCTTTACAGTTCAGCCTCAGCAGAAAGGTTACCCATTGAGTCACAGCCTGATGCAATGTAATGCAATCAAAACTGTGTTTAACACAGTGAACCATCCCCGCACATATCATAGGAACGTCTGGTGAGCACAGAATCAAAGCCTTCGGGAAGGGATGACAGAACACCGGGAAACGTGACAGGGGGATGATAAACTCTGGGGCAATCTCCTGCCCAGCCATCACTCACCTTGCTGTGCTGCTCACTCTGTAGCTCCAGCTGATGATTCAGGTGTTGTATTTGTTTGCACAGTCTGACTTTCTGAGCTGCTTCTTCTTCACACCTTTCCCAAGAGAATGTTACACAATAGTTATACACCTTTCCTCCGCATAAAGATTCAATAATGCATGAAGGGAATGTTTTACAGGAGCTTTCACAAACTGCTTACAACATCAATCAGCTTCTCATCTGAGCTGAACGTTGCTCACAGGTCAATGTTGGGTTGGGATATTACATTGTTCATATGGTGCTGAGGCTAAACCAAATGGTATAGATATAGACAACTTGTCATGTAACCTATAAGATCCTAAGAGAAAGGAGCAGGAGTAGGCCATTTGGCCCATCAAGCTTCTTCCTCCATTTAATTAAATCATGGCTGATCTGTCTGTGGCCTTAACTTCAATTTCCTGCCTGACCCCATAACTCTTTCCTCCCTTGCTGATCAAAAGTCTGTCAAACTCTGGCTTAAGTATGTTCAATGGCCCAACCACTACTGTTGTCTGTGGAAAAGAATTTAAAAGATTAATGAACATCTGAGTAAAAACATCCAGCTCATCTAAAATGGGAAAGTTCTTACTTTTACACTGAGCTCCCAGATTCTAGAGCATGTGAAAGGAAAATATCCTCCCAGCATCTATCCTGCTGAGCCCCTACATGTTTCAATAAAATCACCGCTCATTAGTCTAAACTCCATTAAGGATACCGGCAATCTACTCAACCTTTTCTGAACTAACTATAAGGTATTTTTATTCACCCACGGGATAAGGACATCACTGGCTAGGCCAGCATTTATTGCCCATCCCTTATTGCTCAGAGGACAGTTAAGAATCAACCACATTGCTGCGGATCTGGAGTCACATGTAGGCCAGACCAGCTAACGTTTCCTTCCTTAATGGGCACTATTGAACCAGATGGGTTTTCCAACAACTGGCCACAGATTCATGAGTCATTATTAGAATCTTAATTCCAAATTTTTATTGAATTCAAATTCCACCACCATCTATCATGGCAGAATTTTGAACCCGGGTCCCAGAACATTACCTGGGTCTCTGGATTAACTATCCAGCAATAATACCACTAGGCCATCACCTCCCCAAACTACTCCATGCCATTCTCACAGCGCCAGAGACCCGGGTTCAATTCCCGCCTCAGGCGACTGACTGTGTGGAGTTTGCACATTCTCCCCGTGTCTGCGTGGGTTTCCTCCGGGTGCTCCGGTTTCCTCCCACAGTCCAAAGATGTGCAGGTCAGGTGAATTGGCCATGCTACATTTCCCGTACTGTTAGGTAAGGGGTAAATGTAGGGGCATGGGTGGGTTGCGCTTTGGCGGGTCGGTGTGGACTTGTTGGGCCGAAGGGCCTGTTTCCACACTGTAATCTAATCTAAATCTAATGTAATCTAATCTAATTCTCACAGCTGAAAGGGATGAATGCGTGGAGCTCTGCCCATATCCCAAACAAGAAGGAAGCAGGTAGACAATATGTTGATGAAGGTGAAATTGGGATCCATCATGTTCTGAAAGGCTCATAATAACAGGCTTACTTGGATTGGTGCATTTGTGGTGCAATTCTTTCTGATCTGATCTGCCGACCCTGGAATTCCATTTCTGGATAGGAATTGGATTAGGCAGGAGGCTGAGGTATCTTCGAGGTATTATCTGTGTGTTCAGGAGAGGCTAATATTGCACCTAACCTGTGTTACTGACCCAACTAAAACATCAAGCAAAACAGTGGTACTTACATTGCTTGTAGTTCTGTCAAGGTAGTCTTTACATCTTGCACTTCAAGCCAAGTTGTCATTAACCGTATTGCAGGCATTGTCACAGGATGATATGCAGAGAGGATCTCAGCGTGTCTGTCAGCAATCAGTGCTTTCAGTCTCTGGATCTCCTGTTTTTTTCTCTCAATTCCTCTGTTCAGTGAGATGACCCTGTCAATGACAGCGGGAATTGTCAGAGCTGAACAAAGAATTAAGCTGGATTCTACAGTGGGAATAGATGGCTGAAATAACACAATCATTGTTTTACATCTAACTCTATTTGAATGTTTCCTGATGAAGGATCTATGTCCAAAACATTCTTCTGGCTCCTCGGATGCTGCCTGACCTGCTGTGCTTTTCCAGCACCACACTCTCAACTCTATCTGAATGTCCCAAATCTATGTTTCCCCAAGATCTATAGACTCATAGCTAGGATATCTAGGATATTTTAGATTGTGATTTAGCCTTTTGTCCTTCATCAATATCAGTGACCATGTGATGAAACTAAAACCCAACGTATTTGTTGAAACATTATTTACAATAAGACCATACTAAGAATCTCAGTAAGATTAATCTTACCTCTGCTGGTATTCTGAAACCAAGTGGATTATGTGATTACTGGTGGATTTATCCTTGTTTATGAAGTGAACCTGTTTGTGAGTTTCCATTTCACCATTCAGCTGCTGTGTCAGAGGTGACCAGGAGGTGTGACCCTATTAGTCAAAGCAAGAAAGTAGTTTAGTATCAGCCACCTTCCTGAAAGTGCCAGAATGACTGACCATTTGATGTTAATAACTTTAGAATGTGAACATTATGGAGTCCATATCCATGTTCTAGTTACTGTATAAATATTCCAATATCACTGCCTCTGCTCGAGTTTAAAATTTCAAACCCTTCCAACAAGCCAATATAACCTGCCAAGGCTGAGCACATCTTGAATCACAGGATCCCAACAGTATGGAAGCATGCCATTTGGCCCATACTGATCCTCCAAAGAGCACCCCATTCCCCCATCCCTGTAACTCCACATTTCCCATTGCTAATCCACTTAACCTGGACACTATGGGCAATTTAGCATAGCCGATCCACGAAACCTGCATATCTTTGGACTGTGGGATGAAACCAGAGCAACTGGAGGAAACCCACACAGACATGGGAAGAATAGGCAAACTCCACACAATCACTAGAGTTGAAGGCAAGTCCCTGGCGCTGTGAGGAAGCAGTGCTAACTGCTGAGCTGACACACCACGTGCCCCAGTTAAAATTCAGTACAGCCTTATCAGAGCTGTTTATCAGCACACGCTGGCATGGAAATAACCCTGGTCCATCAAATTTTGTGAAGATTACAAAACTTGGACAGGCTGTACAGCCCATCTAGTTTCTGATAGTGTTTATTTGCCATACAAGCAATACCCTAATCCCAGGTTTTCATCATGTTCCTATATCACTTTCTTCAATTACTTAAACTAAAGGCTCACTTTTCTATAGCACCTGTTTAGAACCTCAAGTCTTGCTGCACATTCAAGGAAGTACTTGAAGTGTTGTCACTGCTGAGCACAGGAAAATCTGGCAATGGTAAAGTTTTATTATGAATAAATGATCTGTAATTAGAGTGATGAGTATTGTCCAAGCCTTTGGAAAAAACTCCCCCGCACTTCCCTAAAATAGTGGTGATGTGGTTTTCACGTCCAGCTGAGAGGACGGGTAGGACCTTGGTTTAACACCTTATCCAAAAGGTGATACATGTGTCTGTGCAAGGTTTCCTAAGAATCACTCTTCTAGTAATGCAGCACTTCCTCAGTTCTATCCCTGATTGTGCAGCACTCCCTCAGTGTTGCCCTTCTTTCAGTACAGGTCACCCTTGGTACTACTGCTGTGACAGTGCAGCAGTCTGTCTGTACTTGCCCCTTTGACAGTGCAGCCAGCCATCCCTCAGAATGCCCATCCAAATGAATATGCAAATCAAGAGCAGGAGTAGGCCATTCAGCCCGTGAGCTTGCTCTGGCATTCATGGGTGATCTCATCATCACCTCAAACTTGCATTCTCACCTACTCCCGATAAACTTACGTCCCATTGCTTAATCTATCTACCTCTATCTTAAAAATACGCAAGGAATCTGTTTCCACCAATTTTCAGGAAGAGAGTTTCAAAGATTTGTTACCATTTGAGAGGGTAAAATAATTACCTCATCTCTGTTTTAAATGGTTGACCCCTAGTTCTAGACTCTCCCTTACAAAGAAACATTCTGTCTAAATCTATCCTGGCAAGGCTCCTCAGGATTTTATGTTTCAATCAAGATGCCTCTTTATCTTCTAAAACCCAGCAGACCCAGGCCCAGCTTCTCCAACCTTTCCACATAAGATAGCATCTCTCCCATCTACTCTGTCTGAACTGGCCCCATTGCATTTATACCCTTCTTTAAACAAGGTAACCAATACTGTATGGGTAAACTGATGTTGTCACCAGTGCCTGTGTAACTGAAGCATGTATTCAATTCCAAACCTAATACAAATGTTAACACTCTAATAGCTTTCCTTATTACTTGCTGTGCCTTTGTGATTCACACACACAATGACACCCAGACCCCTTTACATTTTTCTTTGTCAGATTAGGCTGTATTTGATTCCTGATGAAGGGCTCCGGCCCGAAACGTCAACTCTCCTGCTCCTTGAATGCTGCCTGACCTGCTGTGCTTTTCCAGCACCACATTCTCGACTCTAACATCCAGCATCTGCAGTCCTCACTTTCGCCTATACTCTATTTGCCACATCCTTTGCCCATTCATTGAACCTATCTATACCCATTTTAGTCTCCTTATGTCCTCTTCACAACTTATATTCCTATCTTTGTATTATCTCCAAACCGTATCTTCTATTACTTCATCTGAGTCATTTATATCAATTGTGAACAATTGAGGTCCCAACAATGACCCTTGTGGCACACCTCACATTCTGTCTCGCCAAAATGAGAAGACCTATTCATGCCTACTCCCTCCTTCCAGTCAATCTTTTGTTCATGCAAATATGCTATTCCTTATAGCATAATCTTTTATTTTCCACAATAACCTTGGATATAGCAACTTATAAAATGCCTTTTGGAAATCAACGTTCAGTCCATCTATTGGTTCCCTTTGGCCACATGTGGAAAGGACTCCAATAAATAGGTCAAACATGATTGCTCTTTCACAGAACTATATGTTGTCTCTGTCTGATTACCTTGAATTATCCAAATTCCCTGTCAACCAGGTGGACAATGCAGAATATAAGTTGGGGCTGTTAATCATTCCTGAGGAAGGGCCTGTGCCCGAAACGTCGAATCTCCTGTTCCCTGGATGCTGCCTGACCTGCTGTGCTGTTCCAGCAATAAAGTTTCAGCTGTTAATCAAGTCCATTCAGGGAGCCTTGGCTGACAGATAAGAATAGGAGGGTCGAACATCCTGCCCACCCTGAGAGCTGGCTCTGAGGGGGCTGGATGAGTGTCAAAGACTCTCCACATGTAAATGAAGGGTGACTTGGTGATGGGATGCCAGTCTCTTTGGAGTTATTTCTCTCTTCTTTTGCAGCCATTGTCCTAACAGTCATTGATTATTTTTCTCTTTTAGATCTGACGATGCCAACTTGTGTGGTGTAGAGTGATTCGTCAGAATCAGGTGTTGTTATCTCTCCACTAGCTGTCTTTTATACATTTGCTTTGCTTCTTTCCAGCGAAACGCTCATGTGCAAATTGTAGCTGGAGCCTTCCCCACTCGGGACATGTTCCTTTTATTGGTGAGATCTCCTCCAACAATACGTACTGTCATATTTATATCTTGTCTTCTGGCATTGCTCTCTCTGCTGGTTCTGCTCCAAATATTTGGACAGCCATAATAAATGTTTTTAATTCTTCTAGCTTACAGTTATATCAGACTTCAATGCAAACATACTACTAGTCAATATTAAGGTGCTAATTAATAGTCTTCCTTGAGGGAAAGCCGGAGGAATTTTATAAATTACTATCACCAAGAAAAGTAACAAACTATGACATCAAACACACATGCAAAGACAGGTGTCTCCAACAATAGGAAGATAACAAATATGCAATTTAAAATATTCTTAGAATCCTTGAGTTTTATATTAAATCTGAGACCACAGCTGTTTAGCTGATGCCTTGTCTCCTCAGAAACCTACAGTTGCTGGTGAATAGAATTTGCTCTGATTTGTTATATTACCTGTGCTGAATTTTTAGATGTCTGGAAGGAAACTGGGAGAGTGAGAGAATCTTTCAGTCCTTGGTATTACCAATCAATGTTCTTTCTCTGCTCTGACTGCCTGAAATTCATTTGTGTGTCCCCATGCCTGACGTCACTGTATTGTTCAGTCTGGATAATCCTCAAATATGTGAAACTTCCAAAATGATGTAAATCAAAGACAGGAGACAAGGGTTTCTTCACAGTTGGCTGGGTTTCAGTGCCTATTGATCAAATGACAAATTCAGTTCAGAATGTCGTTGCTTAATTCAAATTGGTTTCATGAACATGACTAAACCTAGTCAGATGATTAAGGTAGCCACTTTAAATTAGTGTTTTCTCTGTTTTTGTAAACTATGAAAGTCCATGAATGTCTCAGATGTTATAATTAGATCTGGAAGTTGAAAATTAATAGTGTATATTTTACCACAATTATGACATAGAGTCAGAGGGTCACAGAGATGTACAGCACAGAAACAGCCACTGTGGGCGGCACGGTGGCACAGTGGTTAGCACTGCTGCCTCACAGCACCAGAGACCCGGGTTCAATTCCCGCCTCAGGCGACTGACTGTGTGGAGTTTGCACGCTCTCCCCGTGTCTGCGTGGGTTTCCTCCGGGTGCTCCGGTTTCCTCCCACAGTCCAAAGATGTACAGGTCAGGTGAATTGGCCGTGCTAAATTGCCTGTAGTGTTAGGTAAGGGGTAAATGTAGTGGTATGGGTGGGTTGCGCTTCGGCGGGGCGGTGTGGACTTGTTGGGCCGAAGGGCCTGTTTCCACACTGTGTGTAATCTAATCTAATCCAAGTCATCCATGCTGACCAGAGAACCTAAATAAATCTAGTTTCATTTGCCAGCATTTGGCCTATATCCCTCTAAACCCTTCTTGTTCATACGTCCATCCAAATGCCTCTTAAATGTTGCAATTGTACCAGCCTCCACCACTTCCTCTGGCAGCTCATTCCATACATGCACCACCTTCTGCATGAAAAAGTTGCCCTTTAAGTCCCTTTTAAATCTTTCCCCTCTCACCTTAAACCCATGCCCTCCAGTTTTTGACTCCTCCATCCTGTGGAAAAGACTTTGTCTATTTACTCTATGTAATATCTACTCTACATAACTTTATCAAGTTCTATAAGGTCACCCCTCTGCCTCCAAAGCTCCAGGGAAAATAGCCCCAGCCCGTTCAGCATCTCCATATAGCTCAAACCCTCCAACCCTGGCAATATCCTTGTAAATCTTTTCTGAAACTTTTCAAGGTTCACAATGTCTTTCCTATAGCAGGGAGACCAGAATTGCATGCAATATTACAGGAGTGGCCTAACCAATACAGCTGCTCCTGACCTCCCAACACCTATACTCAATGCACTGACCGATAAAGGTAAGCATACCAAACACCACCTTCACTATCCTGACTACCTGCGACTCCACTTTCAAGGAGCTATGAACCTACACTCTAAAGTCTCTTTGTTCAGTAACACTCCACAGAACCTTACCATTAAGTGTATAACTCCTGCCCTGATTTGCCATTCCAACATGCAATACCTCACATTTACTTAAATTAAACTCCATCTGCCACCTCTCAACCCATTGGCCCATCTGATCAAGATCCTGTTATACTTTGAAGTAATCTTCTTCGCTGTTCACTACATCTCCAATTTTGGTGTCATCCGCAAACTTACTAACGACATCTCCTATATTCACATCCAAAACATTTATATAAATGATGAAAAGCAGTGGACCCAGCACCAATTCTTGTGGCACACCACTGGTCATAGCCTCCAGTCTAAAAAACAACCTACCACCACCACCTTCTGTCTTGTTTCTTCAAGCAAGTTCTGGAATCAAATATCCCTGCATTCCTTGTTAACCAGCCTACCATAAGGAATCTTGTCAAATGCATCTTTGAAGTTCATCTTGATCGTGTCCACCGCCCTGCCCTCATCAATCCTTTTTGTTACCTTCCCAACCAAGTTAGCCATTTGTAATATGTTGTTCTTGTTTTGCCTGGATTGTCTCTCACCATTATGCAAAACCTTTGCTTGTCTCCCATTAACAGGCATGAGATAATCTTGTGCAACTTCAGAGCTGCTGCATGTGCTGCTGGCTTTCTTAAGAGTAAGTTTGTCCTATCTCACCAGATGTGCACTCATGACAGGATCCCTTATCCTTAAGACATTCTTATCATGTGATTCATCAGACACTAATCAATATTTTTCCTCTCCCAAAGCTCTGCAGTTGAACACAGATTGTTCATGTGTAATATTGCTCTGGGGTCCAAAGTATGTCTTCAATCCATTTACAGTTTCTCCGGTCCACATTCCTTGCTCCTCAGTGAGGTCTTGGCTACAATACAGTTGGAACAATCTTTCTGGAATACTGATAAGGTTATTTGCCGTATGTGCTCTATCTTTTCATTTAACTTGTCATTTTTTCAAAGATTTCTCTAAAATAAATACTAATTCTTTCTGGAACAGGCTCTCCTTTTTTGAGGTATTTTAGGTTTTGGAGGTAATTTCCTCAAATTCCAGGAGCAGCAATTACTGTGTTATACGCTGTTGCATTGTTTTGGAACTTTGGAGAAAAAAAAAGTCAAAACAACAGCACTTTTAAAAGGGAGAGGTACAGACAAAGGCAGCACAGGGTCAGGTCAGTGCAGAAAAGAGAGAGAGAAAGAGAAAGAAACCCACAGTTTTAACTGACACAGCAGTGAACCTGCACAGCTACTGCCTTTGCTGTTTGATTTCATGTGTCGCTGGATATCGGGGTGCGTCTGGGAAAATTAACAAACTGAAATTCAGAACTAATCTTGCAGGAACCTGTTTGGGAGAGGTCAAAGCACAGAAACAGATAAGTGAACATAAACTCTGCAGTAGTGACTAGAGTGGGTTCTTTCTTGACTAGATGATTTTTGAGATATGTCTTTTGATTAAACTTAAAATATAAGCCATAAGTATGAAGTTAACCTGGAGCAGTATTTTGTCGAGGAATAAGACAGTGCTATTTTCTAGGTCTGCAGATTGGAAGAAGCAAAAATGCCTTTAGTAGAATGATATGCTCTTCTGTTCTGATATGGGTGATTAGGGAAAAATTATGTATTATTGAGGATTATATCTGCAATAAATGCCATTGGTTGCGAATCCTATCAGATCGAATAGATCAGTTGGAACGACAGTTAGAGGTAATGAGGAATTTACAAAAGCAGAGGGGGGTGATGGATGTTAGTTATAGGAAGGGAGAAAAGTTACAGATACAATCACATAGATGGGTTAACTCTAGGAAAGGTATGAGAGGTAGGCAGGTAGTGCAGGATTCTTCTGTGGCTATCCCTATTTCAAACAAGTATGCTGTTTTGGAAAATGTAGGGGGTGATGGATTCTCAGGGGAATGTAGCACAAACAGCCAAGTTTCTGGTATTGAGACTGGCTCTGATTCAATGAGGGGTACATCGGGTGCCAAGAGATCGATGTGTTAGGGGACTGTCTAGTCCGAGGCACAGACAAACGTTTCTATGGCCAGCAGCGAAAAATCAGAATGGTGTGTTGCTTCCCTGGTACCAGGATCAAGGATGTCTCAGAGAGGGTGCAGAATGTTCTCAAGAGATCAGTCTGAGACTGGTACAGTTGAGAAACGAAGCAAGTCAAATGGTCAAGGCAGGCAGGGATGAAGCAGAGAACAAGGAGGGCTGATAAATTCAACTGCATTTACTTCAATGCAAGAGACCTAACAGGGAAGCAGATGAACTCAGGGTATGGTTAGGAACATGAGACTGGGAAATTATAGCAATTACAGAAACGTGGCTCAGGGATGGACAGGACTGGCAGCTTAATGTTCCAGGATACAAATTTTACAGGAAGGATAGAAAGGGAGGCAAGAGAGAAGGGGGTGGCATCTTTGCTAAGGGATAGCATTACTGCTGTGCTGAGGGAGGATATTCCTGAAAATACCAGGGAAGTTGTTTGGGTGGAACTAAGAAATAAAATAGGGATGATCACCTGATTGGGATTGTATTTTAGACCTCCTAATAGTCAGAGGGAAATGGTGAAATTTGTAAGAAGATCTCAGTTATCTGTAAGAATAATAGGGTGGTTATGGTAGGGGATTTTAACTTTCCAAACATAGATTGGGACTGCCATAGTGTTAAACGCTTAGATGGAAAGGAATTTGTGAAGTGTGTACCAGAAATGTTCCTGATTCAGTATGTGGATGTACCTACCAAAGAAGGTGCAAAACTTGACCTACTGTTGGGAAATAAGGCAGGGCACGTGTCTGCGGTGTCAGTGGGGGAGCACTTTGGAGTCACTGACCATAATTCTATTGGTTTTAAAATAGTGATGGAAAAAAATAGACCAGATCTAAAAGTTGAAGTTCTAATTTTGAGGAAGGCTAATTTTGATTGTATTTGGCAAGAACTTTCAAGAGCTGACTGGGGGCAAATGTTCACAGGTAAAGAGATGGCTGGAAAATAGAAATGAGATAACAAGAGTCCAGAGACAGTGTATTCCTGTTAGGGTGAAAGGAAAGGCTGGTAGGTATAGGGAATGTTGGATGATGAAGGAAACTGAGGGTTTGGTTAAGAAAAAGAAGGATGCATATGTTAGGTGTAGACAGGATAAATCGAGTAAATCCTTAGAAGAGTATAAAGGCAGTAGGAGTATACTTAAGAGGGAAATCAGGAGGGCAAAAAGGGGACATGAGATAGCTTTGGCAAATAGAGTTGAGGAGAATCCAAAGGGTTTTTACAAATACATTAAGGACAGAAGGGCACCTAGGGTGAGAATAGGGCCCCCTCAAAGATCAGCAAGGTGGCCTTTGTGTGGAGCTGCAGAAAATGGGGGAGATACTAATCAATGTTTACTGTAAAGGACATGGAAGATATAGAATGTAGGAAAAAAGATGGTGACATCTTGAAAAATGTCCATATATTAGAGGAGGAAGTGCTGAATGTCTTGAAACGCATAAAAACGGATAAATCCCCAGGACCTGATCAGGTGTACTCTAGATCTCTGTGGGAAGCTAGGGAAGAGATTGCTGGGTCTCTTGCTGAGATATTTGTATCATCGATAGTCACAGGTGAGATACTGGAAGACTGGAGGTTGGCAAACATGGTGCCACTATTTAAGAAAAGTGGCAAGGACAAGCAAGGGAACTATAGACCAGTGAACCTGATGTCGGTGGTGGGCAAGTTGTTGGAGGGAATCCTGGGGGACAGGATCTACATGTATTTGGAAAGGCAAGGACTGGTTAGGGATAGTGAACATGTCTTTGTGCGTGGGAAATCATGTCTCACAAACTTGATAGAGTTTTTTGAAGAAGTAATAAAGAGGGCAGAGCAGTGGCTGTGATCTATATGGACTTCAGTAAAGTGTTCGACAAGGTTCCCCATGGGAGACTGGTTAGCAAGCTGAGATCTCATGGAATACAGGGAGAACTAGCCATTTGGATACAGAGGGTGGTACGTGTATGGAATGAGCTGCCAGAAGAAGTGATGGAGGCTGGTACAATTGCAACATTTAAGAGGCATTTGGATGAATAGGAAGGGTGTGGAGGGATATGGGCTGGGTGCTGGCAGGTGGGACTAGATTAGGTGTGGATATCTGGTCGGCATGGACGGGTTGAACCGAAGGGTCTGTTTCCAAGCTGTACATCTCTTTGACTCTATGACTCTATTTCTACAGCAGGGAGTAGAAAATTCACAGCAAATCTGACCCACCCAGCACTTGAAAATTACATAAATAAACACAATTGCAGTTGGCCACTTCTGACATAATGTTTCAATAATCTGTTTAATAGCTTCCAAAGCTAAAATGAACACATATGTCAATACAGGTTGAGATCACATGTCTATGGCATGCCAACCAGTCCACTGTTCATAAATGCAATTCAAGAAATACTGCACATCTGAAACAAAGTCAGAGAAACCTGGAGATATTCAACCATGCAGCAATCTTTGAAAGACTCTCAATGTATCAGCAAATGCTTCTGGACTGAAAACTTCCACATGAGGGTTCCTGTTAACGTATTTGTCAGCTCTCGTGTATTTATTTTCATTTTCTCTGCATTAAGTTTTATCACACACTGTTCTGTTATACAACTTATTTTGAGCTGCCGTTGATCTCATTGTCCCTTCTCATCTGGCATTACCTGATCATTTTGTGTTGAATTGCAGAATCCAGGTCATTGATATGAATTTGAAATGGTAGCGACTTCAGTACTGCCTCCTATGATTCTGTGCTTGTCCCCATGTCCAATTGGACATAAGCCCTCCGGTCAGTACTGACCCATCTTTTGCCTTTCACCCAATTTTGTCCATTTCCAGTATTTATCCTGCATTCCCACAGGTTTCAGTTTAATAATCTTTCACATGGCACTTTGTCAAAATTTTCTGGAAGTCAACATTTGACTCCGAACTATTGACTTGAGAAGTGTTTTTGCATATTTTATAACATTAAAGATGCAAACTAATGACAAGTTGTTGTTATTGCTCTTTATCAAAGCCTCAGGATAAGGCCCAATTGATTAGTAAAGAAATTTCTTTATCAGAGGCAGGTGAATCTTTGGAATTCCTTATGGCTCAGGATCATGAATGCTCCATCGACAAATACATCTAAGACTGAGGTCGACAGATATTTGGTATCTCAGAAAATCAAGGAACATGGGCTAGACTGGGAATTATAGTTTAGGCAAATGACCAGCATGATTGTGTTGAATGGCAGAGCAGGCTCAAAGGAACATATAGTCTACACCTGCTCTCGTCTCTTATGTTCTTCATATTAATATCTTACTTGTTACACACAGAGCTTTGATTCCGTGCAGAAGTTATGAAGCAAATTCTGAGCTTTACTTTTCCCAGACGTGCCCATCAGAGTAACCTCTCCATGCAGCAGAAGAGTGGTGATGTTAACATTGTTATCAATCACTTTAATTTCTAAACATACTGACTGCGATTGCCCATTTATTGCTGAATTATCAATGCATTGACAGTGTTGACTCATCTGAACTGCGAACCAGATTGCTGAGCAAACACTTCAAATGCTACTGTGAAGGACTCTTTAACTGTGGTGTGTACTTGTTTGAATGAATGTGGGAGTGCGTGTGAGAGAGAAAGTGTCGTGAGTACATTTCCATGTATGTGAGAGAGTGCTCTTTGTGTGTGTGTGAGAGAGAGACAGACAGACTCTGGCGATTGTGTTACGATGTGTAGTGTGTGGGGGAGGCAGGTTCTTGTTGCAGTGATGAATGTTCCAATAGCAAATTGGTAAGTGTGCTGGAACTCCATTCGGTGCTGGGATGGTTGACCAGGCACAGTAGTGAGGCAGCCTATCAAGTAGCCATGTGCACTCATGGGGCCTGGCCAGTTGAATGGTGAGGCTGGGCAGAAAGTTACCAAACCCACCGATAGCTCACAATTGAAGGTCTTCCTGCTACATTCAGACAGTACCTGGTCAGTTACTCCTTGCAAGCCAGTGTCATCATTCACCCTGTGTGAGATGAGGAATTTAAACTGCTGCCACCTCTTCCTCACCTGACACCCTTGGATACCTGGATTGTCAATACCCCCTCCCTCAGTCATTTTTGATCTTCCCTCCATTGTCCTCAACCCTCTCTCCATCACCAGAATCTTTACTTTCTGTGATCTTCTATCAGCCTAGAGCTGTCCACACACATCCCCAGTGAGTTTCTTTCCACCCTGGACCTGCCAATCATCATCCTCAACTTTCTCCGCTCTTGGCCTGCTATTGGTTACACTTCACTCTCCCCTTTATCAACCCTGTGCTACCCATGGTGGAGATTCACCTTCCCTCTATCATCCTACCCTACCTCCAACCCCCTGGATAGCCCTTCATACGTCTGCTTTGAACTCGCTCCCTGCAGTTGGAAGCCGTGCCCTGACCTCGCTCGGTAGACGACGATCAGTGCTAACCTCCTCTCCCCTTATCCAACAAAGCTTCCCATTAACATAAAAAAGCTTGTGACAGGTCCAAATCCAGCAGAGAAATGATCTCACCAGCTGCACATCACCTTTGACCTAATGTGAATCTTAAAAGACGCCTGTCTCTAGTTTGCAGTCTACTTAATCAGAAAGGTAAGAGAAAAAAGGATCAGAGAGACGCAGTTTAACTTGGTGACCTTGTGAGTTACTGAGTAGGCGCAACATGCTGATGCATTAACAATAGGTTAATGTGCCACCTGCTTACTGCTCAACTTTCATCCTGCTATCTGCAAGCTGCCAGTTCACCTCCTGTACAATTAACTGCTCACCTTCCTCAATGCCTGCTCCCAGGAGCTTCAGTCGATTGCACTGTGTGTGGAGTGTCAGAGTGTGAATGATAGAGAGGGAGAGAGATCAAGCAGGAGTGGGAGTGAAGGCAGGGAAACAGAGAGAGAGAGAGAGAGAGAGACAGCAACATTGACAGACCAAGGCCTCATTTCAAGCTCGAGGATGAGTTGGGAGAGTGCTGGGGGAACACTCACCATTCATCCTGATCTTGGTGATGTGAGACTCAGCTCATGTTAAACATTTATCAGTCACTTGCCCCAGAACAGGGGAGAGGAAATGGTGTCAGCTGGTTGGGAGAGATGTATTTCAAACTGCTGACATTCAGGACTGAAAAAAATTCCCTGAGACTGGGGAAAGACGTTTTGAAGCTGGTTGTTTTCAGAATTATGGAGACGGGGTGAGAAGAGGTGAGGGAAGTCAGGAGGCAGGAGCTTGCCTATGGGTCTCAGAGGAGCCATTCTCCTCATCCAAACCCCACAAAGGAAGGAAATGAAACACCTGTCTGTGGCCCTTTAGCTCTGGCTGTTCCTGCTCCACACAGTTTGGGGGGAGGAGGTGGGATCTTGTCGTCAGATAAATATTTATCCAAGGTCACTGTATTTGCTGTCTTTCAAATCTGAACTCAAGCTCACAATTTTGAACTTTGCCTACTTCAGAGAGCTCGAAGACAGAGGGAAGGAAGAGGGAGACACTCTGACAAGAGAGGCTCTGAGCTAATTTTACCAGATTATGGACACGTCTCTGTCCAGCATGTAGGTGAGAAATTCAACTGTGAAGGATAAAGCCAAGGGAGGGATGAAAATAGATGAGAGAAAAAGACAGAGAGAGAGAGACAGAGACAGAGACAGAGACAGAGAGAATGGGGGAACAGACAGACAGAGACCCAGACTATTAACAAAGCAGATTTTGTCTGAGTAAAGCTACTGTTAAGTTACAGGGGACGGAGGAACAAGGATTTCTGAAAGACGCTTGGGAGAACTTCCTTCACTGATATGTTCTCGGTCCAAATAGAAGGAGAAATTGGGGAACGTAGTGGGTCAGGTGGACCATGTATTAGTGTTTGCACTTCATACCCAATACCCCGTACCGAGGGAGTTTTGCATTGTCAGAGGGTTAGTACTGAGGGAGTATTGCGTTGTTGGAGGGTCAGTTACCAAGGGAGTATTGCATTGTCAGAAGGTCAGTACTGAGGGAGCATCACATTGTTGGAGGGTCAGCACTGAGGGAATACTGCACTGTCAGAGGGTCAGTATTGAGGGAGCACTGCATTGTCAGAGGTTCAGTACTGAGGGAATGCTGCACTGTGAAAGGGTCAGTACTGAGGGAACGCTGCACTGTCAGAGGGTCAGTACTGAGGGAGCGCTGAGTTGTTGGAGGGTCAGTACTGAGGGAGCACTGCACTGTCAGAGGATCAGCACTGAGGGAGTGCTGGGCTGTTGGAGGGTCAATACTGAGGGAGCGCTGCACTGTCGTAAGTTCAGTACTGATGGAGCGCTACACTGTCAGAGGGTCAGTATTGTGGGAGCGCTGCACTGTCAGAGTGTCAATACTGACGGAGCGCTGCACTGTTGGAGGATCAATACTGAGGGAGCACTACACTGTCAGGGGGTCAGTATTGAGGGAGCGCTGTACTGTCAGAGGATCAGTACTGAGGGAGCACTGCACTGTTGGAGGATCAATACTGAGGCAGCATTACACTGTCATTGGGTCAGTACTGAGGGAGTCAGTATTGAAAGAGCTATGCATTATCAGAAGTGCAGTACAGTGAGAGTGCATCACAATTGAAGGGTCATTGCTGAGGGGCCACTTCTCTGTAAAAGGAACAAAACTGTGAGTGCTGCAGTGACGGAGTTAGTACTGAGGGAATGCTGTGCTGTCTGAGTACTGGTTGTTGGAGGGATAGTAGTGAGTGAAAACCACTTTGTTAGAGGTGTGTTTTTTGGATGAGACATTGAATTGAGATTCTATCTTCCCTCCCAGGTGAATGTAAAAGATCACATGGTCACTATTGTTAAGGGAGCAGGAAGAGTTGACCCTAGTGAGCCAAGTAATGTTTATTCCACAACCAAGATCTGGTCATTATCATATTGCTGTTTGTGGCAGGTTATAGGAACAGGAATAGACCACTCCGACCTTCGAGCCTGTACCATCATTCAATGAGATCATAGCTGATGTGTGGCATAGCTGGTCTGTGCCAGAACTCCATATACATGCCTTTGGCCCATATTTCTTAATAACATTACTCAACAAAACATTATCTGTCTCAGATTTAAAATGAATAACTGATCCGACATTCACTGCTGCTTGTCATAGAGTCATAAAGATGTACAGCTTGGAAACAGACCCTTCGGTCCAACTGGTCCATGCTGACCAGATATCCACAACTAATCTAGTCCCAACCGGCCAGCACCCAGCCCATATCCCTCCATACCCTTCCTATTCATATACCCATCCAAATGCCTTTTAAATGTTGCAATTGTACCAGCCTCCATCACTTCTTCCGGCAGCTCATTCCATACACGTACCACCCTCTATGTGAAAAAGTTGCCGCTTAGGTCTCTCTGATATCTTTCCCCTCTCACCCTAAACCTATGCCCTCTAGTTCTGGACTCCCTGACCCCAGGAAAAAGACTTTGCCTATTTACCCTATCCATGCCCCTCATAATTTTTAGGTCACCCCTCAGCCTCCGACGATCCAGGGAAATCAGATCCAGCCTGTTTAGCCTCTCCCTATAGCTCAAATACTCCAACCTGGCAACATCCTTGTAAATCTTTTCTGAACCCTTTCAAGTTTCACAAGTCTTTCCAATACGCAGGATACCAGAATTGCATGCAATATTCCAACAGTGGCCTAACCAATGTCCTGTATAGCCGCAACATGACCTCCCAACTCCTGTACTCAATACTCTGACCAATAAACGAAAGCATACCAAACACCTTCTGCTTTCCTGAATTGCAGCACCTCGCATTTATCTGAATTAAACTCCATCTGCCACTTCTCTGCCCATTGACCCATCTGGTCAAGATCCTATCACCCTTTGTGTGGAGAAGTGCTTCCTAACATTTCTCCTGAACAGTCTGGCCCTAATTCTCAAACTCTTCCCCCCTAGTTCTCAAATCTCCAATCAGTGGAAATAGTTTATCTTTATCTACCCTGTCTTTTCCTGTTAATATCTTGAATAATTAACCTTCTAAATTCTGGAGAAAACAAGCCTAATTTGTATAATCTTTCCCTGAAGTCCAGGAATCATTCTTGTAAATCTATGTTTAACTCCCTTCAAGGCCAATATATCCTTCCAAAGGTGTGATGCCCAGATCTGCTCACAGTACTCCTAGTGGGGTCTAACCAGAGTTTTGTATAACTGCAGCATGACGTCTACATCTTGTACCCCTGTCCTCAAGACATAAAGGCCTGCATTCCATTAGTTTTCCTGACTATTTTCTGTACCTCTTTGTGACATTTTAAAGATCTATGCACCTGAACGCCCTCAAGCCTCTTTAAATATCCACCATATTTAACTTCACAGCACCTGGAAAATACACTGATCTATGCTTTTTCTTGTCCAACGTGGATAACCTCACACTTGCTTACAGTAAAATCCATCTGCTACAGTCTTTCCTATTCTCTTATTCTTTCAATATCCCTTAGTAATTTTATGCTATCATCTATATTGTCAACAATGATTTTGTGTCATCAGCAAATTCGGATATATGACTTTCTATGTCTTTATGCAAATCATTAACAAATCATTTGAGGCCCTAATACTGATCCTTATGGAACACCACTGGTCCCATCCTGCTAATTTGAGTATTGTACCTACCCATTATCCTTTTCTGTTGTCTGCTACTCAACCACCTTCACAGCCCTTAGTTCTGTGGGTTTCTACCTTAGTTAAGAGTCTCTTATGTGGGACTTTATCAAATGCCTTCTGAAAAAGGCATAAACAACATAAACAACATTCATCGACATTCCCTTATCCACTACCTTAGTCACCTCCTCTAAAAATTCAATGACGTTTGTCAGGTATGACCTACCTGTCATGAATTTATGCTGGCCCTCCCTGATTAGCTAAAAACTTTCAAAGTATTCAGTTACACCATCCTTGAGTATAAACTCCAACAATCCAGCTCATCACACATTACTCATCACTTGACCCAAACTTACTTGACTCTTTGTTGCAACCAAAATATTGCTGTAGGAACCTATCTCGGACACGCTCAAAAAATTTGCTATCTTTCTGACAGGAGCTTTCCCAATCTATGTTAAAGTTAAAATCTCCCATTAATACTGCTATGGCTTTGCTACACACTTGCCTGATTTCTGCACTGAGACAATCTAACATTTCAGAACTGCTACCAGAGGTCTACACATAACATCCATTACAGTTTTAGATCCTTTAGTGTTCCTCACTTTCATCTTTCTGGCCTCTACCAAATGCTTTCCCCTCATTATATCCTCATTCACCATTGAAATAATTTCGCTGTTTTTCAGTAAAGTGACTCCATTTTCCCTGTCCATCCTGTAAACCTGCTAACCTGGTCCATTTCGTTCCCAATCCTGACCATCCCTCAGCTGTATCTCAGTAATGGTTGCTATATCATACTTTCCAATTTAGAACTTGTGCCTGCAGGCTTAATTAATTTGTTCCTTTCACTTTGTGCATTCATGTAATAAACTGTGATTTGGGCCATACACTGTGACCTGTCCCTCAGCACCGATGTTTTACTTACCTGTTTATTATTTCTCTTTTCCAGTTTAATCAATAGATTTCTTATAGTTTTGCCATTACCTGCCAACCATGTATTGTGTGTGTGTATTGGCTGTTGGATTTCCCACATCATAGCAGAAACTATGCTACAAAAATGATTCAATGTTTGTAAAATACTTTGGAACGTGCTGTGGTTGCGAAAAGTGCTATGTAAATTTCTTTTCTTCTTTGGAGCTGTTTTCTATTTCACCTTGTGAGATATTGTGACATAAAATCTCCATTCTCTGCCTTTCCATTGATACACCCACAGTGGTACAGTAAGCTGACCACCAGCCACACACAAATGTTTCAACATGTTACAGGAGCCACCTAAATGTATGTATTTCCAACTCTGACCATGGTGATCCCATAGGACACTCAACCCCTTTCACTGGGGATTTGTGAGGCACGCACACACAGGCCACATATATCCCTTAATCCGATAGAAAATTAGATTCAAAGTCACAGCCTCCAGGAAAAGTAAGTTTGATACATTCTCAGTGTCACCATGTCTTTGTTCATGGTGTTAAAAATCACATAACACCAGGTTATAGTCCAACAGGTTTATTTGGAAGCACACTAGCTTTTGGTGTGATGCTCCTTCATCAGGTGATTGTCGCTCCGAAAGCTAGTGTGCTTCCAATTAAACCTGTTGGACTATAACCTGGTGTTGTGTGATTTTTAACTTTGTACACCCCAGTCCAACACCGGCATCTCCGAATCATTTGTTCATGGTATCACAGTACTGAGTACTGGGTGCTAGACTGAGAAAGTAATTCAGCACACACACCAAAGTCAGAATTACAAGACAATGGACAATGAACAAAGGCAAAGGAACCAAAACCTGCAGAGGCAGATGGACGGAGCAAGTTAGGGACTGGCAGAACGATAGTCAGCAAATTGTTCTCACAGAAATTATCAAGTAAGAATGAAAAAGGATTTTAAAATTATTCGTTGGAAAACCAAAGTAAAAACAGGAAGTCTAGGGAACCTGGTCAACATGGTCATGTTGGGCCGAAGGGTCTGCTTCCATGCTCTATGACTCCAAGACTCTATGACTTTGAGTGCTGAAGGTATGAAACAAGGCGATGAGTTTCTGCAAAGAGATAAAACAAGAGAGGTTAGAAGAACATGAATTTAGATAGCACCTTTTTCAGTAGAGTGGCAGGACTGGAAGGAAGAACAGAGGAATACAATTACGTGGCTCTTTCATAAAGCTAGACATGATAAGATGACTGACTGCCTCTGACCCTGTATTGTTCAATTATTCAATTAGGGTTATAGAGTCACAGAGAGGTACAGCACAGAAACAGACTCTTCAGTCCAACCCGTCCATGCCAACCAGATATCCCAAACCAATCTAGTCCCACCTGCCAGCACCCGGCCCATATCCCTCCAAACCCTTCCTATTCATATAACCATCCAAATGCCTTTTAAATGTTGCAATTGTACCAGCCTCCACCACTTCCTCTGGCAGCTCATTCCATACGTGTACCACGCTCTGTGTGAAAACGTTGCCCCGTAGGTCTCTTTTATATCTTTTCCCTCTCACCCTAAACCTGTGCCCTCTAGTCTGGACTCCCCGACCCCAGGGAAAAGACTTTGCCTATTTACCCTATCCATTCCCCTCATAATTTTGTAAACCTCTGTAAGGTTACCCCTCAGCCTCCATTGCTCCAGGGAAAACAGCCCCAGCCTGTTCAGCCTCTCCCTATAGCTCAAATCCTCCAACCCTGGCAACATCCTTGTAAAACTTTTCTGAACCTTTTCGAGTTTCACAACATCTTTCCGATAGGAAGGATACCAGAATTGCATGCAATATTCCAACAGTGGCCTAACCAATGTCCTGTACAGCTGCAACATGACCTCCCAACTTCTGTACGCCATACTCTGACCAATAAACGAAAGCATACCAAACACCTTCTTCACTATCCTAACTACCTGCGACTCCACTTTCAAGGAGCTATGAACCTGCACTCCAAGGTCTCTTTATTCAGCAACACTCCCTCGTACCTTACCATTAAGTGTATAAGTCCTGCTAAGATTTGCTTTCCCAAAATGCAGCACCTCGCATTGATCTGAATTAAAATCCATCTGCCACTTCTCAGCCCATTGGCCCATCTGGCTAAGATCCTGTTGTAATCTGAGGTAACCTTCTTCGCTGTCCGCGACACCTGCAATTTTGGTGTCATCTGCAAACTTACTAACTGTACGTCTTATGCTCGCATCCAAATCATTCATGTAAATGACAAAAAGTAGAGGACCCAGCACCGATCCTTGTGGCACTCCACTGGTCACAGGCCTCCAGTCTGAAAAACAACCCTCCATCACCACCCTCTGTCTTCTACCTTTGAGCCAGTTCTGTATCCAAATGGCTAGCTCTCCCTGTATTCTGTGAGATCTAACCTTGCTAACCAGTCTCCCATGGGGAACCTTGTTGAACGTCTTACTGAATTCCATATAGATCACATCTACCGCTCTGCCCTCATCAATCTTCTTTGTTACTTCTTCAAAAAATGCAATCAAGTTTGTGAGACATGATTTCCCACTCACAAAGCCATGTTGACTATCCCTAATCAGTCCTTGCCTTTCCAAATGCATGTACATCCTGTCCCTCAGGATTCCCTCCAACAACTTGCCCACCACCGAGGTCAGGCTCATTGTTCTATAGTTCCCTGGCTTGTCCTTACCACCCTTCTTAAACAGTGGCACCACGTTAGCCAACCTCCAGTCTTCCGGCACCTCACCTGTGACGATTGATCGTAAAAATATCTCAGCAAGAGGCCCAGCAATCATTTCTCTGGCTTCCCACAGAGTTCTAGGGTGCACCTGATCAGGTCCTGGGAATTTATCCCCCTTTACGCGTTTCAAGACATCCAGCACTTCCACCTCTGTAACATGGACATTTTGTAAGTTGTCACCATCTATTTCCCTACAGTCTATATCTTCCATATCCTTTTCGACAGTAAGTACTGATGCAAAATACTCGTTTGGTATCTCTCCCATTTTCTGCGGCTCCATACAAAGGCCGCCCTGCTGATCTTTGAGGGGCCCTATTCTCTCCCTAGTTACCCTTTTGTCCTTAATGTATTTGTAAAAACCCTTTGGATTCTCCTTAACTCTATTTGCCAAAGTTATCTCATGTCCCCTTTTTGCCCTCCTGATTTCCCTCTTCAGTATACTCTTACTGCCTTTATACTCTTCTAATTGTTGTGGGGTTGGAAGGCATTAGAGAGTTAGGACAGGGTTAGTTTATTGAGGGGCTTGAATAGGAGGTTGAGAATTTTAAACATGAGGTTTTCTTGGATTGGGAGCCACTCTAGGTCAGCAAACAAAGGGGTCATAGATAACCAAGACTAATTAGGATGAGGGTTGTGGGGGTGGGGGGGGTGCGGTGGTGCAGCAGAATTTTAGATGAACTGAAGTTAAAGATGAATGCAGGAGAGGAAATCAGTCAAATAAGTAATAGAATTGTCAAGTGTGGAGGTAACAAAGATAGAAGAGGGATCCTTTAGCAGACAGTCTAAGGCTGGATTTTTCATGACAATACAGAATTACAAGGATGTGGTCTCAGTGATGGCATGATCAGTTGAGACAGTAGCTGTTTGGAATAATAGGTCACATGCAAATGCTGTATTCAATGATAATTGAGAGTGAAATGTTACCATAACTATTGTCAGGTGGCTGGTTGCTGTCAGTTTGTATAATAGATTGTTGTAATTCTTTAATTTTCACAGTTCTTCATTATTATAAATGGATATTAGTCAACTAACTCAGCACTTAGTCTATCAACTGCTGTGCCTTTTAAATATTTAAATCCAGTTTTAATGCACTAATGCCTCATTTTACTGCAGATTTTATCAGAAATGGGCATTTCCTCTTTGGAATCTATACCCCTTTTGTTGGAACGGAAGAATTCATTCTAATGGAATCAAGCCCAGGATAAGCATTGTGTGTTTTCATTAATTTAAAAACCAAATTCAATGGCTTTCAAAATCTCCTAAAAGGAACAGTTCAACAACCTTTTCTCTCTTTTGTTTCCTGGAGATAATAGAGAGAGTTTTAAAATGTTGAGTAATCTGGAAACAAAATAAAAGACTTTAGCAGAATTCCTGCCTCATTATCTCAAATTCCAAAGCCTGAGCTCATCCACATCTGAAAATGACTTTGATGTTTTTGTTCACCTTTAGGGCAAGTTTGGGGGGTATTTATCCCCCATGACTAGCAGCTCCATAGCAATACATATAGCAGTCAGCCATGTTGGTGTGGAATTGGAATCACATCAATTTTGTAAAAATGTACTTCAACCATAAAATAAGTACATTGTGAAACAATCAAAATTTGACATCACAGAAAAAATCGCATTTCTCAATTGAGCTGTTATTCCAAATACAAAAATGAAACGTTAATGAATTACGACAAGATCTATGTACTTTACACTATAAGCTACAAGTGGTTCTATAAGTTACCAGCTCATCACTACATTTGGCATAAAGTCCATGGATGTTTGTCTTTCCTTACTATGACACCTTTACAGCATCCCTCAGCACATAAAACCTGGGCTTTGGAATGTGCCACTTCGTTGAGGACAACTCTTTGTCTTTGTAGACAAACAAGTTTTAGGCAGACTGCAGAGAGCCTTTCACCAAGTTTACAGTCTTCCAGGCACAGTTATGTTTGTCACAGTGTTCAACCCAGGAGCAAGACCATACCGCAGAGAGTCCTGCCTCATGGATCTGCTGGTGTCTCTGGAAAGTAAAGTGCTATCTTTGTCTCTGCAGTGTAAAACACCCAGATCCTGAAGAATGCCAATTTATTTCCATCCCCAGTCTCTGTAAGCTGTTACTTTTAAACACTTACTCAGAGACTGTATAACTTATATAAATTGATTGCTCTGTGGCTCCTGCAAGCAAATGAAAATTCCTGAAGAGAAAGAATCAGGAGCAGGAAGTCCTGACAAGCAAAAGGATCAAGTCAGTGAATCCTGTGATCAGGGACTATTGAGGTGATTTTCCAGTTTTTCCTTCAACCCACAACGCCAATTTATTTTTCATGCTTATGTCTGCATGTGTGTCTGTAGAGGAAGTTCAAGATGAGGAAATTTCTCTTGATGTTTACCTTGACTGTTTCCTACCAGAGCACTGGAGACTCAACGAAAGATTTCATGGTTCTCAAAGCCTTGAAATCCCTTTTGAGTTCCTTTCTTGGGGTCAACAGTTTCGCATTTAGCTTCCACGTTCCCCTGCTGTCCCTCTGGACTGCCTGTAGTTGATGGTCAGCCAGTAGGAGGCAGTGGTTAGGGAGGATAACTGATGTGATGTTGATGGATCTGACCATTAAAGCATGGCACACAAACAGGAAGTCTATCTTTAGGAAAATAGAGCCATATATCTATGCTGCATTACATATGAAGGTATTGCTTAAGATATCAAGCAGCTTGGCATCTTTTACCATTCCCACTTGGAGTCTGGACATGGTGTCCAGTTTGCTGTCAGCCCCTCTGGATGATCTCACCACATCCATGATTCAGTTGGAGGCACTGGCTGGAATGATCGGTCTGGGCATTGCCAGCAGTAGAGGGAGCTGCTGAAGGACAGCCAGACACACATTATTGCAGACAAGGTGTACACATTCATTACTCTCAGGGCAGTGTCTCTGCACTTAATGTCTGCTATGAGGAGGTGCCCTCCCACCCAATAAGTTCTTAACCTCGAAGATGGTGGAGTTGCTTCCATGCAGCAGAATACCCCATGCTGGAAAATCGGCAAACATTATCTCCCCGACCAAATTAATAGTTTGTGGGCCCCCCCCAGCGTGGCCATTTCCTGTAGCTCTAAGGTGTGGTATCCAACAGTCCTGCAGAAACAGCAAGGCAGCTTAGCTGTTAGCCAGGAAAGCCAACATGGAAACACATTATATGGCAGCTTTCTACACTCATTGGTACAAGCAATTTTAAAACCCACATTTTGATTTTTAGAGTACAGTCCAAAAGTCCCATTTCTAAGGCTGTTCCAGTTGCTGAGTAAGCTTCTACATGCCAGTGGTGTATACAAACCACTGCCCTCGCACAGGGCTGAGATCATTGCTGTGTTCTGTTCTAGGGTGTTATCTCAGGCAAGTGATATCAGGGTATATGGGCAGCAAGAAAACCAGGCTCACCGTCAGGCCCACTCTGATCCTGGTCAAGGGCATAGCTACTCTAATGGAGCTGGGGTGCACATCTCAAAGCCCCTCGTCATCTTCTATGTTTCCCAGCTCAGGGCTCTTCATCTCCTTTCCCTCGTCGGCACTTTGTCATTCCTTCTGTCTATGGCTATTTTCCTGCATTTCATCATTGGAGGAGGAGCAGCCACCAGTTTCTCATTAGGGCCATTGTCAGATTTTGCTGCTCAGTTGATTTGTGATGGTTCTCCTCTTGGCTGTTTGAGATTTGTCCTCGCTGGTTGCCTCTCCTATCTGTCTGCTGCTGCCTCCCTTTCCAGTGATTCTGTTTTCTCCATGGGAGACTGAGAGGCACAGGTTCAGTTTCCAAAATGTCCTTCTTTCCTTGTCAAACCTTCTTCTCACTGTCCTTAACTTCATTGGTCTTGGATGGTGCTGCCTGATTGGACAGCACTGCTTACGATGCCAAATTGGCCATCCGCATTGACCTAGCATCATGGTTTGGGCAGGCCCTGTAGATGTGGCTAGCCTCCTATTACAGAACACAGCACTGGCGCTTCTTGTAGTCCCTCATCTGTTGCCTCTCCAGCTTGTCGTTTTTGCAGAAGGTGAGCTGGCAGTCTGCCACCATGTGCCATGCTTGCCCACAGGGGCAACGTACTCTAGGCTGTCCCATGTACAATAAATAACCCCGATTTCCTCCAATGGTGGAGCTGAATGGTGAGTAGAAAGATCACCTTGAATTGCCTTTTACTGATGAAGATTCCAAATGGATCCACCACATCAGTGTTGCTTTTATTCGTTCATTGGATGAGGGCGTCACTGGCAGGCCAGCATTTATTACCTATCCCTAATTGCCCAGAGGGCAATTGAAAGTCAAATCACATTGCCTTAGATCTGGAGTCACATGTAGGCCAGATCAAGTAAGGATGGTAGATTTCTTTCCCGAAGATAAGCACATCAGGCAGGGGTCCACGGAAGTTGGATATTTAGATAATGTCAATCCAACTCTTCTGCGATGGCCAAATAACCAGTGGCTCAGCACTGAGAACAGTGAGAGAGGCCCCTGACCTATTTTTTCGAAGGCTTTCAGCAGTCATACGCTTCCCATGGTGTTCTTAGAGGGGATGTGTAAGTGCGCAGGAGATATCGGCAACTTGGAACTACAGCACTCAAACAACTGCCTCTTCACAAAGTAGGTTCAGTTGTCACCCTGACTATATTGTGACCCCATCACTAATCTGAAGCTCCTCTGCTTCCAGCCTCCATGGCTGAAAGGCTGATTGATAGTTGTGTCAGTGTTAGGCCCAAGCCAGCATTGAGATTCACCAATACCAGTTCAGCTCAATCGCCTTCACTCCAAATCGCAATCCAGTTTCGATCACGAGATCCAGAGATGAATCTGATGAATGCAACCCAGAATGTACACTTGATAAGGTCAAAAGGTCAAGGAGTCATGTGGAACTGGAAATACAGATAAATCCAGATCGAGGAAGAATAGCGGATTTCCGTCCCTAAAAGGCATCACTGACATAACAATAGTCCAACAACTTCAAGGCAAGTTTTAATGAATTCAATTTCATGATCTGTTTCAGTGGAATTTGAAGTCACCTATCATTGGATTTTTAGCTCAGTAACCCAATCACTAGGTAGGGGTAACTGGTGGTAACCTTTACACCGTATTGTTTCTCTACTGCTGCACTAAAGCACCTTCGGAGTTAGTATGAGTCAAGTTAAAGCTTTAAATGTTTTTGGACACCTGGTAAAAATAGCAAAAAGACCTTCAACTTCAGACTGTACCAGTCAAACAAAAATAAACTGACAGATTCAGCTTGCCTCAGGGTGACGCTGACAAATTAGTTTTGAAAACTCATTTCAAACATTGTAATAAGCTGTTTGGAAAGAAACTAAAACAGTTATAGGAAAGCGAACTTGCTAATTTGATGTCCTTTGTCCCAGGCACATGTAACCACCAGAATTTAAACACACAGGAACAGCAAGCAATTAAGAAGGTAAATAGCATCCCCTTTACTAAAAGGAGGCTGAAGTAAAGACACTGCTACAATAAAATGGAACATGCAAGCAAATGGCCTCTCAAGTCAGCCCTACCATTCATGGTTGATCTTTCTTAGACCTCAACCCTATTTTGTGTCATAGCCCTAAACTCACTAATATTTCAAAAATTCACCTTCCTCCTTTTTAAATATTTACAATGATCTAGATTTTAGATTTCCAACATCCAAGGGTATTTTGTTTTTATAATTGTGCGTGTATAGTTCTGATGAATGTTGTACAAAGTTAAAAATCACACAACACCAGTTTATAGTCCAACAGGTTTATTTGGAAGCACTAGCTTTCGGAGCGTTGCTCCTTCATCAGGTGGTTGTGGAGTATAAACCATAGGATACAGAATTTAAAGCAAAGATTTACAGTGTGAGGTGACTTAAATTATGTATTGAAAAAGACCCAGATTGTTTGTTAAATCTCTCAACTTTTAGAATGACTATGTTGGTTTCAGTTCTTTCATCTGTAAATCCCAGAACTTTCTTAAAGTCAAATTCTTAAGAGGTGCCATGTTGGCCCAGACAATGCATTGAAAGTGTGAGGTGCCCTGTGTGAGGTTGTCTGTGCCCCACAGTTCAGACTGACTCTAATCTAAAAAATAGAGTTACAGAATCTTACATGGATTCATGTAGTTTTTGAGCAAACTAAAATGTAACGCTGCAAATACAAATTCACCCCACAAACTTATTTGTGGGTGTGTGTGTGCAGGGGATATGAGTGCCTGTGAGACAGTGTGTATGTGTGTGAGTGTGAGTGTAAGGGTCTGTGAGAGGGTGCGTGTGGGAGTGTATGTGTGAGCACATGAGAGAGAGTTTGTGTATGAGAGAGGGTCTGCGTGAGTGTGTGTGTGTATTTGTTGTGCAGTGGGGTCATCTCTAGTGTGACACGAATGCAAGGTCCTGGTTGAGGCCATCCCCATGGGTACTGAACTTGGCTGTCAGCCTCTGCTCAGCCATTTTGCGTTGTTGCCTGGAGGATGGTCACCCGAAGGTCCGAGGTAGAATGTCCTGGACCACTGATGTGTTCTCCGACTGGGAGGGAACACTCCTACCTGTTGATTGTTGTGCAGTGTCCATTCATCCGTTGCGGTAGCATCTGCTCAGTCACCAATGTACCATACCTCAAGGCATCCTTGCTGCAGCGTATGAGATAGAAAATGTTGGCCAAGTCACATGAGTACCTGCCACATACATGCTGGGAGGTGTCCCCAAATGTAATGGTGGTATCCGTGTCAACACTCTGACACATCTTGCAGCGTCTACTGTGACAAGGTTGTATGGTATTGTCCTGCAAGCCAGGCAGTTGATATAAACAATGATCTGTTTGAGGTTTGGTGGTTGTTTAAAGGTGAGAAGTGGAGGTGTGGGGAAGGTCTTGGTGAGGTGATCATCCTCACTGATAATGTGTTGCAGGCTGCGAAGAATATGGCATAGTTTTTCAGCTCCTGGGCAGTACTGGATAACGAAGGGTACCCTGTCGGTTGCAGCACGTGTCTGTCTCCTGAGGAGGTCATTACGGTTCCTTGCTGTGGCACGTTGGAACTGGTGGTTGATAAATTGATGTCACACTACAAGTGACCGCACTGCACTACACACACACGCGTACGTGCGCGCAGACCCCCTCTCATACACAAGTTCTCATCATACACTCACACATACACTCCCACACTCACCCTCTCACAGACCCTTATACCCTTTTATTCTCACACTCACGCACATATACACGCTGTCTCACAGACACTCGTACCCCCCGCACACAAATATCTACATGCACACACACACAGCCACATGTAAGTTTGATGGGGTGAATTTGTATTTGCAGAATTACATTTTAGTTTGCTCAAAACTGCATGAATCCATGTAAGATTCTGTAACTCCCTTTTTTAGATTAGGATCAGTCTGAACATTGGAGCACAGACAGCCTCACACAGGGCACCTCACACCTTCAATGCATTATCTGGGCCAACATGGCACCTATTGTTAAAGTTCACTTGAGAATGTAACTTTAAGAAAATTCTGGGATTTACATATGAAAGAACTGAAACCAACATGCTCATTCTAAAAGATGGAGAGACTGCCACACTGTTGAAGGGGTCAGTATGGAGAGACTGCCACACTGTAGAAGGGTCAAAACAGAGAGACTGCCACACTGTTGAAGGGTCAGTACAGAGAGACAGCCACACTGTTGAAGGGTCAGTATGGAGAGACTGCCACAAGGTTGAAGGGTCAGTACAGAGAGACATCCACGCTGTTGAAGGGTCAGTACAGAGAGACAGCCACACTGTTGGAGGGTCAGTACAGAGAGACAGCCACGCTGTTGAAGGGTCAGTACAGAGAGACAGCCACACTGTTGAAGAGTCAGTACAGAGAGACAGCCAGAGTGTTGAAGGATCAGTATGAAGAGACTGCCACACTGTTGAAGGGTCAGTACAGAGAGACATCCACACTGTTGGAGGGTCAGTACAGAGAGACAGCCACGCTGTTGAAGGGTCAGTACAGAGAGAAAGCCACACTGTTGAAGGATCAGTATGGAGAGACTGCCACACTGTTGAAGGGTCAGTACAGAGAGACATCCACACTGTTGGAGGGTCAGTACAGAGAGACAGCCACGCTGTTGAAGGGTCAGTACAGAGAGACAGCCACACTGTTGAAGGATCAGTACAGAGAGACAGCCAGAGTGTTGAAGGATCAGTATGAAGAGACTGCCACACTGTTGAAGGGTCAGTACAGAGAGAAAGCCACACTGTTGAAGGATCAGTACGGAGAGACTGCCACACTGTTGAAGGGTCAGTACAGAGAGACAGCCACGCTGTTGAAGGATCAGTATGGAGAGACTGCCACACTGTTGAAGGGTCAGTATGGAGAGACTGCCACACTGTTGAAGGGTCAATACAGAGAGACTGCCACACTGTTGAAGGGTCAGTACAGAGAGACAGCCACACTGTTGAAGGATCAGTATGGAGAGACTGCCACACCGTTGAAGGGTCAGTATGGAGAGACTGCCACACTGTTGAAGGGTCAGTACAGAGAGACAGCCACACTGTTGAAGGATCAGTATGGAGAGACTGCCACACTGTTGAAGGGTCAGTATGGAGAGACTGCCACGCTGTTGAAGGGTCAGTACAGAGAGACAGCCACGCTGTTGGAGGGTCAGTACAGAGAGACTGCCACACTGTTGGAAGGTCAGTACAGAGAGACTGCCACACTGTTGAAGGATCAGTACAGAGAGACAGCCACGCTGTTGGAGGGTCAGTACAGAGAGACTGACAAACTGTTGGAAGGTCAGTACAGAGAGACAGCCACGCTGTTGAAGGGTCAGTACAGAGAGACAGCCACGCTGTTGGAGGGTCAGTACAGAGAGACTGACAAACTGTTGGAAGGTCAGTACGGAGACACTGCCACACTGTTGAAGGGTCAGTACAGAGAGACTGCCACACTGTTGGAAGGTCAGTACCGAGAGACTGCCACACTGTTGAAGGGTCAGTACAGAGAGACTGCCACACTGTTGGAAGGTCAGTACCGAGAGACAGCCACACTGTTGGAAGGTCAGTACGGAGAGACTGCCACACTGTTGAAGGGTCAGTACAGAGAGACTGCCACACTGTTGGAAGGTCAGTACAGAGAGACAGCCACGCTGTTGGAGGGTCAGTACAGAGAGACTACCATACTGTTGGAAGGTCAGTACAGAGAGACAGCCTCACTGTTGGAGGGTCAGTACAGAGAGACTGCCACACTGTTGGAAGGTCAGTACAGAGAGACAGCCACGCTGTTGGAGGGTCAGTACAGAGAGACTACCACACTGTTGAAGGGTCAGTACGGAGACACTGCCACACTGTTGAAGGGTCAGTACAGAGAGACTGCCACACTGTTGGAAGGTCAGTACAGAGAGACAGCCTCACTGTTGGAGGGTCAGTACAGAGAGACTGCCACACCGTTGGAAGGTCAGTACAGAGAGACTGCCACACTGTTGAAGGATCAGTACAGAGAGACTGCCACACTGTTGAAGGGTCAGTACAGACAGACTGCCACACTGTCGGAAGGTCAGTACAGAGAGACAGCCACACTGTTGAAGGATCAGTATGGAGAGACTGCCACACTGTTGAAGGGTCAGTACAGAGAGACTGCCACACTGTCGGAAGGTCAGTACTGAGAGACAGCCACACTGTTGAAGGGTCAGTACAGAGAGACTGCCACACTGTTGGAAGGTCAGTACAGAGAGATAGCCATACTGTTGGAAGGTCAATACAGAGAGACTGCCACACTGTTGGAAGGTCAGTACAGAGGGACAGCCACACTGTTGGAAGGTCAGTACAGAGAGATTGCCACACTGTTGGAAGGTCAGCACAGAGAGACAGCCACACTGTTGGAGGGTCAGTACAGAGAGACTGCCACACTGTTGGAAGGTCAGTACAGAGAGACAGCCACACTGTTGAAGGATCAGTATGGAGAGACTGCCACACTGTTCGAAGGTCAGTACAGAGAGACAGACACACTGTTGAAGGATCAGTATGGAGAGACAGCCACACTGTTGAAGGGTCAGTACAGAGAGATTGCCACACTGTTGGAAGGTCAGTACAGAGAGACTGCCACACTGTTGAAGGGTCAGTACAGAGAGACTGCCACACTGTTGGAAGGTCAGTACAGAGAGACAGCCACACTATTGGAAGGTCAGTACAGAGAGACAGCCACACTGTTGGAAGGTCAGTACAGAGAGACAGCCACACTGTTGGAGGGTCAGTACAGAGAGACTGCCACACTGTTGGAAGGTCGTACAGAGAGACAGCCACTCTGTTGAAGGATCAGTATGGAGAGACTGCCACACTGTTGAAGGGTCAGTACAGAGAGACTGCCAAGCTGTCGGAAGGTCAGTACTGAGAGACAGCCACACTGTTGAAGGGTCAGTACAGAGAGACTGCCAGACTGTTGGAAGGTCAGTACAGAGAGACAGCCACACTGTTGGAAGGTCAGTACAGAGAGTCAGCCACACTGTTGGAAGGTCAGTACAGAGAGACAGCCACACTGTTGGAAGGTCAGTAGAGAGAGATTGCCACACTGTTAGAAAGTCAGTACAGAGAGACAGCCACGCTGTTGGAGGGTCAGTACAGAGAGACTGCCACACTGTTGGAAGGTCAGTACAGAGAGACTGCCACACTGTTGAAGGGTCAGTACAGAGAGACTGCCACACTGTTGGAAGGTCAGTACAGAGAGACTGCCACACTGTTGGAAGGTCAGTACAGAGAGACAGCCACACTGTTGAAGGATCAGTATGGAGAGACTGCCACACTGTTGGAAGGTCAGTACAGAGAGACAGCCACACTGTTGAAGGGTCAGTACAGAGAGACTGCCACACTGTCAGAAGGTCAGTACAGAGAGACAGCAACACTGTTGAAGGATCAGTATGGAGAGATTGCCACACTGTTGAAGGGTCAGTACAGAGAGACTGCCACACTGTCGGAAGGTCAGTACTGAGAGACAGCCACACTGTTGGAAGGTCAGTACAGAGAGACTGCCACACTGTTGGAAGGTCAGTACCGAGAGACAGCCACACTGTTGGAAGGTCAGTACAGAGAGATTGCCACACTGTTAGAAAGTCAGTACAGACAGACAGCCACGCTGTTGGAGGGTCAGTACAGAGAAACTGCCACACTGTTGGAAGGTCAGTACAGAGAGACTGCCACACTGTTGGAAGGTCAGTACAGAGAGACAGCCACACTGTTGAAGGATCAGTATGGAGACACTGCCACACTGTTGGAAGGTCAGTACAGAGAGACAGCCACACTGTTGAAGGGTCAGTACAGAGAGATTGACACACTGTTGGAAGGTCAGTACAGAGAGACAGTCACGCTGTTGGAGGGTCAGTACAGAGAGACTGCCACACTGTTGGAGGGTCAGTACAGAGAGACAGCCACACTGTTGGAAGGTCAGTACAGAGAGACAGCCACACTGTCAAAGGGTCAGTACAGAGAGACTGCCACACTGTTGGAAGGTCAGTACAGAGAGACAGCCACACTATTGAAAGGTCAGTACCGAGAGACAGCCACACTGTTGGAAGGTCAGTACAGAGAGGCAGCCACACTGTTGGAAGGTCAGTACAGAGAGACAACCACACTGTTGAAGGATCAGTATGGAGAGACTGCCACACTGTTGAAGGGTCAGTACAGAGAGACTGCCACACTGTTGGAAGGTCAGTACCGAGAGACAGCCACACTGTTGGAGGGTCAGTACAGAGAGACTGCCACACTGTTGGAAGGTCAGTACAGACAGACTGCCACACTGTTGAAGGATCAGTACAGAGAGACTGCCACACTGTTGAAGGGTCAGTACAGACAGACTGCCACACTGTTGGAAGGTCAGTACAGAGAGCCAGCCACACTGTTGAAGGGTCAGTACAGAGAGACTGCCACACTGCTGCAAGGTCAGTACAGAGAGACAGCCACGCTGTTGGAATTGCAGTACAGAGAGACAGCCACACTGTTGGAGGGTCAGTACAGAGAGACTGCCACACTGTTGGACGGTCAGTACAGAGAGACCACCACACTGCTGGAAGGTCAGTACAGAGAGACAGCCACGCTGTTGGAGGGTCAGTACAGAGAGACAGCCACGCTGTTGGAGGGTCAGTACAGAGAGACTGCCACACTGTTGGAAGGTTAGTACAGAGAGACAGCCACACTGTTGGAAGGTCAGTACAGAGAGACAGCCACGCTGGTGGAAAGTCAGTACAGAGAGACAGCCACACTGTTGGAAGGTCAGTACAGAGAGACAGCCACGCTGTTGGAGGGTCAGTACAGAGAGACTGCCACACTGTTGGAAGGTCAGTACAGAGAGTCAGCCACACTGTTGAAGGGTCAATAGAGAGAGACTGCCACACTGTTGAAGGGTCAGTACAGAGAGACAGCCACGCTGTTGGAGGGTCAGTACAGAGAGACTGCCACACTGTTGGAAGGTCAGTACAGAGAGACAGCCACACTGTTGAAGGGTCAGTACAGAGAGACTGCCACACTGTTGAAGGATCAGTATGGAGAGACAGCCACACTGTTGATGGATCAGTACAGAGAGACTGTCACACTGTTGGAAGGTCAGTACCGAGAGACAGCCACGCTGTTGGAGGGTCAGTACAGAGAGACTGCCACACTGTTGGAAGGTCAGTACAGAGAGACTGCCACACTGTTGAAGGATCAGTATGGAGAGACTGCCACACTGTTGGAGGGTCAGTACAGAGAGACTGCCACACTGTTGGAAGGTCAGTACAGAGAGACAGCCACACTGTTGAAGGATCAGTTTGGAGTGACTGCCACACTGTTGAAGGGTCAGTACAGAGAGACTGCCACACTGTCGGAAGGTCAGTACTGAGAGACAGCCACACTGTTGAAGGATCAGTACAGAGAGACTGCCACACTGTTGGAAGGTCAGTACAGAGAGACAGCCACACTGTTGGAAGGTCAGTACAGAGAGACAGCCACGCTGTTGGAAGTTCAGTACAGAGAGACAGCCACACTGTTGGAAGGACAGTACAGAGAGACAGCCACACTGTTGAAGGGTCAGTACAGAGAGACTGCCACACTGTTGAAGGGTCAGTACAGAGAGACAGCCACACTGTTGAAGGATCAGTATGGAGAGACTGCCACACTGTTGAAGGGTCAGTACAGAGAGACTGCCACAGTGTTGGAGGGTCAGTACAGAGAGACTGTCACGATATGGAAAGTCAGTACTGAGGGTGTGCTGTAGTGTGGAGGGTCCATACTGAGGTAGCACTGTATTGTCGAGGGTTAGTACTGAGGGAGTTCTGTATTGTGGAGGGTCCATACTGAGGGAGTGCTGTAGTGTGGCGGGTCAGTACTGAGGGAGTGCTGTATTGTGGAGGGTCAGTACTGAGGGAGCGCTGGAGTGTGGTGGATCAGTACTGAGGGAGTGCTGTCGTGTGGAGGGTCAGTAACGAGGGAATGCTGGAGTGTGGAGTGTCACTCTGAGGAATGCTGTAATATGGAGGGTCAGTACTGAAGGAGTGCTGTGATATGGAGGGTCAGTACTGAGGGAGCACTGTAGTGTGGAGGGTTAGTATTGAGGAAGTGCCGCAGTGTGGAGGGTCAATACTGATGGAATGTTGTAATGTGGAGGGTCAGTAATGAGGGATTGCCACAGTGTGGAGAGTCAGTACTGAGGGAATGCTGCAATACCAAACAGGGAGTAGTGAGAGAGTGCAACCTTGTCAGAGCAACAGCACTGAGAGAATCTGATTAAGTCAATCGACTTGAAATGTTAACTTTGCTTTCTGTCCACAGATGCTACTAGACTTGCTGAGTTCTTCTAGCACCTTCTGATTTTGATTTCTGAACTCCAGCATCTACAATTCTTTGTTTTATTACTGTGTTGATGGCATGTTGTACTGTTGGAGAGGCTAGGCTGAGGCAGTGCAGCACAGTGACAGGGTCAGTACTCAGGCATTGCTAAATGGTCAGAGGAACAGTGCGGTGGGAGAATGTGAGGTGACCCACTTTTGCAGGAAAAATAGAGGAACTGAATATTATTTAAATAGAGAAAAATTGCAGAAACTTCCATCCCAAGAGATTTTCATTCAGTTTGTGACATGAATCACACAATCTAGCATCTGAGTTCAGTGAGTAATAGGGAAAGCATAGAATGTTGGCTTTTATTGCAATGGGAATGGAGGATAAAACTAGGGACGTCTGCCAAAATGATACAAGGCACTAGTCAGACCACAACTAGGATGCCGTAACAGCTTTGATCCCATTACCTAAGGTCAGATTTATTAATACTGGAGGTAATCCAAGGAAGTTTCAGTAGACTGATGTGGGGGAATAGAGGGTTTTTTTTGAGGAGTGGTTGAGTTTGAGGAGTCTGTACTCACTGGAGTTTAGAAAAATGAGAGACAAACTCATTGAAATATCCAAGGTTCTCACGGAGTTTGACAAGAGAGATGTGGTGAGTTTGCAGACCCTTTTGGGAGAGTCTCAGACCACAGGAAATAATCCTAAAATAAGAGAGCATCACTTTAAGACAGAGATGAGGAGGCATTTCTTCTCTCAGATGGTAATTAATCTGTGGAATTCTTTACTGCAGAGCAGCGTCAAGGCTGGATCATTAAGAAGATTCAACACAGAGATAGACAGGTATTTAATCAGTAAAGGAATCATGGGTAATATGGAGAAGGCAGGGAGGTAGGGCTGAGGATTAACAGATCATTCATGATTTGCAGAATGGAAGGACAGAGTTGACGGTCTGAATGGTCTCCTGCTGCATCTATATCTTAGTCTTTTACTGAGGGGGCGCAGCACTGTCAGAGGGTTAGCATAGAGGGAGCACTGCATTGTCAGAGGGTCAGTACTGAGGGAGCACTGCACTGTTAGAGGGTCAGTACTGAGGGAGAACTGCACTGTCGAAGGGTCAGTACTGAGGGGCCACAGCACTGTCGGAAGGTCAGTACAGAGGGAACACTGCACTGTCGGAGGGTCAGTACAGAGGGAAAATGTGTTGCTAGAAAAGCGCAGCAGGTCAGGCAGCATACAAGGATCAGGAGAATCGACGTTTCGGGCATGAGCCCTTCTTCAGGAATGAGGAAAGTGTGTCCAGCAGTCCAAGGACCTGCATGAACTTGGTGGAGTGGGAGGGGAGTTGAAGTGTTGAGCCACAGGGTGGTTGGGTTGGTTGGTCCGGGTGTTGTCCTTGGGGTCCTTGGACTCCTCCATCGCCAGACCATAGCAACACGACGGTTGGAGGAAGAGCGCCTCATCTTCCGCCTAGGAACCCTCCAACCACAAGGGATGAACTCAGATTTCTCCAGTTTCCTCATTTCCCCTCCCCCCACCTTGTCTCAGCCAACATTCCTGAAGAAGGGCTCATGCCCGAAACGTCGATTCTCCTGCTCCTTGGATGCTGCCTGACCTGCTACGCTTTATCAGCAACACATTTTCAGCTCTGATCTCCAGCATCTGCAGTCCTCCCTTTCTCCTCAGTACAGAGGGAGCACTGCACTGTCGGGGGGTCAGTACAGAGGGAGCACTGCACTGTCAGAGGGTCAGTACTGAGGGGGCGCAGCACTGTAGGAGGGTCAGTACTGAGGGGGCGCAGCACTGTAGGAGGGTCAGTACAGAGGGAGCACTGCACTGTCGGAGGGTCAGTATAGAGGGAGCGCTGCATTTTCAGAGGGTCAGTACTGAGGGAGAACCGCACTGTCGGAGGGTCAGTACTGAGGAGGCGCAGCACTGTCGGAGGGTCAGTACTGAGGGAGCACTGCACTGTTGGAGGGTCGTACGGAGGGAATGCTGCACTATCAGTGGGTCAGTACTGAGGGAGTGCTGCATTTTCAGAGGGTCAGTGCTGAGGGAGCACTGCACTGTCAGAGGATCAGCACTGAGGGAGCGCTGCAATGTCGAAGGGTCAGTACTAGGGAGCGCTGCAATGTCGGAGGGCCAGTACTAGGGAGCGCTGCACTGTCAGAGGGTCAGAACTGAGAGAATGCCGTACCGTCAGAGGATCAGTACTGGGGGAGCGCTGCATTGTTGGAGGGACAGTGCTGAGGGAGCGCAGCATTGTTATTGGGGCAGTACTGAGGGAGCAGTGCACTATCAGAGGGTTAGTGCTGAGGGAGTGCTGCACTGTCAGAGGTGCAGTACTGAGGGAATGCTGAACTATCAGAGGGTCAGCATTGATGGAGTGCTATTGAACATGCCACATTTCATATGAGGTGTTATACCAAAGCCCTATCTGCCCTCTCAGGTGCCCATTATGGTCCCAAAGCTCTGTTGAGAAGTAAAGCTGGGAGATTCGTTGTGATGCCCTGGACAGTATTTATCAAAGGCAGATGACCAGGTCATTATCTCAATGCTGTGGCTTTACGTTTCTCATTTCTTGGAACTAAACAGTGACTATCCTTCTATGTATTGATCTGAAGGCACTTTGTGATGTTCAAAAATCATGGTAAGCTTTGTATAAATGCAAGCTCTTTCTTTCCTAGCATTAGGGTGATTTGTTGAATTTGGCTGATTGGCTGGTATGAGTTCTGCACTTTGCATCAAGGGTGGGTAGAATGTGAATCAGCATCTAATGGGTTACATTGCTAGCAGTCTCCAGCACAAGAGCAGCAACTTCAGTTAAGACCCCGGCTATTAGAAACGTTGTGAATAGGAATATGGGGAGGACGTTGACGATGGCGGAGAGTTGTGATGAGCTGCACTGACCTGTATTTGGCTTTGTTTGGCAGCTGTCCTCTCACTCTTGCGATTGTTTCGACTGTGGCTGCATTTGCTTCCTCGCTTGTCTCTGTAAAACCACTGAAGCTCCACTCTTTGTTGACAGCAGTTTCTAAGGAGACAAGGAGGCAGGGCTCTGCACTGTCGCTGGGTAACTGCAAGCAGGAAGGCAATTAAAGGAATTGAAGATTTCAAAATCTTGGTAATAGAGTTATAGTCATAGAGCCATTAGGCATTGGAAACAGACCCTTCAGTCCAACTAGTCCATGCCAAACATAATCCCAAACTAAACAAATCCCACTGCCTGCTCCTGGCCCATAGCCCCCCGAACCTTTCCTATTCATGTATCCATTGAAATATCATTTCAACATTGTAATTGTGCCCACATCCACCATTTCTTCAGGAAGTTCATTACACACTCAAACCACCTTCTGTGTAAAAAAAATTGCCTCATATCTTTTTTAAATGCCTATCTTAAAAATCTGCCCCTAGTCTTAAAATTCCTCATCTTAAGGAAAAGACAACTAACATCAACTCTATCTATATGTCTCGTTATTTTATAAACTCCTATAAGGTCAGCTCTCAACCTCCTACACTCCAGTGAAAACGTCCCAGCCTATCCAGCCTTCCTTTATAATTCAAACCTTCCATACCTGGCAGCATCCTGGTAAATCTCGTCTGAACCCTCTCCAGCTTAATAATATCTTTCCCAGAACTGGGCGACCAGACCTGGACACAGTATTCCAGAAGAGGCCTCACTAATGTTCTGTACAACCTCAACATAATGTCCTAACTCCTATACTCAAAGGACTGAGCAATGAAGGCAAGTGTGCCAAACACCTTTTAACCATCCTGTCTGTACGTGGATAAGTGATAATGTGGAAATGACTCTTATTTGGAATTTATTGACTGAATGCTGCTCTCCTGTCATGTTATCTCAGCTGCCAGGACTGAAGCTGTGATTATGACACCCACATGTAGGCCCCAAACCACAGCACACATGTTCAATATTGTGGCAGGGACACCCAGTCTCATGCTTTGCTGAGAAATGCACTGCCTACCATATTGGCAAAGGCGAAAAAGGAGGAGTCCAATTATCGTGCCTGAAAAAAGCAGTCAGCCTGTGCTACAGCGATTGATATTTCTATAGCATCTCAGTATCTTTAGCATTAATACATACATCATTGAGATCACTTATTCCTCCTCCATAATGTCACCTGACCTCCCCCTCCCTACCCCCATCTCAGCTCAGCTGCTGCTGAAACCCTCATCCATGTTTTCATTCTTTCCTGACTTGATTATTCCAAAGTGATGTGTTGGGCAAAGGGAGGATGCCATTTTGGTAGGGGATATGTGCCAGATGAGTAGGGTGTCAGGATGGGGAGAGTGTCAGGTAAATAGGGTTCCAGCTGAGCAGAATTCCGATAATTAGGTTGCCAGAGAGGTGGTGGTACGGTTCAGCTGGGTAGGGTGCCAGAGGCGAGAATGCCATTTGGGTACAATAGGGCGATAGAGCCAGGGTGCAAAGTGGCAAAGGGGTCAGGTAAGTGACACATTGTTAGGGTAGGCTGGGGAGGAGGGTGGCACAGGGAGGATGGATGGTGGAGGGAGTAGGTGTTGGGGAGATGGGTGTTGGGAGGATGGGTCTTCAGGGGATGGGTATCAGGAATTAAGGAATTAAGGAAGGGAACCTAAGGCAAAGTGATCTGAATCTGGAACTTAGTACAGATGTCTCTTTACCTGATCGTTTATTGCTCTGATAAAGATTTTATTTATTCATTATACTCCATGTCACTCTCACACACCTGAAAGTGCTGAGCTTCTGCTGTCCGGTTACACATGCAACCACTGTTTATTCTTCATCCATTAGCTAGCGAAGGAGCTGCTTTCATTTAGCCACTGTCTATCACAAATGCAGGAACACCCAAGGGCTTCCCAGTGAGTCAAGTATGTGAGAAGTGTTATCAGTTTGCATGTTGCACACAGCGAAATCACACAAATAACAGCGTGATTATGACAAGTGTGATAATGTGATGTTGGTTGAGGGATAAACATTAGCCTCAGGACTCTGGGAAAATTCTTCTGTTTTTTCATGAAATAGTGAATGTGGGATCTTTTATATCAACCTGTGGGGTTGGATGGGAGCCACAGTTTAACGCCTCCCCTGCACAAAGGCATCTCTTACACGGTAGTACACCTTCAGTATTGCCTCTCCCACTGTGAAATACTCTATTAGCAACACCTTTGAACACTCAGTCATTGCAAGCCCCAAAGGGTCCATCATTATTGTTACTCCAACATTGCAGTGTTTCCTCAGTACTACCTGCCAGGTGTGTGGCACTCCATCAGTGCTAACCCCAGATCACGAAATACTATCTGATTCTCTGACAGTACCTCAATGCTGACTCTCCAATGCTGCAGTGCCACCTTAGTACTTATTCTGACAGGGCAGCACTCCCTCAGTATTGGCTCACCGACTGAGTAGTGCTCCCTCAGTACTGCCCTCTAGAGTGCAGTGCTCCCTCAGTACTGTCTCACCGGAATGCAGTGCTCCCTCAGTACTGCCCTTCTAGAGTGCAGTGCTCCCTCAGTACTGTCCCTCTAGAGTACAGTGCTCCCTCAGTACTGCCCCTCTAGAGTGCAGTGTTCCCTCAGTACTGTCCCTCTAGATGCAGTGCTCCCTCAGTGTTGTCCCTCCGGATTGCAGTGTTCCCTCAGTACTGCCCCTCTAGAGTGCAGTGCTCCCTCAGTACTGTCTCTCCGGAATGCAGTGCTCCCTCAGTACTTTCCCTCCAGAGTGCAGTGCTCCCTCAGTGCTGTCACTCCGGAGTGCAGTGTTCCCTCAGTGCTGTCCCTCCGGAGTGCAGTGTTCCCACAGTGCTGTCCCTGCGGAGTGCAGTGCTCCCTCAGTGCTGTCCCTCCGGAGTGCAGTGCTCCCTCAGTGCTGTCCCTCCGGAGTGCAGTGCTCCCTCAGTACTGTCTCTCTTGCGTGCAATGCTCCCTCAGTACTTTCCCTCCAGAGTACAGTGTTCCCTCAGTACTTTCCCTCCGCAGTGCAGTGCTCCATAAGTACTGTCCCTCGAGAGTGCAGTTTTCCCTCAGTACTGTCTCTCTAGAGTGCAGTGCTCCCTCAGTACTGTCTCTCTAGAGTGCAATGCTCCCTCAGTACTGTCCCTCCGGAGTGCAGTGCACCCTCAGTACTGCCCCTCTAGAGTGCAATGCTGCCTCAGTACTGTGCCTCCGGAATGCAGTGTTCCCTCAGTACTTTCCCTCCGGAGTGCAGTGCTCCCTCAGTACTGTCTCTCGAGAGTGCAGTGTTCCCTCAGTACTGTCCCTCTTGCGTTCAGTGTTCCCTCAGTACTGTCCCTCTGGAATGCAGTGTTCCCTCAGTACTTTCCCTCCAGAGTGCAGTGCTCCCTCAGTACTGTCTCTCGAGAGTGCAGTGCTCCCTCAATACTGTTCCTCTTGCGTGCAGTGTTCCCTCAGTACTGTCCCTCCGGAATGCAGTGCTCCCTCAATACTGTCTCTCTAGAGTGCAGTGCTCCCTCAGTACTGTCCCTCCGGAATGTAGTGCTCCCACAGTACTTTCCACTGGAGTGCAGTGTTCCCTCAGTGCTTTCCCTCCGGAGTGCAGTGTACCCTCAGTACTTTCCCACCGAAGTGCAGTGTTCCCTCAGTACTTTCCCACCGGAGTGCAGTGTTCCCTCTCAGTACTTTCCCTCCGGAGTGCAGTGCTCCCTCAGTACTGTCCATCTAGAGGGCAGTGCTCCCTCAGTACTGTCCATCTAGAGGGCAGTGCTCCCTCAGTACTGTCCCTCCGGAATGCAGTGTTCCCTCAGTACTGTCCCTCCGGAGTGCAGTGTTCCCTCAGTACTGTCCCTCTAGAGTGCAGTGCTCCCTCAGTGTTGTCCCTCCGGAATGCAGTGTTCCCTCAGTACTGCCCCTCTAGAGTGCAGTGCTCCCTTAGTACTGTCCCTCCGGAATGCAGTGTTCCCTCAGTACTTTCCCTCCAGAGTGCAGTGCTCCCTTAGTACTGTCCCTCCGGATTGCAGTGCTCCCTCAGTACTGACTCTCTAGAGTGCTGTGCTCCATCAGTACTGTCCCTCTTGCGTGCAGTGTTCCCTCAGTACTGTCCCTCCGGAATGCAGTGTTCCCTCAGTACTTTCCCTCCAGAGTGCAGTGCTCCCTCAGTACTGTCCCTCCGGAGTGCAGTGCACCCTCAGTACTGCCCCTCTAGAGTGCAATGCTCCCTTAGTACTGTCCCTCCGGAATGCAGTGTTCCCTCAGTACTTTCCCTCCAGTGCAGTGCTCCCTCAGTACTGTCCCTCTGGAGTGCAGTGCTCCCTCAGTACTGTCCCTCTGGAGTGCAGTGCTCCCTCAGTACTGTCCCTCTGGAGTGCAGTGCTCCCTCAGTACTGTCCCTCTGGAGTGCAGTGCTCCCTCAGTACTGTCCCACTTGAGTGCAGTGCTCCCTCATTAATGTCCCTCTAGAGTGTAGTGCTCCCTCAGTACTGTCCCTCTGGAGTGCAGTGCTCCCTCAGTACTCTCGCTCTAGAGTGCAATGCTCCGTCAGTGCAGTCCTTCTAGAGTGCAGTGCTCCCTCAGTACTGTCCCTTCGGAGTGCAGTGCTCCCTCAGTACTGTCCCTCTGGAATGCAGTGCTCCCTCAGTACTGTCCCTCTGGAATGCAGTGCTCCATCAGTGCTATCCCTCTAGAGTGCAGTGCTCCCTCAGTACTGTCCCTCTTGAGTGCAGTGCTCCCTCAGTACTGTCCCTCCGGAGTGCAGTGCTCCCTCAGTACTGTCCCTCCAGAGTGCAGTGCTCCCTCAGTACTGTCCCTCTGGAATGTAGTGCTCCCTCACAACTGTCCCTCTGGAATGCAGTGCTCCCTCAGTACTGTCCCTCCGGAGTGCAGTGCTCCCTCTGTACTGTCCCTCTGGAGTGCAGTGCTCCCTCAGTACTGTCCCTCTGGAATGCAGTGCTCCCTCAGTACTGTCCCACTTGAGTGCAGTGCTCCCTCATTAATGTCCCTCTAGAGTGTAGTGCTCCCTCAGTACTGTCCCTCTGGAATGCAGTGCTCCGTCAGTACTCTCCCTCTAGAGTGCAATGCTCCGTCAGTGCAGTCCTTCTAGAGTGCAGTGCTCCCTCAGTACTGTCCCTCCGGAGTGCAGTGCTCCCTCACAACTGTCCCTCTGGAATGCAGTGCTCCCTCAGTACTGTCCCTCCGGAGTGCAGTGCTCCCTCAGTACTGTCCCTCTAGAGTGTATTGCTCTGTCAGTGCTGTCCTTCTAGAGGGCAGTGCTCCCTCAGTACTGTCCCTCCGGAGTGCAGTGCTCCCTCAGTACTGTCCCTCTGGAATGCAGTGCTCCCTCAGTACTTTCCCTCTGGAATGCAGTGCTCCCTCAGTACTGTCCCTCCGGAGTGCAGTGCTCCCTCAGTACTGTCCCTCTGGAATGCAGTGCTCCCTCAGTACTGTCCCTCCAGAGTGCAATGCTCCCTCAGTACTGTCCCTCCGGAGTGCAGTGCTCCCTCAGTACTGTCCCTCTGGAGTGCAGTGCTCCCTCAGTACTGTCCCTCCGGAGTGCAGTGCTCCCTCAGTACTGTCCCTCTGCAATGCAGTGCTCCCTCAGTACTTTCCCTCTGGAGTGCAGTGCTCCCTCAGTACTGTACAGAAAATGTCAGCATGGATCAGGTGCACTAGTTTCACGCCAGCCACAAACCTCTGATTCAAGCAAGAGTGTTACAACTCATTGAATGAGTGTTTACATGATATTGGGCCAGGGTAACCATCAGCATGGTGAGGGTAAGCATTGCCTCACTTTGTGGACATACATATGTTCTGGACTTGAGGTGTGCAGTCAGTGCTTATTTTCTCCCCTTTTGTGAGAGGTCCTGAAATCATTATTCAGGTAGAAGAAGGAATGTTAGAAATAGTTGCAACTTGGGTGAAAAAGTATGGGTGCAGCTTGTGTCTCTAGCACTATACACAGTTGTAGGGAGTGTGTGGGATGGGGGATCAGATGAGGAATAATACAGAGCTAGGGGGAAGTTATGCACAGTGAGTTGCAGTTCCATGATATCATTGCACAGTATAATCTTGCCCTTGCACAAGTTTATTCCATCATTTAAATAAGATCAACATTAAGCATTATTTTCAGTTTTTAAGACTCCTGCATGAACTGCCTATCTCTCTTACCTTTCCTGGAGTTAACCCATCTATGTGACTGTATCTGCGACTTTTCCCCCTTCCTATAACTGCCATCCATCACATCCCCTTGCTCTTGTAAATGCTTCATTGCCTCTAACTGTCTGTCCAACTGATCCACCCAATCTGATTGGATTTGCAACCAACGGCATTTGTTACAGATATAATCCTCAGTAACACATTAACTCTCCCTGAACTCCCACATCCGACAAGAAGAACATATTACTCTACTAAAGGCCATTTTTGCTTCTTCCAATCTACTGACTCAGAAAATAGCACTGTTTTATTCCTCTACAAAACACTGTTCCAGATTAAATTAATACTTAAGGCTTATATTTTAAGTTTAATCGCGAGGCATATCTCAATAAAACATATAATCAAGTAAGAACCCACTCTACTCACTACTGCAGACTTACTGTAAGGCCACACTTAAAATATCCACTGATCTATTCTGTGCTTAGACCTCTCCAAACATAGACTGGGACTGCCATAGTGTTAGGGTTTAGATGGAGAGGAATTTGTTAAGTGTGTACAGATGACTGAGGTGTCAGTGGGAGACCACTTTGGGGCCAGCGACCATAATTCTATTTGTTCTAAAATAGTGATGGAAAAGGATAGACCAGATCTAAAAGTCAAAATTCTAAATTGGAGAAAGGCCAAATTTGATGGTATTAGGCAAGAACTTTCAAAAGTTGACTGGAGGCAGGTGGTCGCAGGTAAAGGGAAGACTGGGAAATGGGAAGCCTTCAGAAATGAGATAACAAGAATCCAGAGAAAGTATATTCCTGTTAGGGTGAAAGGAAAGGCTAGTAAATATAGAGAATGATGGATGACTAAAGAAATTGAGGGTTTGGTTAAGAAAAAGACGGAAGCATATGTCAGGTATAGACAGGATGGAGCAAATGCATTCTTAGAAGAGTATAAAGGCAGTAGGAGAAATCAGGAGGGCAAAAAGGGGACATGAGATAGCTTTGGCAAATAGAATTAAGGAGAATCCAAAGGGCTTTTACAAATCGGGAGAGAATAGAGCCCCGAAAGATCAGCAAGGCCTTTATGTGGAGCCAGAGGAGATGGGGGAGATACTAAAAGAGTACTTTGCATCAGTGTTTACTGTGGAAAAGGACACGGAAGATATAGAATGTAGGGAAATAGATGGTGACATCTTGCAAAATGTCTACATTACAGAGGAGCAAGTGTTGGATGTCTTGAAACACATGAAGGTGGATAAATCCCCAGGACCTGATCAGTTGTACCCTAGAACTCAGTGGGAACCTAGGGAAGTGATTGCTGGGCTTCTTGCTAAGGTATTTCTATCATCGATAGTCGCAGGTGAGATGCCGGAACTGCTGGAGGTTGGCTAACATGGTGCCACTATTTAAGAAGGGTGGTAAGGACAAGCCAGGGAACTTTTGACCAGTGAGCCTGACGTCTCTGGTGGGCACGTTGTTGGAGGGAATCCTGAGGGACAGGATGTACATGTATTTGGAAAGACAAGGACAGATTAGGGATAATCAACATGGCTTTGTGCATGGGAAATCATGTCACACAAACTTGATTGAGATTTTTGAAGAAGTAACAAAGAGGATTGATGAGGGCAGAGTGGTAGATGTGATCTATATGGACTTCAGTAAGGCGTTCAACAAGGTTCCCCATGGGACACTGGTGAGCAAGATTAGGTCTCATGGAATACAAGGAGAACTAGCCATTTAGATACAGAGCTGGCTCAAAGGTAGAAGGCAGACAGTGATTGTGGAGTATTGTTTTTCAGACTGGAGGCCTGTGACCACAAGGACCGGTGCTGAGTGCCACAAGGATCGGTGCTGGGTCCACTACTTTTCATCATTTATACAAATCATTTGGATGTGAGCATAAGAGGTACAGTTAGAAAGTTTGCAGATGACACCAAAATTGGAGGTGTAGTGGACACAAAGAAGGTTACTTCAGATTACAACAGGATCTGGACCAGATGGGCCAATGGGCTGTGAAGTGGCAGATGGAGTTTAATTCAAATAAATGCAAGGTGCTACATTTTGGGAAAACAAATCTTAGCAGGACTTATATACTTAATGGTAAGGTCCAAGGGAGTGTTGCTGAACAAAGACACCTTGGAGTGCAGGTTCATAGTTCCTTGAAGGTGGAGGTACTAACTGTACCTCTTATGCTCGCATCCAAATCATTTATGTAAATTACAAAAGGTATTGGACCCAACACATCTTTGTGGCACTCCACTGGTCACAGGCCTCCAGTGTGAAAAACAACCCTCCACCACCTCCTTTGAGCCAGTTCTGTATCCAAATGGTTAGTTCTCCCTGTATTCCGTGAGATCTAACCTTGCTAACCAGTCTCCCATGGGGAACCTTGTCGAATGCCTTACTGAAGTCAATGTAGATCACATCTATCGCTCTGCCCTCATCAATCCTCTTTGTTACTTCTTCAAAAAGCTCAATCAAGTTCGATGAATATGTCACATGAGTAAAGAATTGTCAAACATTATTCGTTGGCAGCATTTTGAACACATGGACTGAAGCGGTTCAAGAAAGCCACTCAAACGCAACTTGGAATGGGCAGCAGAAACTGTAAGAGCTTTCAATTGCAAAACAACAATCATTACAAGAAAGACTCAACAACCTTAGCAACTACCAAAATAACAAACCTTGTACTATATTCTGTGAGATATAACCCACGGGGAATATAGTACAAGGAGATCAACATCCTAACAAGCATCATTCAAATCAAGAAAATAATCAAATCCCTATCAACAATCAAACAATACATCTGTGCCAATCTTTCCATTAGAAACATTCAAGGTATCAGATTCATCTCCTATATCAGCAAACTGCAAATATAGAAAGAACAATTCCTAAGATTTTGACCAGCTTCTGGATTGGATACCAAACCAACTGCAAAAAAAGTTTATCATACATTTCTACTATTTGAGAAGAACGTCAGATCATGTGTTATACAAACAAAAGTTTGATGAGGAACAAATTGTGTTTGACAACCTCCTAAAAGCTTTTGATCAATATTTCACTTCAAAAACAAATAGGATACTGACAGCATTCCTTCAATGGTAGATGTGAGCTCCCAGGAGAGTTTGTAAAATTATTCATTAATGGCCTGTGTGCACTGTCTGAACTGTGCAGCTATGGAAACTTACTGTAAGGGTCATTTAGAACAGAACTATCTTGGACAAATCAGTTACTGAACTTCTTAAATGAATAAAGCATGTTAATCAATATTTATGATGGAGAGAACAAAGCTCAGGGAAGGGTGTAAAGGCTTTAAATGTTGTACAAACCTTGTGATGATATCACAGAGCTGCACCTAACTGGGCATAAATAGTACAGTATGCGGGAGCTCATTAGACTGAAGAGCAACTTAAGAACTACAGCATATGGACACATAAAAGAAGAGAAAGAAGAAGCAAAGGGAAACACCTGCAGAGAAGCGTGTGCGTAGCCCAGACTAGCATGAGGTAGTAGAGTCAATGGAGTTGTTTTTCAGTGGTGTACCAATAACATTAGAATCTGGTATATAACTAATTGCCTAGTGTTGTAGTATTAAGTCATAATGTTTAATATTTGGTATTATAAAGAAGCCCAAGCCTGATGACAGTTCTTGATCTGGCCTTCTTCAATACCAGTCTCTCTTCAACCCAGACTCATCGACATTATACACAGCCATGTGATAAAAGACATGCCTGCAGGTATGGCCTACGACAGCTTCGATTGCTTCATATGCATGGCACTGTGGCATTTTGGAATTAACATAGGCATATGGGAAGGGAATGGGACTGTAGGTGTAGTTTGAAATTATTTGGTGGGCTTTGGAAAAATAATGGGGAACTGGCATTAGTATGAGCTTAATACAAGGATTGTATTTTTACTTAAAGTCATAGAATAAACCCTTCAGTACAACCAGTCCATGCTGACCATAATCCCCCACTAAACTAGCCCCACTTGCCTGTGCTTGGCCCATATCCCTCCAAACATTATTTGTGTATTTATCTAAATATCTTTTAAATATTATAACTATACCTCCATCCATCATTTCCTCTGGAAGTTCATTCCACACACGAACCACTCTCTGTATGAACAAATTGTCTCTTATGTCTTTTTTAAATCCTTCTCCTTTCACTTTAAACATATGCCCTGACTCTAGAGAAAAGACATCTGCCATTCACCTTAACTATACCCCTCATGATTTTACAAACCTCTATAAGGTCACCCCTCAACCTCCTATGCTCCAGCCGACCTAGCCTCTCCTTATAACTGAAACCCTCCATTCCCGGCAACATCCTGATAAATCTCTTCTGAACCCTCGCCAGCTTGGTAATTTCCTTCCTCTAACAGGGCAACCAGAACTGGACACGGTACTCCAGAAGAGGCCTCACCAACATCCTGTACAACCTCAACATAATGTCCATTTGAAAAGAATATGACCGGGCTGTACCACCTGAGTTAAACTGAGAAACTCCTTTAAACAATGTACAAATCTGAGTAACTGTAATTGACAAGTTTGAAGTTTGAAGTTTGAAGTTTGACAAGTGATGTAGTTATGAGTCAGTATGTTTATGTGAAGGCCTTTCTCGAGGAAATTACTGCCGCTCCAGAGAGTTGGATATAGTTCAGACAAAGAGTCTGTATAAACTGGTAAACTGAACTCTGGGTCATTCATACGGAATAATTTTTTTAATGATGAGATCTGTTTTCCTATTCAACCACCAGCAGATGAATTAAATGAATTATCTGTAAATCAGGAGTTTGCACATGTGACTGATTCTGTAGCTCCCACCTGTTTCTCACTTAATTCTGCCTGTGACATTCCCAGAAGGTTTGATGCAGTGTTAGGGAGGTTTGATATTTTAATACAAAGCGGACTTGAAACATTAACTCTCTCCGCAGGTGTTGCCAGAACTGCTGGGTGTCTCCCATATTTTGTTTCAGGAATAAAAAGATTTTGGACAAGAAGAGGGAGCGATCCAATTATTGTGATCCCACTTAGGACTGACAGCATACTGGAGAACTGGCAAAAAGATCCAGAACTAAAGAGATAAATTAAAGAACAGGATCTTAAGGATTATAAACTCTAGATTAATAGCAAAGCTGTGAACAAATAGTTATGGGAATAAGCAGATTAGAAAGACCAAGACCCAGATAAATAAGTAGTGTCTGAATAAGGGGCTCCATTGCATTGGAAGACTGACTCCGGTATTGGGAGAGGGAAAAAAAAGCCATATCACAGCAGTAGGCATCACTAGAATGTGGCAAAGACCAGAGTCCGAGCAGAATGGATAAATAGGGCAGGAACAAGGACATTAATGTTACAAACATGAGGTTTCTCAGGTTATGTTTCAGCGCTGTGGCTTTAATTGAGGATAGAATGAAAGGGGTCATGTGACCTGTCCTGCCTAACAAAATGCTGGGGTGACATCGGCTTTAAAGATTAAAGACAGGCCTGGATGTTTTGCTGAAATGATGATAAAAGGTGTTCATACTTGGAGCCAATGCCAGTATTTGTCTGTCTTAGCACTGCTGGTCTCCAAAATTCCTGGAATGTCAGGTTGTAAACAATTATACACTAAACAGTCCATTTACCTCAAAGATGGAATAGATTTGGAGTCTAAAGAGTAGCTAACCAGCATTTCTACCCAGATACAAAGCTCATGCAGGATTTCTAAGGTTTCTGAGTCTGACAACTCTCAGACTCAGGCAGTCTGCCGAAACTGGGAGTGAAGGAGTAGCCTCCTTGGTTCACGCCACCGAGTGGAGATGGGAGTGCATGCTTGGATTGAAAAAACCAGATTTGAGTGAATTTAAAACTAAGCTGGAAGACTTGCCTAGCTTGTGCTAGAGGGGAACCAGCATGAAAAACCCTCACAGTGAGGTCACAATTTACCAGGCTGGGAAATTATGGGAGCAGAAGTATTCTTAGGAGCTATTTTTGGACAATGAAAAACATAATGTTGAAGTTAGGTTTTAGTAGTAAAAGGTGACAATGCTGTTTTTAGTTTAAAGCATAAGTTTACTATAACAATAGTTGTTGAAACTTTATTGCTGGAACAGCACAGCAGGTCAGGCAGCTCCTCCCTACCTTTTATCTTCTCCTTGAACACTCTCTGCTCATTCCTGAGGAAGGGCCTGTGCCCGAAACGTCGAATCTCCTGTTCCCTGGATGCTGCCTGACCTGCTGTGCTGTTCCAGCAATAAAGTTTCAACTTTGATCTCCAGCATCTGCAGACCTCACTTTCTCCTATAACAATAGTTGTTCAGTCAGCCGTGGTTTTAGTCTATTTGTTACAGTAAAATTCTTGAAATGTGAAACTTTGTATTAATCAAAAGTTTGAATTTCTTTTTCCTGAAGTTATCAGTCACCACAGAATTGCATAACAATACATGATGGGGTTGAAGTGTCCAAATTGGGAAATTGGTATTGATAATTGTTCAAAAACAAATCAAATGGATTGCAATAATAGAAATTGTTAGAAACTGTGCCTTAGACATTTCCAAATAAAGGGAAAACTAAAACATATTAAGGAATTAAAGCAAGAAAGAGAAATAAGAAACAATAAAACAAAAGCAGAAATTGTTGATGAAAATCAGCAGGTCTGGCAGCATCTGTGGGAAGAAAGCACAGTTAACATTATCTGTCCAATGACTCACCACCAGAACATCTACCAGGTTGAAAGAAATACAGGAACATTTGAAAAATACTGAATGGGAGGAGTAGTTATTGATGTTAGGATGAAGTCAGTTCAAAGGAAAGAGAGGATACGTGAAAGGTAGGCAGGTGGTGAAAAGTTTTTGGGTAGAATTAAGAAAAAGGATTTAACAGTGTAGTGGGGTTACGTATGGGTGTCTTGATAATAGTTGTGAAGTAGGAGATTGTTTAATTGCAGAGATTAGACAAGTGGATAGTAAATGTAGATTGATTTTAATGAAAAATTTTAAGTTTCATGTAGACTTGGGATAAACAGACAAGCACGCTTCGAAAAGCTAGTCAATTTCTCAAGTATTCCAGGCTAGTTTTCTGCAGTAATAATCCTAGCTAGAAGGCATTTCATATTCAATTTCATAATGAGAAATTAGCTAATTGGAGTATAGTAAATAGTCTAACTATTATTTAATTAAAAGTGATCACAACATGATTGAATTGAATGCTGTGTTTGAAAAGGTGAAATGTAAAATAACCCCTAAATTACTGGATTTCGGCAAAGCTCAATTTAATGCAAAAAGGTAAAGAATGCCCACAGTATACTGGGCAAATCTGTTAATGGGCAAATTGACATAGGCTCAGTCAGAGGTGCTCTAAACAGAATTCATGTAATATTGAACTAATTAACTAATTTATGTAATATAAAACTAATAGGCAAGATGTGAAAATGTAATTTTACACAAGGTTAAAAATAAAAGCACAGAGGCAATGGCTTAGGGCAGTATGATACTGAACTGTTAATCCAGAGACTCAGTGTCATAGAATTCATTTGGCTTTGAATCATGCCAAATAGATGGTGAAATTTGAATTCAATAAAAATCTGAAATTAAGAGTCTAATGATGACCAGGAAACTTGTGTCAAAAACCCATCTGGTTCACTAATTTCCTTTAGGGAGGGAAATTGCCATCCTTACCTGGTCTGGATAACATGCTCCAGACCCACAGCAATGTGGTTGACAGGCATACCAATGTCAGACACTATTGTTGTGTCAGACACTGCAGTCCATGTTGTTGTGGTGCCCTCCTGGCACCACTTCAATGCTGTCAACACCGGACCCAGCCAACAACGAAGTCACTGGTCTTCAGGCGCCATCTTTCACTGCTAGGCCTACCTTGCTGACATCTCCTCAGGGTTCCTGCTCCCCCATACTGGGCTCAGTCTCCCAAATGCTGGGCTCACTCTGCCCCACACTGGGCTCACTCTTCCCCACGTTGTGCTCACTATACCCTACGCTGGGCTCAGTCTCCCAAAAGATGGGCTCACTCTCCCCTACACTGGGCTCACTCTCCCTCCACACTGAACTCATTCTCCCCCACACTGGGCTCACTCTCCCTCCACACTGGGCTCACTATCCCTCCACACTGGGCTCATTCTCTCACATGCTGGGTTCATTCTCCCCACACTGAGCTCACTCTCCCCCCACACTGGGCTCATTCACCCCCCATG
>NC_057725.1:31443042-31470054 GCF_004010195.1 Chiloscyllium plagiosum
CACTCTCCCCGGCACTGGGCTCACTCTCCCCGGCATTGGGCTCACTCTCTCCCCTGCACTGGGCTCACTCTCCCCCCCACTGGGCTCACTCTCCCCCCGTCACCACTGTCAATGCCAGGAGGAGTTGACTCTGTTGCCGCTGCTGCTACACATACTTGGGAGGCTGGGCCTGTTCTCACCGTACTGAAGATGTCAAGAAAGGCTTTGAAAGAGAGAAAATAGACAAAAGAAAAATACCAAAAGAATAAGAGTAAAAGGAAAAAAAAGAAACAAAGGAAGCAGATGGAAATGGACCAGGAGCTTGGACACAGCGTGGTTACTCCATCACCATCTTGGTGGAAAGCTGGTTGGTAGATTGCTGTCTTGTCTATAAAGAGCTCAGTAAGATTCAAAGTAACAAAGCACTTTTCATGATATCCTCATCTTTTCAATTGGTGCAGGCCTCCTGTGCCAACGACTGCAACGCTGTGACTTGCTCCTGCCACATCCTGTCAGCAGGCCAGGACATGACTGCTGAGAGGGAGTGGATGGGGTAGGAGGAGGCAGGAGGGGACTTGCTTTGCAAGAAGGCCTCCTTTCCAGATGCTTCATGGACATTTTTTGTGGGAAAGCTTACTTGAGTAGATTAGATTACTTACAGTGTGGAAACAGGCCCTTTGGCCCAATGAGTCCACACCGCCCCGCCGAAGCGCAACCCACCCAGACCCGTTCCCCTACATTTACCCCTTCACCTAACACTACGGGCAATTTAGCATGGCCTATTCACCTAACCTGCATATGTTTGGACTGTGGGAGGAAACCGGAGCACCCGGTGAAAACCCACGCAGACACTGGGAGAATGTGCAAACTCCACACAGTCAGTCGCCTGAGGCGGGAATTGAACCCAGGTCTCTAGCGCTGCGAGGCAGCAGTGCTAACCACTGTGCCACCGTGCCACCCAGTAAAGGGTACGTCTTTCTAAACTCTATAAATGCATTACAATAATGTCTTGTGCAGGCTCAACTCTCTGTGATGGCATAACAAACAGCTTTATTGTGAAGGATGTGAGGGCTCAGGTGTGCCCTTAACAACACCTTGTTATCTTTCTGACCTTTCTAACAGATGTGCATCTCTCGAGCTGAGAATGGCTGTGGCTAATCCAGCTGTTTCTCTGGGTGGGGCTGCTACATGCAGGAGGAGCAGGTACAGATGTTGACACAGAGACAACAGCTTGTCCAGGCAGAGGGGGAGCGGCAGGCAGTACCACCAGATGCTGCAGAGCTTCCAGAACGAGGGGCAGCAGGAGAAGATCCACCAAGGAAGCAGAGAGTATTGGCATGTAACTGGACCTCCAGTTAGTGAGCAAGATCGGATGCTGAAGAAGGTCCCAAGTCATTGTCTCATTCTTGAGCCAGTTTCTGGATGAGGCCTCAATGACAGTCCCATTCTGGAGACTGACAGAGTTTCAGCTCATCCTGGCTTCCTTGCCAGCGAGTCATTTCAGGAAGCAATTAGAAACTCTGCTGCACTTCACAAACATCGACTCGTACGTGCGTGCAGGATGTCACTGATACAGTGCTGGCCAGAGTCCAGCTTTTCATTTCCTTCCTTCATGACATATTCCTGTCTAATGAAGCAGGCATTTAGATTCTAAGCTGTCACTGACTTCCCAATTAATCGATCTTTAAGAGTACCCTATCACAAATCGGCAAGATTGGATGGGTCTGTTGACGCAGTCAACCAGGAGGAGGACTGACTTTGTCACAGCAGGTTTCCCAATTTTCAGCCTCTGAAATCGTTTCTAGCTGGTTTTTAAACGTGGCACCAGAGCCTCCCAGACATGCTAGGGGATGAAGAGTCAAGCATGAAGGAGGAACTGAAGGATATCCTTATTAGTCAGGAAATGGTATTTGGAAAATTGATGGGAATAAAACCCGATAAGTCCCCAGAGCCTGATGCTTTGCATCCTACAGTACTTAAGGAAGTGGCTGTAGAAATAACAGATGCATTGGTGATCATTTTCCAGCTTTCTGTAGACTCTACAACAAGAGTTCCAGTGAACTGGAGGATAGCTAATGTAACCCCACTTTTGTTAAAAAAGGAGGGAGAGAAAAAAATGGGGAGTTATAGGCCGGATAGCCTGACATCAGGGGTGGGGAAAACGCTGGAGTCAATTATTAAGGATGTAATAATTGAGCATTTAGAAAGCAGTCACAAAATCAGTCCAAGTTGGCATGGGTTCACTAAAAGCAAATCATGCTTGACAAATCCGCTGGAATTGTTTGAGGATATAACCAGTAAAGTGGGCAAGGGTGAATCAGCAGATGTTCTGTATTTGGAGACAGTAAGGACCGCAGATGCTGGAAGTCACACTCAATAGATGCAGAACTGGAAAAGCTCAGCAGATCAGACAGCATCAGAGGTGCAGGAAGGTCAACATTTCGGGCTGAAACCCTTTGTCAAGACTGGGGTGGGGGAGGGGAGGCCAGAAGTGGATGAGGGAGGGGTGTGGGGCTGGGGGAAGGGTAGTAGGTGGATGCAGGTAGGTGGTAATTGTGATTGGTCAGTGGGAAGGGTGGAGGGGATACAGGAAAATTGACATTTTGGGCCAGGGCCCTTCATCAGGAATGGGCTCCAGCCCGAAACGTCGATTTTCCTGCTCCTCGGATGCTGCCTGACCTGCTGTGCTTTTCCAGCAACACATTCTCAACTCTGATCTCCAGCATCTGCAGTCCTCACTGTGTTCAGGGTGGAGAGGATAGGTGAGTGGGAAGATTGACAGGTTAGATCGGCTCAGGGAGGTGGGGGAAGGGGTGGGGCTAGACATGGGATCAGGCTGGAGGAGGAGGAGGATATTGGAAGCTGCTGAAATCAATATTCAGGCCATTTGACTGTAAGCTTCTCAGGAGAAATATAAGGTGTTGTTCCTCCAGTTTCTGTTTGGCCTACTCCTGCACGTATTTCTCTATGTTTCTCTGTTTTCAGTAAGCCTTTGAGTCCACAAGGACTCTCCAGTGAATCCAGCATCAATTGCCATTTGTAAACAGATGGCCAAACCTCCACCATCCTTTGTACATCAAAGGATCCACAAGGACTCAGTAACATTTGCAATATCTCCCTTGCATTGATTATGGTCCAAGAAGTGCATGACAACCCCCCACACCGTCCCCAAGATAACCCACCCCTGCCATTGAGAGATATTACACAATCCAATCAGCTTGCTCTGCTTTCTTTAACATCAAATGGGAAAAATCCACCCAATGAAGGTGATGCCAATGAAAATAAGGAAATGGCAGATGTGCTGAATAATTACTTAATTTCAATGGAAGAAGAGGTCAGCATGCCAGACGTCCCAAGGAAACTAATATTGAATCAGGAACAGGAACTGAACACAATTAATCTAAGCGAGATAATAGTAGAGAGATTAATCACACTAAGGAGTGACAAACTCCCCAGGACTGGAAGGTTTTTTTGAAAAGGAAGTGAAAGGGTTGCAGTCACTAATTATAGTCTGACCAAGTTGTCTCAGTTGGGGAACTATTCCTTTAGGCCTTAGAGAGAACATAGTGAATATTTACCAGAATTATAATTGAACTCTAAGGATAAAGTTACAAGGTTTGTATTGTCTGAAATTTAGAAAGTTCATGGATGATTTGAACAAAGTTTCCAAATGATTAAGAGGAGCGGCAAGGATAGATAGAGAATTTTTCTTTTCCATTTGGGGAGTCTTGAAATATGGATGTACCCTAAAAATGAGAGACAAATCTTTCAGGGAGGAACTGTTGGAAACGCTTTGATGTACAAAGGATGGTGGAGGTTTGGCCATCTGTTTACAAATGGCAATTGATGCTGGATTCATTATAAATTGGAAATCTGTGCATTTTTGTCACTCAAAGGTGTTAAGGGATAAAGGGTGATGGCTGCGATTTGGAGTTAGGTCATAGATTAGCTCTGATATCATTGAGGCTTGAGAGATAATGTAGCATCTTCTTCTTCCTATGTTCTTAACACTTGCCCCCCATCTTCCATTTTCTCTAAAACTTTCACCTCATTCCTCCAGTTCTCTCAAAATGAATGAATGAGTTATTGAGGATCCCAATGATACAACAATAAGTTGGCCTGGTGTCAGGACTATGCTATAATCTTGTTAATGTGCAGTATCATGGGTTACATTTTAATGCAACCATATAATTTAAACTCAAGATAATTATAACCTTCTATTCTCCTGCCTGTGATCCTGATGGATTAGCAGAAAATATATGATGGCTGCAACAGATGAAATAGCTTGAAAGACAAGTATGTAACTTGTTACTTTAACACATAATTGCTAGCTTCATAATATTCACAAGGTCTGTTAAATACAATGTAGATACTGCTCCATTCTGTCTGCTGATATTAACACTGTCCAGCCAGCCCTACATTCCAGGAAGCTGAGTCCCAGATTTAAATTATTCTGGACTGAGTTTATAGATATCAGCCTGACTCGGCTGGACATATCTGTCACTGAGCACCCGATGTAGCTACAGAAATTAGTCCAGAGTGTTGCTGCTCCTGATGAAGGTGAATGTGGGCTTAGGCAGGATTTTGATACATCTCTGATCAAGTAGGTTTGCTGTGTAGTTTGGATTATTACGGATTGTGGCTATGCAGTGCTGTAGTGTCAAATGATCCGAGGTGTTATACTCCAGAAACCTCATTCTTGAGGATCAAACTTGAGTAAATGTAGACATTTATTCCAGAATTACACATTACAAAATTGTATCTCTTGACACAATCTAAACAGTTTTAGTCAGAAGCACAATTAGACACAATTAATATACCATAACCCAAGGCACTTTGCAGATTCAAGGTTTTGATGAAGAATCATTGAAACTTGAAATGTTAACTCTGTTTTCCTACTCACAGATGTTCTCTGATATGCTGATTATTTCCAGCACTTTATGTTTCAAATTCACTTGTGAATGGTTTTGATCGAGTAAGTAAGGAGAAACCGTTTGATATGGGGGGAAGAGGGAGTGGTGATAACTGGAGGGCACAGATTTGAGATAATTGGCTTTTAAAAAATGCCATTAGAGAGATCAGGAGTTTACTCAGTGAGTCACTGTGATCTGGAATGTGTTGCCTGCAATATTAATAGAAGTAGATTCAATAAGAACTTTTGAAAGAGAATTGAATAAATATTAAATGATGCAGTTTTAATTTTAATATTAGAGGTTACAAGGAAAGAACAGGGAAAGTGAGACTAATTGGATAGCTCTTTCAAAGAGCTAGTACAAGTAAGATGGGTTAAACAGCCTCATTCTTTGGTGAATTTGTTCATGATTTAAAACTGAAAAGTAAAAAATGACCAATAAGTCAACTCACTGGGGGTGAGTGATACTTGTATGACCTGTAGCCCAATGGCAGGCAACATTCAAGGGTGACCAGGTAGAAGACACAGAGGCAGACGGAATCTAATCTCTGGTTTTGTTATCTCAATTTGTTAGTATTTGCTTTCTGAAAGGTTTCCTTTCCATATATTCTACATATGAGATGCACTAAATTCAAAGCTATCTTTTAAATTCTGTAAACTTTCAAGCTAATCTGACTGTTGATGAAACAATTACTGAAAATGCAGCAATGAAATGACAGAGTGTTATTGGCTCAGTTAATAATTCCATGTCAGCTAAATGAATTCCATGTCAGTTAAATGAATTACTATAAATCTGGGATTGAAAGTGACAGGGTTAAAAAACAGGCAGTTATATGTGGAAATGCAGATCTGTTGCCATTTCATCAAATAGCAGAACAGGCCTGAAGGGCTGAGTGGCCTCCTCTTGTTTCTATCATCGTGTACAGCTGCAGAATACAATAGATAGTACAGACCATCTGATAATAAATGGTTTGCTCAGGACTTCTGAGTGAAAAGGTTGTTAATCACCTTATCTCTGCCTCCCATGTGCTTTCTGTTTGATATTATTTTTGTTTATTGTCAAAATGAGGCACCTGCAGATGATAAACCAAGCATCAGACTTCTGACATAGCACACATGGAACATAATCCACTAGCAGCTGGGCTCCCCCAGTGGTATCATGTATTGAGAGACATTAATAAATTAGTGAGCTGCTGGAAGCTCATTGTGTTTGCATTAGTAAAGGATTAATCTTTTTCCATTCCACTGACATGAGACTATAAGAAAAACTTTCATTGATACCTTCCTCCCCTTTCAGCTTCTCCCATTTTACCTGGGGCCAATCAATACTGGTTGACTACTTTTCTTCATGGAAATGCAGGGTTACCAGGATAGGGTAGAGGTGGATCTGGGTGGGATGATTTTCAGAGCGTTGGTATGGACTCGATGGGCCGAATGGCCTGTTTCCACACTGTAGGGATTCTATTATGTCCTCCTGTCAGTCACTCATTCTTCTTCCAATTCCAGAGTTTAAGTTTCTCGATTTGGCATCTTTTCATCTCGTCTTGTGCTGTCTTCTTTTCCTTCTTCCTAGCAGTGTCACACCTCCATCACTCCACGTCTCTCTCTGCAACCGATGACCATTCCATTTCAATCGCTCCTCTGCTACTTTCCTTGACATTGACAAAATTCCAAGGACTTGAAACTATTCACTTTCTGTAAGGTTTCATTCATAATGTTTACAAGAATGAGACACAATCTTATTGAAGGCTATCAGCCTTGACAGGATAGTCACCGAAACACTGAGAGGAGGAATTTAGAACTGGGGGCCGCAATTTCGAAATAAGCTGTCTCCCATCTATGACAGTGATGAAAAGGAATTTCTTCTCTCTGAGGGTTATTGTTCTTTTCTTTACTCTTTGACTGGATGTGGACATTGCTAAGAAGGCCACAATTTGTTACCCATCCCAAATTACCCTTAACCAACTTGTTGCTGGGTCATTTCACAGGGCAATTAAAAGTGAATAACATTGATGTGGATCTGAATGTGAATATAGGTAGTTTAGTTAGTAAGTTTGCAGGTGACACCAACATTTGTAGTGTTGTGGACAGTGAAGAAGGTTATCTCAGAGTACAACAGGACCATGATCAGATGGGCCAATGGGCAGATAAGTGACAAATGGAGTTTAATTTAGATAAATGTGTGGTGTAGCTGAAAGGTTTCACAGGCATCGGTTAGGCCGCTTTTAGAATTCTTGTCCCCCTGTTATAGGAAACATGTTGTTAAACTTGAAAGGGCTCAGAAAGATTTACAAGGATGGTGCCAGGATTTGACGTTTTGAAGTATATGGAGAGGCTGAATAGACTGAGGCATTTTTCCTTGAAGCTTCAGAGGCTGAGGGGTGACCTTATAGAGTATTATAAAATGTTGTGGGGCCTGGATAGGGTGATTAGCTAAGGTCTTTTTCCCAGGGAAGAGGAGTCCAAAATGAGAGGGCATAGGTTTAAGGTGAAAGGGGAAAGATTTAAAAGGGACGTGAGGGGAACTTGTTCATGCAATGAGTGGTGTATATATGGAACAAGCTGCCAAAGCAGGTGGTGGAGGCTGGTACAATTACATCATTTAAAAGGCACCTGGATGGGTGTATGCATAAGAAGAATTTAGAGGGATATGGACCATTTGATCAGTGCACACACGTTAGATAAAAGGATCTGTTTCCATGTGGTGTATCTCTATGACTTGATTGGAGTCTTTAGCAGTCCAAAGTCAGGATGACAGATTTCCTTGTTAAAGGACAATAGTGAACCAGATGGGTTTGTATGACAAAAGGCTGTAGTTACATGGCTGCCATTAGCTAGTTTGTAAAATAAGTTCAATTACTGAAGTCACCTTCTCTAATGAGAACAACAGCACCTTTACCTTTCACTAATTGTGCCACGGAGATAAATGTTGTATTTGCCTGGAAAAATATTTACAATCCAATAAAGACAAATATCTAAATTGATGCAAATGCTGGAATTCACACAGGAAATGTGTATCTGTCTCGGCACCTCCTCTCCTGTCAAACATTATGATAAAACTCATATTACTTGGAAGTGTCAGGAGATTCCCAGCATGTTATCAATCAATAGAACAAATCCCAGTTAGATTTACTGGTAATTGGATTATAAAGAATGATTTATCATAAAATGGTTATAGCAGACAAGGAGGCCATGCAGTCTGTTGTGTCCATGCCAGCTCTCTACAACAGCAAGATAGTGATCTCTTTTTGTTCCCATGTGACAGGTGAAAGATTACTTGTTGTAGCCTGCTGTTGGAGCCAGTGTTTGTGTTGCTGAACTAGAGATGCATGAGAATCATTATTGTCTCCCCCTCTTCACCACTACCCATACTCACCACAGTACAAATAAAAATTCTAATCAACCTGCTCAGGCACACCTCTGGAGCAGGTGAAGTTGAACAGGGGCCTTACAGCCCAGAGGTAGAGAGACAATAACACAGCACTACAAAAGCCCTACCCACCATGGAACACAAAAACACACACTCGTTCAGCCCCTTGATCCTATTCCATAAAGTCACTGAGTAATCACTACTCCATTTGCTGCCACTCTTTATTCACTGTGAATCGCCTTGGGATGTTCTGAGTCAGAATAATTGGCCTGGCCATTAAATTGTGATCAGAAGTGATCCCTCGAAGCCACACCGAAGCATTGTGGTTCTACGTACACCACATGGATTGCAACATTTTTAAGAAGGCAGCTCACCACCATCTTCCTATGGGAAATTCAGTATGGGCAATATATTGTGGCCCAGCCGGCAACACTCACATCCTGTGCTGACTCCACGATAATCACATCAGGGATTACATGTTAAATTGTGTGCAGTTACAGAGCCACCCATCCACATCCCTGGACTGCAGAGTTGTCCAAGCATGTCAGGAAGCTGCAGTGCGTATTTGCACAATATTTGCTGCCATATTCATTAACTCAAACTGGAACAGTGTTGGCTTCATGTTACTTGCTACTTGTATTAAACTCCTATCATTGACAATGGATGACCACGTTCTGAAGAGGAGATATATCTCATACTGTCAGGGCAATGAGATAGCTCTCGAAGTTTTGCAGAATTTCAAATACTTCCATCAGACATCCTGTTGATCATGAATGTGAATGTCCACAACCTCATTGCAATTTCTGTCTCTCACTCAAACATTTAACAGTTTTTAAATTGGCCATTAGACTTTTGGCAAAATGTATTTTATTCATAAATTATCTATAAGTAAATATAACAAATCTAAGTCAGTTCAGTACAGACTTTGCAGAACATTCAGTGGGAATTTTGCTTTCTTTTTTACAGCTTCAAACCAATTGCAACCAAAAAGGCATGTTCTAAGCAGGAAACCATTTACAGTCCCGTTAATGCCATGGGGTATCTCGAAACTTTACAGACTCTATTTATATTCTGGCAGGAAGACCTTAGATGGTGGCCTGTTCCCACTGTGCCTTGGCAGTCACTGCCCTAAGTTTTAGTGTGTACCTCAGCATTGATTCCTGGACCTTGGAATATGCCAGTCTGCAACACTCAGTTCAGGTCAACTCTTTAAAGAGTGGTAAAGGTTTCGGGCAGTCAAAGAACATCTTTCATCAGCGTGATGGTACTCCAGGTGAAGTGTGGATCCTGGGAAAGAGCACAGAGAGCACAGAGTCCTGCATCATGAAGCTTGGGATGAACTTTGACTAAAATCATGGCCTCTTTTTCCAGATCTTCTTTGCAAAGGCACGGTCCAGAAGATTTGCTGGTTAATAGGTGGCTACTCTGAGTAGGAACAACACAAAAAAGAACTTGTATCTCTACGGTTGCTTTCACAATCTCAGAACATGTCAAACATTTTACAACGAATGAAGTACTTTTGAAGTAAAGTCACCCACTGTATTCTAGGAAATGTGGCACCTGGTTTATGTGCAGCAAGCTCCCCCAACGTGCAATGTTATCAAGACCTGGCATTCTGTTTTATGGTGTTGATTAGGAGCCATTACAATAACTCACCTCCTTCTCTCCAAATCAATGTCCTGCGATCTTTTATACTCACCTGAAAAGGAAGATAGGAACTCAGTGTGATGCTTGGTAAAAATGATGGGACTCAAACATTGCAGCATTCAGAATGGCATTGTCAGCATCAGCCTAGGTTATTGGGATGAAGTCCCTGGAGTGGCACTCAAACCCATGACCTCCAGACTTACTGAAGACTTCCTCCTTTATGATCCCCTGGTCAGATATAAATGTTACTATATTCAGCAAGAGAAGGAAAGAGAGAGCAGTGTGATCAATTAGTGAAGTAATCTAGTTATCAATGATCTCCTTTGTGAAAGGGTTGGTTTAATGTTAAAGTAAATCAGGATAGCTGTTCAGGGCAAACATTTTAACATTCAGTAAAGGAAGAATCAGAACTCCTCATTCCAGTTCCTGGTAAAACCACATCAACTTTCATATTAAAATTTTCCAGGGTTTTGAAAGATTTAAAGAAAGAAAAACTATTTGCAATGTTTGATAACCAGAAGATATAGATATAAAATCATTTACAGAAGAATCTGAGGGGACATGAATACACTTTTTATGCAGTTAGTTGTAAAAATTCCAGAGGGGCAGAGGATGCAAAAGGGAATAGGATAAATAATTGAGGAGGAAAGAATGGCAGGGGAGTGGGACTATTTGAGTAGTACTTTCAAAGAACTAGCAGAATCAGGATGAACCAAATAGCCTCTTGTGTTGTATATGAAAACACTGCTCTTTGAATATCTGCACAGGGGTTGGGAATTCTTTGCCAACTGCCCCATTTATTTCACTCCACCTGGAGTATGAAGGAAACAGCTACACTACAGTCTATATGAAGTTGGTATTCTCCAAGACCTCACAAACTACTCCAGTGAAGCTCCCAGGTGGAGTCCTGAATTACAGTCTGTCAGTATCTATTCTGCCTTCTGTTCCTTTTTTTGAAGAGCTGGTATTTTGGCATTCCTCCTATTGCTAGACAAAACAAGACATGGTCTCTCACTTCTTCTTTCACTCCTCTGTCTCTATCCACCATTCCCCTTGCTTTTAATCTCTATCAGAGCAGACAAAATATGAAAGGATCTTTGTTGTGCCTGAAGTGCAAACTGATGTTGAATTAGTGAAGAAATCTAGTTATCATCCTCAATCTGTCCTCTATATGGAAAAGTTTCCATTTATGAGTATGTGAGACGTCAATATTCCTGAGGGGTCTGTGTTATCATATTAGAAATACACAGCAGATACAAGACCTCACAGCCTTTATCACTACAGCAAGAACTATTTTCACTTGTATTTAGGCATCTTGTTCCCATATCCCTTCATCTTCCCTCTCGGCCATCCATCTCTCTAATCTAATCCTAAATCTCAACAGAGTTTCTGCTGTTAATACAGGAAGTGAATCCCATAACCTCTCAAATGGCCTGTACAATGAAAGGAAGAAAGAAAACATCTGCAGTAAAATCATAAAATGCTGGCAGTGGTCAGTAGACGAGTAGCATCTGTGAAGGAAGGATTATAGTTAAGTTTTTTTTCAGGTGAATTACTTTTCATCCAGAAGTCTGATGCGTCTATAATGCCTCCTAATGTTTACAGTCAATTAAGTATTTTTGAAATGTAGTAACGATTGTGTTATAACATAGCACCCAATTTTCCCTATTTTCTTTCTTCCCAATTCTCCTTATTTTGCTTCTTATTTTCTCCATGCCCTTCACCCTTCCTATCTCTCTTCAACGTTCCCACCTTTATTTTTTCTAGTCTACAGCTTCTTACCCTCCAGCTTTCTCTCGCTCGTTCGTCTTTCTTGTCTCTTTCAATCTTACTGCAATTGTTTCTTTGAATCTAGTTCTCCCCTGATCCTCCGGTCCTTGAGTCTTGACCCACATGACTTTGTCGCAATCCTAACACTGCACGGCACTGAAACCTGGTTTTTCTCTGTCTCGCTCTCTAAATCATTTCTTCCCAAAGCTTCAAGAGTGTAGAGTATCTCTCCCTCCCTTAGCTTTTACAGTCCTATAAATCTGCAGGGCTTTAGAGAACCCACTTTACAATCTGGTAGCCATATTACCTCTTGAGATTTAACTTTTCTTAGGTATTCTGTTAGATTGAAAACTAAACGTGTTTCAAAACAAAGTCGTCTGAAACTTTGACCGAACCGAAATTGGACTGAGAACCTGTCTAGCTTTGGAGCATGCAGGATCAGATTGGATTAGTGTGAGAAGCAATGCGGTACAATTACTGTGTTTACATCAAGCCTGATCATAAACTGCCCGCTGACTGGAACGCCAGCATCACATGGCAGCCACTTAATCTCTTCAATGAAAGGGGCAGGGGGCTCTCCATTGGCTAACCTTCCCTTCTGAAAGCGGATACAATGTGTAACCAAGGCGACGTGATGCAGCTTAGCACAGTGGAGTGGCGATCACGGTGCTGCTGCAGCATTGGGAGAAGCAGACAGGCCGGTCTGAAAGGACAGCGCCACGGCTGCAAGTATTAATGCTGAGGCCCCGCTACGGTAAGTGGCGATCGTTACTGTCCAAGCAGTTGATCCGGGCGTGGGGGCACTGCAGGAAGGTCATGTCAAAGGCGGCGGGGGGATGCAGGGGGTTAATTAGGAAAAGGAGAGGGGACTCATATTGTAAAAGCTGTTGCTTGCATATGATAGGAAACAGCCACCTGTTGGAGCACAGGCGAGGCTTTTAGAATTCACATCTAAAGTAATAGAAATACGGGCCTTTATTTTCCGTTTTCGATACAGAATTTCTCATTATTTAATTGCATTCAGTGTCAAACTCATCACCCATATCATCTGCACTCCCTTTCCTTGAGAGTTCCTCGCTGGGGGTCTTTTGCACATTCAATCTGTCTGTCTCACTCACTCAATGGGATTCTGTTGTACATTCACTTTAACTCAATCACTGAGGTATTATTGCACATTCACTCGAACTCACTCATTGACTTAGAGCACTCTGAGTTTATCTCTGAGGTTACAACAGGAACCTGAGAGGATGGGCGGAAGAGTGGCAGATGGCGTTCAATTTAGATAAATGTGAGGTGCTGCATTTTGGTAAGGCAAATCAGGGCAGGACTTAAACAGTTAATGGTAAGTTCCTGGGGTGAGTTGCTGAACAAAGAGATCTTGGGATGCAGATTCAGAGTTCTTTAAAAGTGGAATCACAGGGAGACAGCATAGTTAAAAAGGCATTTGGTACGCTTGCATTTATTGGTCAGTACATTGAGTATAGGATTTGGGAGTCACGCTGTACAGGACATTAGTTAGGTCACTTTCAGAGTACTGCATTCAATTCTGGTCACCCTGCTATATGAAAGATGTTGTTAAACTTGAAAGGGTTCAGAAAAGATTTACAAGAATGTTGCCAGAGTTGGAAGATTTGAGCTATAGGGAGAGGCTGAATAGGCTGGGGCTGTTTTCCCTGGAGAAGGGCTTATGCCCGAAACATCAATTCTCCTGTTCCCTGGATGCTGCCTGACCTGCTGCGCTTTTCCAGCAACACATTTTCAGCTCTGATCTCCAGCATCTGCAGACCTCACTTTCTCCTGTTTTCCCTGGAGCGTTGGAGGCTGAGGGGTGACCTTATAGAGGTTTATAAAATCATGAGAGGCATGGACAGGGTGAATAGTCAAAGTCTTTTCCCTGGCATTGGGGAGTCCAAAGCTTGAGGGCATAGATTTAAAATGAGAGGGGAGAAATATAAAAAGGACCTACAGGGCAACCTTTTCATGCAGAGGGTGGTGTGTGTATGGAATTAGCTACCAGAGGAAGTGGTGGAGGCTGGTACAATTACAACATTTAAAAGGCATTTGGATGGGTATATGAATAGGAAGGGTTTAGAGGGACATGGGCCAAATGTTTGTAAATGGGACGATATTAATTTAGGATATCTGGTCGGCATGAATGAGTTGGACTGAAGGGTGTTTCCATGCTGTATATTTCTATGACTGTATGATTTGCTGTTGAAAATTCAGTGTCACTCATTGGAGTATAGTACCACTAATGCTGACTTTCATAGCAGGCTCTTTTTGCTTAGCTAGACCCTCCATATTGAGGATGTCTTCCTACTCTTTCAGTCTTTTTGTGTTCAGAGATGGCTGCTAGATCTAATGTATCTTTTGCTGACTGCTACATGCTGGGCACATAGTGCTTGATGGATTGTGTACGTGAGATTTTTGGAGATTTGAACACTTTCTTTGATGCCTCAGAATCACCTTTGCGTGTTCCCAATGAAATCTGTTTGCTGCCTTCTCAAATGAAAATTCTCAACTTTTAACCAAAACTGTAGCTGTTCATGGAGCAGTAACAACACTGGCATCGATCCAACAATGAGGAAAATTGCCATAGGTGCCCTGTACACATAAAGTGTGTACCACCAGCTTCTCAAGAGCAACTAGAGATAAAGTCATAGAGTCATAGAGATGTACAGCATGGAAACAGACCTTCAGTCCAACCCGTCCATGCCGACCAGATATCCCAACCCAATCTAGTCCCACCTGCCAGCACCCGGTCCATATCCCTCAAAACCCTTCCTTCCTATTCATATATCCATCCAAATGCCTTTTAAATGTTGCAATTGTACCAGCCTTCACAACTTCCTCTGGTAGTTCATTCCATACACGTACCACCCTCTGTGTGAAAAAGTTGCCCCTTACGTCTCTTTTATATCTTTCCCCTCTCACCTTAAACCTATACCCTCTAGTTCTGGACTCCCCGACCCCAGGGAAAAGACTTTGTCTATTTATCCTATCCATGCCCCTCATGATTTTGTTAACCTCTATAAGGTCACCCTTCAGCCTCCAACGCTCCAGGGAAAACAGCCCCAGCCTGTTCAGCCTCTCTCTATAGCTCAAATCTTCCAACAGTGTATAAGTCCTGCTAAGATTTGCTTTCCCTAAATGCAGCACCTTGCATTTATCTGAATTAAACTCCATCTGCCACTTCTCAGCCCATTGGCCCATCTGGTCAAGATCCCATTGTAATCTGAGGTAACGTTCTTCACTGTCCAGTGCACCTCCAATTTTGGTGTCATCTGCAAACTTACTAACTCTTCTGCTCACATCCAAATCATTCATGTAAATGACAAAAAGTAGAGGACCCAGCACTGATTTCTGTGGCACTCCACTGGTCACAGGCCTCCAGTCTGAAAAACAACCCTCCACCATCACCGTCTGTCTTCTACCTTTGAGCCAGTTCTGAATCCAAATGGCTAGTTCTCCCTGTATTCCGTAAGATCTAACTTTGCTAACTAGTCTCCCATGGGGAACCTTGTCGAACGTCTTACTGAAGTCCATTAAGATCCCATCTACCGCTCTGCCCTCATTAATCCTCTTTGTTACTTCTTCAAAAAACTCAATCAAGTTTGTGAGACATGATTTCCCACACACAAAGCCAGGTTGACTATCTCTAATCAGTCCATGCCTTTCCAAATACATGTACATCCTGACCCTCAGGATTCCCTCCAACAACTTGACCACCACCGACATCAGGCTCACTGGTCTATAGTTCCCTGACTTGTCCTTACCACGCTTGGGCAATAGAGATTTCCTCATTGCATAAATGAATTTATAAAAATTGTTTACAGGGCAAATCTAACCCATCCAATTGCATCTCTGCCTACTCTCCATCCTCAGTCAAGATTTATGAATCATGAATTACCAGCACTTGCTTCGTAATGACCTTTTCACTGATGCTCAGTTTGGGTTCTGCCAGGGCCATTCAGTTCCTCATTCCAGCTTCTGTTGAAACATTGACAAAAGAGCTAAATTTCAGAGGTGAGTTGAAAGTGACAGCCCTTGATATTAAGATAGATTTTGATCACGTGTGACATTGAGGAGCCCTTGCAAAACTAGACTCAATGGGAATCAGGAGAAAATCTCTCCACTGGTTAGAGTCATAGCTAGCATAGAAGAAGATGTTTGTGGTTGTTGGAGGTCAGTAATCTCATCTCAGGACATTGCTGCAGGAGTTCCTCAGGGTAGTGTCCTAGGCCCAACCATCTTCAGTTGCTTCATTGATGACCTTCCCTCTATCGTAAGGTCATAAGTGGGGATATTTGCTGATGATTGCACAATATTCAGCTCCATTTGTGACTCCTCAGATACTGAAGCAGTCCATATTGAAATGCAACAAGATCTAGACAATGTCCACCTTTGGATTGAGATAGCGTGTAATATTAATGCCACATAAGTGCCAGGCAAAGATCATTCGTCTAATCCAGACATTCTAAACATAGGCCCTCAATATTCAATGGCATTACCATCACTGAATTCTCCATTATCAACATCCTACGGTTACCATTTACTAGAAACAGAACTGGATTAGTCATGTAAATAGTGTGGTTTCAAGGGTAGATCAGAGGTTAGGAATCTTGCAGCAAGTAACTCACCTCCTTACTCCCCAAAACCTGTCTACCATCTACAATACATTCAGGAGTGTGGTGGAATACTCCCCATTTGCGTTGATGAGTTCAGCTTGAACAACATTATGCCTGAAACATCGATTCTCCTGCTCTTCAGATGCTGCCTGACCTGCTGTGCTTTTCCAGCACCACATTCTCAACTTTCAAGAAGCTTGTAACCATCCTGAACAAAGCAGACTGATTGATTGGCACCACAACACCCACTTCCTCCACCACCAATGCTCAGTAACAGCAGTATATACTATCTACAAGGTGCACAGCAGAAATTCATCAATGATCTTCAGGCAACACTTTCAAAACTCACAACCATTTCCATCTAGAAGGACAAGGGCAGCAGGTACATGGAAACACTACCACCTGCAAATTCCCCCCCGAGCCACTCACCATCCTGACTTGGAAATACATTGCCATTCCATCAGTATTGCTGAGTCAAAATCCAGGAATATCCTTCCTAATGACATTGGGGATCCACCTACACAATATGACCTGCAGCGGTTCAAGGAGGCAGCTCATCACCACTGCTCAAGGGCAACTAGAGATGGGCAATACATGCTGCACTAGCAAGCAATGTCCTCATTACTTGCATGAGTTGTTAAAAAGCCAAGGACCCTGAAGGAATTGGTGAGGATGTTTGGTCTCTTCAGGGATGCTTTTGAGGACATCTCTAAAAAGTGTCCAACTGGGAGGCTCCTGTTGTCACTGAGCGGCACGGTGGCTCAGTGATCATCACTGCTGCGTCACAGTGCCAGGGATCTGAGCTTGATCCCACTATCAGGCAACTGTCTGCATGGAGTTTACATGTTCTCCCTATGTCTGCATGGGTTTCCTCCCACAGTCCAAAGATGTGCAGGTTATTTGGATTGACCAGACTAAGTTGCCTATAGTGTCCAGGAATGTGCAAGTTAGGTTGGATAGCCATGAGAAATGCAGGGGGGTGAGTCTGGATGGAATGTTGTTCCAAGGATTGGTGTGCACTTGATGGGTCAAATGGCCTGCTTCCACACTGTAGAGATTCTCTGAGTTCCGAATAGAACAATTTGTTCAGGAGGTCGGTGTCATGCATATATATAATCTTGAGTTATTTGCGTCTTAATGCTGGGCATGTTGACTTGAGGTAAGACTATGCTCTTGGCCCACATTTATTGCCACCAGGTTTAGAAGATTTGCAGAATTCTTCAGGCTCAGTACACTTCCATAGATACTGATGTTCTCTGGGATACAGAGGCCCCATTCTCCCTCTTAACAATCCCAAGAGTAGAGGAGTTCGCTCCATTGTCATGGCCATATTTATCCTTCAATCAGTATCACTAAAACACATTATTTCATATGTGTCTCGTTGCTCTTTGTGGGAGCTTGCTGTACACGGATTGACTGTCACATTTCCTACAATATAACAGTGATTACAGTAATGAAATTGTTGGCTATGAAGCAACTTTGGAAAATTCAGAAGCTGTAGGAGGTGCTGGATAAACATATTTTCTTTCCTCACTGAGAACATGGATTAAACATATCCAGAGAATATTCCCTTGTCATAAGCAATAACATTTTCAATACAATATCCTGCAGCTTCTCATTCCTCTGAAAGCTGATTAACGGTAAAGCTGATTTTTCCCAAGTAAACGTCCAGCCCCTCTGTTGCTGTCTGTAAATGACGCACTAATGAATGTCTGGCTAAAGGATAATTAAAGAGGAGCAACAGCACTAATAGCATTTATTCCATTTTGTTGGAGGTTAAATAGAGTTCACCTCTACTTAGATCATCCAAAGTGCACATACTCACGCTCTCGATGTTTTGATTTCAGATTGGAGCTATTTGAGAGGCCATCAGTCTCTTATTAAAGCACAAATTTATTTTTTTAAAGAGATAAACATAGTAGAATTCCTTCTAATTTGTGGGCCATGTTTCATATATCAAGGTTATGATACTTTGTTCACAGTCTGTGATAAATCAGCCTGGTGTCTCAGTGGAGACATGTTAACATTTGAGGCTCTAAATATATCTTTGGTGGGGCATGTTCAAACTGGGGATATTAACATGGGATCACATCAGCTCATGATCATTCACACTGGTGGTGACACAGGTAAGGTACTGGTTGGAGCGTCTGCAAGTGAAGTGTTGCAATTTGGGGCTAATATCTACTTTCAATCTGAAGAAATAGCCTGTGATTCAAACAGTTTTTGTGAGCAAGAGCTAGTCTTGAAAAATCCCCTGTCCAGGGAACTCTCTGAGCAGGACTGTTGCTGTGCCTGGGCCAGGACTTTGGTTCTAAAGATTTTAGAAATGGAACCACTGGGAACTGGTTGCTGGGCTTGTGAAAGGCACCAGGCCAATTGAAGACTTTCATTTCTGCCAGTAAAGCCTTTTTAAATTGTACGCTCTGCTCTATCAAAAGTGGAAGACAATTTGCGCATACCAGGATTCCACAAGCAACAATGTGACAAATGACCAGATAATTTGTTCTGAGGAAAGGTCACTGAATCCCATACGTTAACTCTGATTTCTCACCATAGATGCTGCCAGACCTGCTGAGGTTTTCCAGCAATTTCTGTTTTTGTTTCTGATTTACAGCATCCGTTTTCTTTCAGTAGTTAGATAATTTGTTTTAGTGTGGTTGTAAAAGCTGCGATAAGGAAGTACGTCTCTCCTTTCTCTTATGTAGCATTTGTTCAGGCCTTGGATCATTTAAAGGCAACACAGTCTTGCTTTAATCACAATTGAAAGACAGAACCTGCAACCACGCAGGGATCCCTCGATACTGACCCTGTAGTGCAACTCTCCCTTGGTCCTGCCCCTCCCATGGTGTGATGCCCCCTCAGTTACACACTGGGTGTGTTTCATTCTTCTTTGACATTTGAACCCACTATCTTCTGACTCAGAGGCAAGACTGCTTCCCAGGAACAATCCCTGTAAAAATATATATTTTCCACAAGATGTCGGCATCTCCTCGTAAGCAAAGATTTGTTGCATGTCCTTAATTGTCCTTCCGGTAGTGGTGTGCTGCATTCTTGAACTGCTGATAATCGCGTATTTCAAGCATTTAGAACCAGCAACAGTTAAGGAATGGTGATGTATTTCCAATCAGGATGATGTGTGGCTTGAAGGGGGAACTTGCAGTTGGTGGTGTTCCCATGTACCTGCTGCCTTTGTCCTTCTAGGTGGTGGATTTGGAAGGTGCTGTTGAAGGAGCCTTGGTGTGTAACTGCAGTACATCTCATAGATGGTTCAGACTACTTTCACAATGTCAGTGGCTGATGGACTGAATGGCACCACGTCCGCAAACAATTAAATGTGCTGCTTTATCCTGGATGATTTCAAGCTTTCTTGAGTGTTTTTGGAGCTGCACTCATCCAGTGTGGGAAATGGAGTGTATTCCATTACACTCCTGACTTGGTTAAAAATCACACAACACCAGGCTATAGTCCAACAGGTTTAATTGGAAGCACACTAGCTTTCAGAGCGACGCTCCTTCATCAGGTGATTGTCCTGACTTGTACCTTGTAGGTGGTGGGTGGGCTTTGAGGAAATGCGGAGGTGAGTTAGTTGTTGCAGAACGCCTAGCCTCACATTTTGCAAATGAAAAGACTCCATATAAAAGCATGTTCTTTTGGATTGGTAAAAAATGTGATGTTAACTTGATTTTTGTTATGGGACTCCTCCAGCAATTCACAGCTTTTTGATTAAACTTTGAACTTCTGGTATTGCACTACCAGAGCTTCTAATTCCACATACCATTTAACATTGCCGGTGCATAGGTTCCACTAACCCCACCAATAAATAAAAGGATTAGATAATCAGCAGCCCAAGATCCGCTCACTGCAGGGTGTTTAGGTCAACAGAATCTCCATTGACCTTCAACACAATTCCTGCTCCTGATTCAGTGTGTTTTCAGCAGATTTTCAGCTTGGTTTCAAACAATGGCCCTCTCTGAACTGTCTCTTTGATCAAAGTGAACATTCTTTAGGCAGAAGACAAATAGCATCAGATGTCAGAGTGGGAGGTTTGATTCATCATCAATGATTAGTGACAATGAAATGTGCTTAAGAGCTAGACAAGCAAATCTGATTCCTTTTGTTGCTGCCACAATGATTGAGATGACACAAAGGATTGATTCAATTCATTATCTCCTGAGATGTGAGGGAGTCTGTCTCAAATCTCCAAGATTGAATCTCCCGAGTGCAGCTGCATTGTGATAAGGGGAATTCATTGTGATACTGTATTTGAAGTTAAATGAATGGAGTAACACAGCAATTTTGATCTCTCATGTATCTAATATTTTAGTCCTCCAGCATTAGAGGCCATGCCTTCAGTGGGCTGGACCCCTAATCTTTGCAAGTAAGCCTTTCTATCTCTATCCCACACTACTGTATAAAACAAACCCTTTTGAACAAACCTTTGGTCACCTGTCCTCATATCTCCTTGGTATTAAATTTTATCTGATTATGGTCTTGTGAATTTTTTTTCAAATTGTTTATGGGTCTTGCTTGCTAAGTCAGCATGTATTGCCCATTCCGAATTGCCCTTGAGAAGGTAGGCAGTGAATGTCTTCTTGCACTGCTGCAGTCCCTCGGGTATAGGTACCCCTACAGTGATGTGAGGCAGCTGTAGGATTTTGATCCAGCAACAGTGGTAATAAATTTCCAAGCCAGGATGATGTTTGGCTTGGCAGATAACTTGCAAGAAATGGTGTTACATTATATCTGCTTCTCTTGTCTGTATAAATGGTAGAAATTGTGGGTCTGGAAGGTGCTGTGGTGGAAATTTGGAGTTACTACAGAGCATCCTGGAGATATACACTGTTGCTAACATCCATTGGTGAGGGAATGAATGTTAAAGATTGGCAATCCATTCAAAATCAAACAAAGTGCTTTGTCCTGCATGTTGTCCAGTTCATAGTGTGGGAGGTAGCATATTAGAGTCGAGAGTGTGGTGCTGGAAAAGCACAGCAGGTCAGGCAGCATCCAAGGAGCAGGAGAATCGACCTTTCAGGCATAGGTAGCATATTAACATGGATAGAAAATTTCTGGCTAATACAAAACCAAAAGTAGGCATAAATGAGTCTTTTTCAGGTTGGCAAAATATAATGAGTGGTGTGCTACAAGGATCAGTATTGGGACCTTGACTGTTTACATTTTAATAAATGTTTTGAATGAAGTGAAAGAAGGTATTGGTACCAAACTTGTAGACACAAAGATCAATAGGAAAGTAATGAGCAAAGAAGACTTGAGAAGGCTGCAAAGAGGTATAGATAGGTTAAGTGAGTGGCGAAGATGTTGTAAATGGAGTATAATATGCAAAAATGTAAAATTGTCATTTTTAGTAGAACAAATGAAAAAACATGTTATCTAAATGGGGAGACTCTGAGATGCAAAGGAATCTGGTTCTCCTGGTGTCTGAATCACAGAAGCTTACTGTGCAGATACAGCAAGTAAGTAGTAAACAGCTTATTCTAAGAGGAATGAATATAAGAATAGCAGGATTATGCTTCAGTTTTACGGAGCATTGATAAGACCATGTCTGGAATACTGTGTACAGTATTGGTCAGGCAGCATCCAAGGAGCAGGAGAATCGACGTTTCGGGCGTAAGCCCTTCTTCAGGAATGAGGAGGGTGTGCCAAGCAGGCTAAAATAAAAGGTAGGGAGGAGGGACTTGGGGGAGGGGCGTTGGGAATGCGATAGGTGGAAGGAGGTTAAGGTGAGGGTGATAGGCCGGAGAGGGGGTGGGGGCGGAGAGGTCGGGAAGAAAGCCAGAAGTAGATGGAAATGTAAAAGATAAGTGGGTACAAAAGATGGTTGGCAGTGTAAAAAAAAGAGTGGCCACAAATAATATGGGAAGGAAGAAACAAGAAGTAACAAAAACAACACTTTTGGACTCCGAGACAAAGCCAATTGAGCTGCAGGTGGGCATCAGGTAATGATACCCGTACACTAAACAATATCCTTGCTGGCTCCTAGATTTGCAGGTCTATAGGAAGTGATAGGCAAACAAAGTCCACCAATATACAAGGTGCAAACAGCCCCTAACAATAGTGTCTGGTATACTAACCAACTAAACCCATTTGGAGTGGGGGCAAGATAATTATCATCATTTGCACAATGTTGGGAGAATGTGATGCCCCAGAGTTAAGAAACTTAGAATGGGATTGATTTTGGAACTTAGACCAGGGGATCAGAGGAGCAGAGCAACCTGAACAAAACGTAGATCTGGTAGATGCACCATTATTTCCAAACCCCTTAGGTGTCAGATGGACTCCTCAGGTACTGCAATGGACACAAAAACAAAAGGAAAAAATATAAAGGGGATCACAATGGATGAACCATCCACCCTCCAACTGAAATGGAAGGATGCAAGGGATTGAAGACTGGAACCAGTCCTTGAATTGGCTGAGGGGGGTGAGGAGATTAACACTATAAATACAATAAAAGTTATAGAATAAACTGTAAATAAGAGCAGAAACTATGCATATAATGTGGGAAACATGATAAAATACAGGAAGAGACAAACCATGGGAGAGTTGATGGTCATTGTTGTCTTCCTTGGAATTGTGATTTGGATAAACATAGGATCTTGGAATGGGCAGCTGCCAGACTTTTATTATGGAAGGAAAGGGATGGCGATAATCAAGTGAGAGTGTAAAACCTTAAGTATTTGAATAAATGTCACAGTTGACAATCACGCGTTCAGATGAAATGTGGGTCCTTTTAAATCAAGTTTTGGGATTCACCTCTCCCTTCAGACAATGGCTCTGCTGGTCAAAATGAAGGTAATATTCCTGATGTTTTTTGCGACAAGAGTAAGCCTTAAGGTTTGAGTCTGGACACCTATGGTATTTGATAGCTCAATTGAGTGGATTAGAGAGTTTTTTTGTGCTTTTCCAGTACCACATTTTTCGACATGGAATGGATTAGAGCGTAAGCCTTAACCTACCACACAAAGCCAAATACATCTAGGGTGGATGGAGACAACTTGGATAGGTGCTATGGGCTGGTACCCTTCATATTGTACAGAGATGACCCACCAACTATCACCATCATAATTCCTAGAATCTCAGAGAAATACTGTGGGAGTATGCTTAGTTTTAGAAGAAACGGATGAAATTTCAGAACATACACACATACAATAGTGTTTAACCTGACAGACATCCAGGTGTCATCCTCATGTGATAGCACAATCTAGTAGCTACTTCAGAGGCAATTTAGTCATGGTGAATTTATATCAGAAAGAAAAGGGAGAAAGATGGGGTTGATGGAGTTAGCTGGAGCAGGCTATGCATCAGGGTTGGCTACTGTTAGCACCCTTTACATAGCAGAATTAGAGGCCCAATTGAGTTCAATTTAGGAAATGCTGAGGATGATAGTAGGCCAGGAATACCAGGATAAAAAAAAGTGGGTTGGATAGGACAGTAAGCGGCAGAGCACCATAAAATGTTGAGTTCTGTTCAAGATATTACCAATGAGATTATAGACAGCATGGCTCTTGAGGCAACCCATAGGAATAAAGCAGCATTTTGTTCAACATATTAGCTGGCTCGTGTCTATGGCCAGCACAAATATCGCATTCCCAATTCCACCTATCGATTCCCAACGCCCCTCCCTCAAGTCCCTCCTCCCTACCTTTTATCTTAGCCTGCTTGGCACACCCTCCTCATTCCTGAAGAAGGGCTTATGCCCGAAACGTCGATTCTCCTGTTCCTTGGATGCTGCCTGACCTGCTGCGCTTTTCCAGCAACACATTTTTCAGCTCTGATCTCCAGCATCTGCAGTCCTCACTTTCTCCCACAGTATTGGTCACCTCATTTCAAGAAGTATGTAAATGGATTGGAAGCAGTTCAGAGAATGTCTATAAGACCAATACCTGGAATAAATAGATTATTCCATGAGGAAAGGTTGATGGGTTCAGCTTGTATCTACTAGAGTTTTGAAGAGTAAGAAACGATTTGGGTGAAATACATAAGATCCTGAGGGGCCTTGACAGTGGAGATTTTAAGAGGATATTTCCACCTATTGAGAATATAGAGCTAGGAGTCACGGTTTAAAAATAGTGGGGCTTCTATTTAAAACAAAGATGAAGCTCAATTCTTTTGCCACAGTGTGTCATGAGTTTTTGGAACTCTCTTCTCGAAAAGGTTGTGGCAGCAGAGTATTTGGAAGTCAGAGAAGGATAGATTCTTGGTAGCTAAGGCAGTGAAAGGTGTAACATGGCTTGGGGGATTTACATGAATGAAGAGATTTGGAGATGATAAGAAGGCAGTGAACTCAGAGGAGAGACCATTATGTGTTGAAATGGAGTTTGAAGTCATGGAAATTGAGAAATGGTTTGGTGCAGAGGCTGGGGGAAGAAAGCAATAAGATATCTCAGTGAGAGCTCTTTAAATGTTTTTGAGAGGATGCAAGGAATGAGGGTTTTGAATGAGGTAACAGGGATGGAACAGAGTGAAATGTTCAAAGGCAGAACAACTTTGGCTCAGTGGTTAGCACTGCTGCCTCACAGCGCCAGAGACCCGAGTTCAATTCCCGCCTCGGGCAACTGTCTGTGTGGAGTTTGCATTCTCCCCGTGTCTGCGTGGGCTTCCTCCGGGTGCTCCGGTTTCCTCTCACAGTCCAAAGATGTGCAGGTTCGGTGAATTGGCCATGCTAAATTGCCCCTAGTGTTAGGCGCATTAGTCAGGGATAATTGTAGGGGAATGGGTCTGGGTGGGTTGCTCGTCAGAGGGTCGGTGTGGACTTGTTTGGCCGAAGGGCCTGTTTCCACACTGTAGGAATCTAATCTAATCTACCAGAGCAATAATAACTCAGGCCATGGTGTGACACAAAACAGAAATTGCTGGAAAGGCTCAGCTGGTCTGGCAGCATCTGTGGAGAGAAATCAGAGTTAACTGTTAAGGTCAAGTGACCCTTCCTCAGAACTAGAGTTTAGAACTCAGAACCAGTTCTGAGGAAGGATCATGCGACCCAAAACGTTAACTCTGATTCCTCTCCACAGATGCTTTCAGACCTGCTTTGCTTCTGATTTACTGCAGCCACAGTTCTTTTGGTTTTTATTTGGCTCAGAGTGTGATTTGATGAAGAACACTGCTCAGTCATTGTGATATTGGTATGAGCAAATGATGGAAGATGTAGCCAAGCAGGAAGGTTTGAAACGGGGGGAAGGTATCATCACCTCTCCACCAGGTTTCCTTAAAAGACTAGGATGATGATCAGGTTATCACAGTAAGTTCATTGGTGGCAAGGGCCTTGTTCACAAGTGAATGGATAATTGGAGGGAAATGCAGATGGGGTTGGTGAGAGCTGATCTACTGGCAGAACCTACATGTTCAAGGAATAAATTGGAGTGGAAGATGATTGGCCAGATTAGCAACCCCTCCCCCTTACCAGGATGGTTCATGAGAAAGTGGGATGGGCCAATTGGGAGTTCTGCCTGTTATGTACATCAGTAAACCCAACAGACTATATCAAGGCTGACACAGAGGGATGCTGAAGGTTTATTTCTGAGGGAGTCAAATCTGGAACATGGTAAGAGGAGGATTGGGTAAGAAATGTGACAAAATATGTACACTAAGGAGCACAAGGAAAACAGAAGTTATAACAGCCTGGATATTGTTATGATCGAGGCTGGAGGAATGTATAGGCACACCAGTCTAACTACTCCACGAGTCGCAACTTAAAATAAAAATACTTTTTTTTTCAATTACCATAAAGACTAACCAAATGCCTTTATCTGTATTAGGTTTTAAACACACAATTTCTGGTTTACTATCAAAACTATTCAAAAAAGTTGCAATAATTGGTTAACAAACACAGTCAGTAATATAGAAGCATGAATGCTTGCCACTCTAAATTTTCCAAAAAAAATGCACATTCTCAGAAAGTAGAGAAAAAACAATTATCTGCAGTGGTTGGCTTTCTGAAAAAAAAAACACTTTGTCAGTGGATTAATCTTGAAGATAAAAGCAGAGAGCATAGAATGCTTTGGAGGAACACCCGTTGCAGATATGATTTTCACTGTTTCAAAAGAACTATTGGTTTCATTCTGAGTTCATAAAAAAGGTTTTCAATTCAGAAATAGAGATCAGTGGGCAGCTAGTTTTTAGCAGTCTTTCCTCCATCTGAATCAGGTAAAACAGGAACCTCTCCAAGCTAGTCACAATTCAGAACAGTCCTAGTAAGGTCTACAGCAAAGAATGCTGTTATCACTTGATTTATCAGTGATTTCTTGGAAGCCTTGATTCCAAGAGGAAAATCTCCAATGTCTACACTGACTTTTCAATGACCTGTTCAGAAGAAGGCACTTCAGGTATTTCCAAAAGTCGTAAAATAATTAAAACTTTTTCCACAATCCTTCGAGTCATAGAGATGTACAGCATGGAAACAGACCCTTCGGTCCAACCCGTCCATGCTGATCAGATATCCCAACCCAAACTAGTCCTCCCTGCCAGCACCCGGCCCATATCCCTCCAAACCCTTCCTATTCATGTACCCATCCAAATGCCTCTTAAATGTTGTAATTGTACCATCCTCTACCACATCCTCTGGCAGCTCATTCCATACACGTACCACCCTCTGCGTGAAAATGTTGCCTCTTAGATCTCTTTTATATCTTTCCCCTCTCACCCTAAACCTATGCCCTCTAGTTCTGGACTCCCTGACCCCAGGGAAAAGACTT
>NC_057725.1:31471383-31476667 GCF_004010195.1 Chiloscyllium plagiosum
TCCTTCTTTTTCTTAACCAAACCCTCAATTTCTTTAGTCATCCAGCATTCCCTATACCTACCAGCCTTCCCTTTCACCCTTACAGGAATATACTTTCTCTGGATTCTTGTTATCTCATTTCTGAAGGCTTCTCATTTTCCAGCCGTCCCTTTACCTGCGAACATCTGCCTCCAATCAGCTTTCGAAAGTTCTTGCCTAATACCGTCAAAATTGGCCTTTCTCTAATTTAGAACTTCGAAGTTCTCCAAGAGAACTTAAATATGAAGCCTCTTTGTAACAATATGCAGCAGAACTATGTCCTGTATAAAAGATGTAATATGAAGACTGCATTTGTTGGTGTTACAACTTCAGGGATTGCATTTCCAGCCCAAGCTTTAAGCCTTTGATTCAGAGCCTGGTCAATTCCTGGACAGGTGCCTGTATCAAAGATGGTGCCGACCTCAGGATATAGGAAGATTGGATCCTCAAGCCTGTTCCATCATTCAGTAAGATTATGGCTGTTCCGATTGTGACCTTCACACTATTTTCTTGCCTGGTCCCTCATAACCTTGCCTTGACTCTCCTGATTTTCCAGAGCCCATGCCTATATTTACAAACCTCAGAGGTAGGGTCTCTCTTGATGGATGTGCCTTTGTTGGTGTGCAGCTAGAAAGATATAGGCATGTCAATTGGCAATAGTCAAGGTATTGAGTTTGTCTGTACATGCGTGTGCATATAACTAATGCATAATATGTATGCACTGAGGGGAGGTTTGTAAATGTTTATTTCAGCAGCATCACAGGGAAGGTGATGATTGTTGCATAGATGATACTCATCTGGAACTGCTAGGTCAGAGGTCAGTGGTGGGAAGGGGGTTATGGGGTGGGATTTGCAGAAGGAGGAGGAGGGGTAAGATTGGCAGCAAGGTGCAGGTCTGTGGTTTTCAGTGCACCCTGCAATGCTGATGCTGTGTCTTTGAATTAGGCACTGAGTAAGTTTGAGTGCTGTGACAGAATTTGCTTATTGGTCTCTCAGCGCTGCTGGTTTTGTACAAACAGTGGCAGGAGGAGGCTGCTGACTGGGATGAATTGCTACAATTTGTGGTGGGGCAAAAGGCCATCAATGAGCCTTCTGACTCAATTTGGGTGGAGACTCCAACTGGGGAGGGGAATGCTTCCCCCTTCTCCCCTATACGATGGAACTGACAACCAGAAGCGGCAGAGACAAACTACTATAAATGCCGGAGGAAGCGCTTCACAGGAGGCTCCCAAGCACTGAGGATGTCATCTAAACGCGCTTCACAGGAGGCTCCCAAGCACTGAGGATGTCATCTAAACAAGGGACAAAACGTCTGCAACACAAATTCCCAGCTCGGCGAACAGAACCACAACAATGAGCACCCAAGCTACAAATCTTCTCACAGACTATGTCCCCAACTCCAACCAAACTAACCTTGGAGGAGGACACAGGATTCTGCCCACTAATTCATAATCACAATCACAACCCATTCCATCCCACACATGATCACATCCCCACCGAACTCATGGAGAGGTTTATCACTTTGTGTCCCTGTTCTCCCCATTTTGTGCAAGAACACTTTCTCGTCCTAATCTTGGATTACTTGAGACAAATCAACTGAGCAGACTCTGGGCTATGACCTGGTGCCTTTCCAGGGTCTGTCAGGCACAGACAATATTAAACTTTCCAATCGCTTCACTTTCCCCACTGTAATTTAGGGGTCTCTATAACTTTCTTCTTTAGGCTTAAAGTACTTTTAATCAACTCCGTTACATTTCGAGGTTGTTGGAATCCAAGATCAACCCAAGTTCCTCTGTATTCTCATGTTAATTTAATAACACAGCACGATTTAATGCTGGTTTGTTAGTGGTGTTTTTTTTATTAGGTTTGCACAGTATGATGTAGATTTTATTGCTTGTCTGCTGACTTGACTAATCTGTAGCTGGCAAGTGGTTTAATGAGTTCCTTTTAATGTTTGTTCTTGACTGTTGGTTTGTCAGCTGGGTGAGTACTGAAGGGATAAAAAGAGGTTTGTCAAGGTTAGCTCGAAAAAACAAGGGTGTACTGCCAATTACAACCAAAGTTGTTTTTGTATCAAGTGAGAAATGTGCCCACGTTGCCAACTCCCAACGTACTGACCTCCCACAGCCCATAAAACACAACGGATACACTTAAACCAGCAACCATTGAGGCTTATAGAATAATAAAGCACAGAAGGAGATGATTTGGCCCACGTGCCTGTGCTACTGTTTGAAAGAGGGACATTACAACATAATGGTGATGTCACCGGATTAGTAATCTGTTGATTTCAGAGCCATGTTCAATTTCCATCACAACTGTTAGAGAATTTAAATTCAGTTAATTTAAAATAAGGCTGGAATAAAATGGTAGACTTTGTAATGATGACAATGAAACTACAGGGTGTCATATAAACGGATCTCTCTACCTTGCCTTCCTTCTTCAAACCCACCTCTTTGGCCCAGCTTTTGATCACCTGGTCTAATATATTTTATACTGTTGCTGTGAAGGCGCTTGAATCATTTCATTACAATAAAGGGGCTACACAAATATTCATTGTTTATGGGATGAAACCTGCCATTGGAATGCAATCTCGATCTATATGTGACTCCAGACACACAGCAATGTGGTTGACCCCCTTCAATGGCCTAGCGAGCCATTCAGTTGTACTAAATTGCTACTCTTTCAGTGGGTCAAGATGATATCTTCAGTGATGCTGTGCCTCAGAATCAGGTGCTGAATAAGTTTGCCCATCCCCACCTTCTTGTGACCAATTAGAGATGGGCAATAATTTTGGCTTTGCTGGAAGTTGATGAAAATTGTTATCCAGTTTTGTGCAAACTTCCCTGCTCCTTCCCCATAGCCCTGTAAATTGTTCCCCTCAGGTATTTATCCAATTCCATTTGAAAGTTGCTGTTGAATGTCCTTCCACCATCTTTCCAGGCATCTATTTCACATCATACTACCTTATTGAGTAAAAGTGAAATATAGAGGTCTCATGAGATTGGGAGCCCCGGTTGATGTATCTCTGAACTGCTGGAGACTCACATTGTAGTGACCACCAGCAATGGCACAGGTCTCACAAGATTGAAAATCACTGTGAGGGAACAATTCAAACTAAGGAGTTAGTTCAGTACAAAGCTCTCACCAAGCTTTGACAAAGATTGAGGCAAAACAAACCTCATGAACCTTCTCTGAACTGCCTCCAATGAAATAATATATTTTCTTCAATAAGAGAACTAAAACTGCTCTCAGTATTCCAGATGTGCTCTCACCAGCACCGTGTACAGTTGCAATAGATTGATACAGCCCCATGGCCCATCCAGTTTGCATCAACATAACTACCACTGAACATGCCCTAATCCCAACTTCCTGGACTTGTTCCATATCCTTGAAAGTTATGATATTTGAAATACTCATACAAATAATTCTTAAAGGTTGTAAGGCTTCCAGCCTCCATTATCTTCCCGGGCAGTGCATCCCTACTCTTACACTCCAACACCCCCCTTGATATAAGGGCCCACATCCCATTAGACTTTCTGGTTACCCGATGCACCTGTGTTCTCGCTTCCTGTGTTTCAAATACAAGTGTCCCCCAAGTCCCTTTATGTTGCAACTTTCTTCAGATTTTCTCCATGTAAATAATGTTCTGTTCTTTTGAATCCCATTCCAAAATGAAAAACTTCACATTAAATTTCATTTGCCCATTTTTGCCCACTTACATTACCTATCAGTATCTGTCTGTAAATTGTTTGTATCCTTCTCATAACCTCATAGGCCATTCCACCTATTATTGTCACTTGCAAATTTTGGTTGCAGTACTTTCACTTCCTTCCTCCAAGTCATTAATATATTGTACAAAGTTGTGGTCCAAGCACTGATTTCTGTGGAACCCTACTGCTCACAGGTTGTCAACCTGAAAAAGAACCACTTATTCCCACTCACTGTTTCTTGCCCGTGAGCCAATTGTTATCTATGTCAATATATTACCTCCAACAACACGGGCTCTTATTTTATAAATTAAACTTTTGTGTGGTACCTTGTTGAACACTACAGGAAGTCCAAGTAAAACACATCTACTGGTTTCCCTCTATCCACTTTGTTTGAGACTTCCTCGAAAAATACTTATAAATTAGTCAGACACTATTTCCTTTTCGTGAAGCCATGCTGACTTTGCTTGTTTGGATTATGATTTTCCAAATGTTCTGCTATTACTTCCTTAACAATTGATTCCAATATTTTACCAGCATTAGGTGTCGGGTTAATTGGCCTATACCATTTTTTGCCTCCTTCCCTTTTTGAATAGTGGTGTAACATTGAAAGATTGCCAAAGCCCTGTTACTTCTTGACAATCCAAAGACTTTTGGAAAATTACAATCAATGCAGCTACTATCTCTGTAGCTACCTCTTTTAGGATCCTAGGATGCAAGCCATCAAGGCCAGGGGACATAGCTGCCTTTAACTCTGTTAGTTGGTCTAATATTACACCTGCAGTGATGGTGATGGTACTTTTTCCATCCCTGTATTCTTTCATATTAATAGGATGTTCAAAGTATCTTCCTTTGCAAGGACCGATGCAAAATATCTGTTCAACTCCTCTGCCATTTCCTTGCTCCCCATAACCATCTCCCCACATTCATTTTCTAAGGGGTTATGTTCACTTTGACACCGTTCTTCCTTTTATTCTGTTTAAAGAATCTTTTATTGTCCATTTTTATATTCTTTGCTAGTTTTCCCTCATAGTTTATTTTCTGCCTCTAGTTTTTTTTTCTTTGGTCCTCCTCATTGAATCATAGAGATGTACAGCACAGAAACAGACCCTTCGGTCCAACCCGTCCATGCCAACCAGATATCCCAAACCAAACTAGTCCCACCTGCCAGCACACAGCCTATATCCCTCCAAACCCTTCCTATTCATATACCCATCCAAATGCCTTTTAAATGTTGCAATTGTACTAGCCTCCACCACTTCCTCTGGCAGCTCATTCCATACACGTACCACACTCTGCATGAAAAAGTTGCCCCTTAGGTCTCTTTTATACCTTTCCCCTCTCACCCTAGACCTATGCCCTCTAATTCTGGACATCCCGACCCCAAGGAAAAGACTTGGTCTATTTATCCTATCCATGCCCCTCATAATTTTGTAAACCTCTATAAGGTCACCCCTCAGCCTCCGACGTTCCAGTGAAAACGGCCCCAGCCGGTTTAACGTCTCCCTATAGCTCAAATCCTCCAACCCTAGCAACATCCTTGTAAATCTTTTCTGAAC
>NC_057725.1:31476691-31494600 GCF_004010195.1 Chiloscyllium plagiosum
ATTTTGTAAACCTCTATAAGGTCACCCCTCAGCCTCCGACGTTCCAGTGAAAACGGCCCCACCGGTTTAACGTCTCCCTATAGCTCAAATCCTCCAACCCTGGCGACATCCTTGTAAATCTTTTCTGAACCCTTTCAAGTTTCACAACATCCTTCTGATAGGAAGGGGACCAGAGTTGCATGCAATATTCCAACAGTGGCCTAACCAATGTCTTGTAGAGCCGCAACGTGACCTCCCAACTCCTGTACTCAATACTCTGACCAATAAAGGAAAGCATACCAAAAGCCTTCTTCACTATCCTATCTACCTGCGACTCCACTTTCAAAGAGCTATGAACCTGCACTCGAAGGTCTCTTTGTTCAACAACACTCCCTAGGACCTCTTACTGAAATATTTGTATCATCGACAGTCACTGGTGAGGTGCCGGAAGACTGGAGGTTGGCTAACGTGGTGCCACTGTATAAGAAGGATGGTAAGGACAAGCAAGGGAACTATAGACCAGTGAGCCAGACATCGGTGATGGGCAAATTGTTGGAGGGAATCCTGAGGGACAGAATGTACATGTATTTGGAAAGGCAAGGACTGATAAGGGATAATCAACATGGCTTTGTGCATGGGAAATCATGTCTCACAAAATTTGCTTTGCCCTCCCTTGCTGGATTATGAATTTATCCCAGTCTTCAGGGCTATCAGTAACTTATGCCTCCTTTTACATGCTTTTTCTTTCAACTTATTACTCTCCTTAACTTCCTTGGTTAACCATGGTTGTGATGGTTCTTAGAATCTCTCCTTCCTACTGGGCTGTAATTTTGCTGAGAGACATGAATAACTCCTTAAATGTCTGCCACTACTTGCTTACTGTAATTCCTGCTAACCTATCTCACCTAGCTCACTCTGTCCTCATTTCATTGGAATTCCCTTTATTTCAGTTAAACATAGTTAATTCTGACCCAAACTATTGATGGATGTGATGTCATCACTTTGGGAAAGGAGACATGTGAGGCTAACTGATAGAAGCTGTTTAAATACTTATATTTTAGCATTGTCATATCGCAACACTATCAGGGAAAGCAACTAACGATTGATATAAGGTACAACAGTGGTAATGTTTATTATGTAAATGATACTGTAAAAGAACAAGATCTCAACAACTTCGTAGGAGTAAAATAAAATAAAGAATTGCAGATGCTGGAAATCTGAGACAAAAAACAGATATTGCTGGAGAAACTCAGTGGTTCTGGTAGCATCTGTGGTGAGAAAGCAGAGTCATGCCTCAGCTCCAGGTGACCCTTCTTGAGAACTCGACATGAAATGTTAACTCTGCTTTCTCTTCACAGATGCTGCCAGATCTGCTGGGTTTCTCCAGCAATTTCTGTTTTAACTTAAGAGGAGTGTTATCAAAACTAAAGTGACACTCAGCATTAGTAGGAGACGAAGGGCAGGCTGATTTTAAGAAGTATTTTAAAAGAAGAGAGAGAGAGGTGAAGAAATTCAAGGAAGGAATTACAGCACGTAGGACCCAGGGAGCTGAAGACACGGTTGCCAATGATGGAATGATTAAAATCAAGAGATGTTCAGGTGGACTGAACTGGAGTGCACAGATCCGATCACAGAATTCATTAAGTGTATTCAAGTTTGAGATTTTTAATCAGTAACACAATTGACGGTACAGGAAAATGGCAGGAAAGTGGAGTGGAGGATTGTCAGATCAGCCATGATCTCACTGCATGGTAGACATGATAGGCTGAATGGCCTACGTCTTATGATCTTATGGTGGTTTGTTGAGCTGGAGGCATTTGCAGAGAAAAGGTGGGCTTCGACAGTGTAAAGTTTGAATGTGTTTTTGAGTACAGTGTAACAGGGCAGTTGGACAAAGTGTAAAATGATTCAGATAAAGCTTTAGTGTTGGTCTAAATTTCAACATTGCACCAGCAGGATCAATTAATTTATGCATGGATTAAGTCAGACTGTTACTGGCACTGCAGTGGAGCTGAAAGAATGGAGAGTAAGGCAACAATAGGATGGTGAGCACCCTGCCTGTCACCGACATTCCCACAGGATTACTGAGAACTTCAAACAAAGCGTCTTTGCGACTGTCTCACTGTTACACAGAGGAAAGGTGAAAGGTCACGACCAACCAGCCTTCAGCTGAACATCGCGCCATTGAAAGAAAGATGTTCGCACTTATTGTGGGGGAGGTTAAACTTGGAGAGCTTCACTACAGAGTAATGGCAGATAAATGTAACCGGGAATTCAGGAGTAATGTCTTTACCCAGAGAGTTATTCAAACGTGGGACTGGCTACAGAGGGAGTAGTTAATGTGAGTAGGGAAAGGATAAATGCATGAAACGGGAGAAGGGAATACAAGGTTATGTTTGTACATGAAGTCAGGTTAGAAGATGCTTGTGTGAAGCAAAGAGTTTGTATGGTTGGCTTGGGCTGAGTGGCCTCTTTCTTTGGTGTACATTATGTGCAAGGAGTTCTTGCATTTCTATAAGCTCTGGACACGAAAACAGCACAGCAATCTAAAAGGAATGTGTGCCAAGTGAGACGTGTAGAGAGATGTTGCGATGCTGAAATCTAAGCAATCCTTTAAGGTTAGAGGGTGCTCAGCGAAACTCCAGACTGTGGGAATGCTGGTAGAACACTGCAGCTTGTTGTTAGATACAAATTCCTTTCCTCCTTTCACACTGACATTCCAAATCATTTCTCCAGTTTTAATCTGTTCCTCCAGCCTTGCTTATACTCTATGCTATTTGTCAGTAAAGAAAAGCACATGCGCTGAAAATTGCATTTATAAAGCACTTTTCAACTTCAAAAAATCTCCCAATGCCATCTTGGAAGTGTAGTCTCCCAAAGAATTAACAGTGTCAAAAAATATGGTATTAGGACGGGGAATAAAAGTTTTGTTCAGGCATGATTTTGAGGAATATGTTAAACAAGCTGGAGCCAGGAGTATGTATGAACAGAGCTCCGGCTGGCAACAAGTAGCTGATTGGTCCGTGGAGTGATGACCAATTGTCAATGACAATGTCCTTCTGTTACCAACAAAGATTGTGATTGGCTCCCGGTAGGTAAAGAGCATGTGAATGTGAATGTTTGCTCAGAAACTATCGGATTTCCAGAAATAAGGAGGTATCCTTTTCTATGCAGTTAAAAAACACCTGAAACCTGAAAAAAAGCCTGTTTATTTAGCATGAAAGGAAGGCAAGTAGTTAGGATAAGGAATGGATAGCAGGAAATGCCCTCAGGTCTCCTCCTCAGATGAGAAGAGAAAGTACTGAAGGTAGAGGTGAAAATCCAAAACTGGAAGTGTTTCTATGCTGAATGCTGGAAGTTGTGAAGGAAACCCATGAAACTTATTAGCGCTCATGAGAATGAGTCCAAGAAGGAAACTCAAAATGAAAAGACCATACGTCAGATTGTAGCTGTAACTACATCTGAGAGATCCTAGGTAAACACTCTGTGAGTGCAGAAGTACACAGGGTAAATAGGAGATATAAAGAGTTGTTGTCTCAAGGGAAGATAACTCCTTTCTCTTCAAAGGAAGTATTCGTACCCATAACTTCATTAAGAGATACAGGGTCTACACAAACTCTCTTCCTGAAGAAAGATTTAGCTTTCCCTCCAGAGAGTTCAATGAAAACCAAAGTGTTAATAAATGGAATAGGTGGAGAGTATATCCTGGTTCTATTTTACAAAGTCTATTTGGAGTGTGACTTATTGTCTGGACTAGCAGTAGTTGGAGGAGTTAAGAAATTAACTGCGCACAGAGTTGATTCAGTCCTGGGGAATGATTTGGCAGTAGTGAAAGCCATAGCGTTGCCTGTAGTGACGGAAAGTCCAGTTGAAGCTAAAGAGATAAAAGACTTTGGGATGTTTTTCATCATGTGTGGTAACCAGAGCAATGGTTTAAAAAACAATCCATCATCACCGGTCACAGTGATGCCACGAGCAGATGTTTAGGTACCTGAAACTCTCTTTAAGAATGAAAATAATTCAAATGAAATGTTTGGCACATCTTCATCAATTAAGGTTCAAGAAGCAAGTCCAGAACTAAATAAGTTAACACAAAGAGCTCGCACTGAGGCTGAAGCAGATCTCGAGTGTTATTGTTACAAAAACAGATTTCTAATGAGTAAGTGGAGATAACTCCACAGATCTGCAAGATATAATGAGTATGTTTCACAGGGACTGGGTTGGATGATCAGCCATGATCATATTATACGATGGAGCAGGCTTGACGGGTTAAATAGCCTATTCCTGCTCCTGTTTCTCCTATGTTTCAACTACTTACAGTTTATACTAGTGACTTGGATGATGGAAGAGAAGGTATACCTATGGAATTTCATGATGACACAAAGAAAAGCTAGAAAGTAAGTTGTGACCAGGACAGAAGGAGGCATCGAAAAGATTTTGATAGATGATGTGAATGCATAAAAATCTGATCATGGAGTTAATAGCCCATTAAAGCAGGAAAAATATAAAAACGTACATTGTCTAAATGGTGAGAGATTTGCAGACTCTGCAATGCAGCTAGATCTGGTGCCCTTGAGCATGAACCGCAAAAAGGTTAGTATGCAGATACAGCAAGTAATTTAGAAAGTTGATAGAATGTTACCATTTTTTGTGAGGGGGAATTTAATAAAAAGTAGGGAGGTTATGCTTCAGTTTGATTGGACAGCGTTGAGAATATATCAGGAGTATTCTGTACTGTATCGGTCACCTTATTTAGGGAAGGATATAAATGGTTTGAAAGCAATTCAGGGAAGATTTTACAAACTGATATGCACAAAGCGCAGATTGTTTTATGAAGAAAGGTTGGAGAGCCAAGGTTTGTGTCAATTGGAGTTTATAAGAGTTGAAGGTGACTTGACTGAGACATATGTCATAGAGATGTACAGCACGGAAACAGACCCTTCGGTCCAACTTGTCCATGCCGACCAGATATCCCAATCCAATCTAGTCCCACCTGCCAGCACCCGGCCCATATCCCTCTAAACCCTTTCTATTCATATACCCATCCAGATGCTTTTTAAATGTTGCAATTGAACCGGCCTCCACCACTTCCTCTGGCAACTCATTCCATACATGTACCACCCTCTGCGTGAAAAAGTTGCCCCTTAGGTCTCTTTTATATCTTTCCTCTCTCACCCTAAACCTATGCCCTCTAGTTCTGGACTCCCCCCACCCCAGGGAAGAGACTTTGTCTATTTATCCTATCCATGACCCTCATGATTTTATAAACCTCTATCCGTGCTCCTCATGATTTTATAAACCTCTATAAGGTCACCCCTCAGCCCCTGACACTCCAGGGAAAACAGCCCTAGCCTATTCAACCTCTCCCTATAGCTCAAATCCTCCAACCCTGGCAACATCCTTGTAAATCTTTTCTGAACTCTTTCAAGTTTCATGCAAGATCCTGAGGATTCTTGATGGGTTGGGTGTGGAGAATATGTTTCCGCATGTGGGAGAATCTAGAGCTAGGGGGACACTATTTAAAAACCATGGGCTGTGCATTTAAAACAATTCCTGGAATGTCATTCTTTAATCAATTTTCCATGCAGTGAATATCACAGAATTCACCCCTTGTGCCCTGTCAGCTTTAAAAGGCCTTTGTGCCCCTAAATGAGTTCTGTCAATCCAGAGCAGCTCTGCACAGTTCCTGACATTTACCCCATCCTTGATAGACCAGGAGATCGGTGCCCCACTTTACAGACAGAGATGTGGAGGTCCTGCTGAATGCAGGTGCAGAATTTCCTCTTTCCCCAGGAACAGCAGTGGCTGCCATGTCAGGTTGCCACCTGAGTGTGTTCAGTCTCAGCTGTCTGGAGTAGTGCTCAGCATTCAATGTCCTTCCTCATGCTGACAGGGTAAGTGCCACCATTTTCACTCCAAAACACTAACAGTGAGGAAGATTCCCTAAGATTACAAAGAGATCTTGATCAATTGGGCCAATGGGCTGAGGAGTGGCAGATGGAGTTTACTTTGGATAAATGCAGGGTATTGCATTTAGTAAAGTGAACAAGGGCAGGACTTATACAGTTAACTGTAGGGCCTTGGGTAGTTTTGTCGAATAGAGAAACCTAGGGGTTCAGGTACATTGTTCTTTGAAAGTTGCATCACAGGTGGATAGAGTAGTTAAGAAGGCATTTAGAATGCTTGCCTTCATTGCTCATACCATTGAGTAAAGGAGTTGGGATGTCACGTTGTAGTTGTACAGGATATTGTTGAGGCCAATTCTGGAGTGCTGCGTACAGTTCTGTTCACCCTGCCAAAGGAAGGATGTTATTAAGCTGGAGAGGGTTCAGAAAAGATTTACCAGGATGGTGCCGGGAATGGCGGGATTGAGTTATAAGAAGAAGCTGGATAGACTGGGATATTTTTCAGTGGATGTAGGAGGTTGAGGCGTGGCCTTGAAGAGGTTTATAAAATCATGGGAGACAGAAATAAGAAAGGTCTTTTCCCTAAAGTGGGGGATTTCAAGACTAGGGGGTATATTTTTAAGGTGAGAGGAGAAAGATTTAAAAGGGACCTGAAGGGCAACTTTTTCAAAAAGGGGTGGTTTCTATGTGGAATAAACTGCTAGAGGAAGTGGTAGATACAGGTATAATTACAGCATTTAAAAAATATTTGGTTAGGTATACGATTAGGAAAGGTTTGGAGGGATATGGGCCAAACACAGGCAAGTCGGATTAGTTCAGTTTGGGAAACTTGGTTGATGTGGATGAGTTGGGCTGAAGGGCCTGTGTCCATGCTCTATGACTTTATGACTCAATGACCTCGACTCACTCCACTCTCTACTGCTGTACTCACCTCCCACCAAATCCTGTCCACTACCATGCTCACTATGACCATCATCATCTTCGCTACCAGCTCTCACATCCCCCCAACTCCCAACACCACTCACCCCATGTGCTCTCTGCACCTGCCAAATCTCTCACTGAGGACACTTGCTCACCTACTCCAACAGTAACAGCTATGCCGCCCAATCATCTCCCATAATACCTGCCTCTCTCTCATTCCAGGAGGAAAACAGCTCACAGTAGGCCAGGAAGAAGGCAGACAGGTGGTGTGCTGCCTGGTATTTGGCTCCTTACCCCATTGAGGAGAATATCCTCATTATGGGCAGGGTGCTGAGGCTTACTGTGCTGAGATTTGATTTGACTGAATAAGGCTTGTTGAGAATCATGACAACCTTGCAGCTTTATGTCTGTAATAAATAGGACAGCAATGCAGCCAGAGTTTGTGACTGGGATCTCAATCTAAGTCAATGCAAAGCATGGATCCTGTGAGCATCCAGGTCAGCGCAGAGTGAATGAACAGTCTGACACCTAGCAAAGATCCCTGTGATGCAGACTGCTCCAATTAATTTTTTTGCCACATTTGCAATGCTACAAAGGAGTGAATCCTTGCAGCTCACTCGGAGCAAAGTCATTGGAGCAGTCATGATTTGGAGGCGCCGGTGTTGGACTGGGGTGGACAAATTTAAAAATCACACAACACCAGGTTATAGTCCAACAGGTTTATTTGGACGCACCAGCTTTTGGAGCACTGCTCCTTCCATCAGGTGGTTGCCACAATCACCTGATGAAGGAGCAGCGCTCCGAAAGCTTGTGCTTCCAAATAAACCTGTTGGACTATTACCTGGTGTTGTGTGATTTTTAACAATAGAGCAGTCACCTTGGATGTTGTCAGCTCACCGTCCCCAGTTGGCACAAAATGAAATATGACTGAGGATTCTGGTAAGAAGCCAGGCAACAGAAGAACGTGCTAAAACACCTTAAAGTAGAGGAACTCATTGGCAAAGTTCAGTCAGTCTGTTGTTGGTTGAGTTGTTATGCCCCTAAGGTGAATTTACTTTTTTAAAGTCGGAAATGGGTTTTGCAACGTTTCAGACAAATTGTGATTTTAATGATTAGTGCAAGCCATATGTGTTATGTAACAATTAGGTGAGGTGGGTATAACTCATGACGCACTTTAGTGTTCTGATTCATTGAAGATTAGTACTAGGAAGCCCATTACAGGACCAAACTCATAGGAAAGGAAGGCAGCTAATTGGAGGCAGTCTGATTTCATTATAAAATACTTTTGTAATCATTACTTAGGCTAAAACTAACCATGACAATAAATCTTTTCCTATTTCTTTTAATAAATCAAAATACCAAAATTGGTGGTGTAGTGGACAGCGAAGAAGGTCACCTCAGAGTACAAAGGGATCCTGATTGGATGGGCTGATGGGCCGAGGAGTGGTAGTCGGAGTTTAATTTAGATAAATGTGAGGTGCTGCATTTTGGAATGGCAAATCAGGGCAGGACTTATACACTTAATGGTAATGTCCTGGGATGTGTTGCTGAATAAAGAGACCTTGGGGAGCAGTTTCATAGTTCCTTGAAAATGGAGTTGCAGGTAGACTGGATAGTGAAGCAGGCGTTTGATACGCTTGCCTTTATTGGTCAGTGCATTGATAATAAAAGTTGGGAGGTCATATTGCAGCTTTACAGAACATTGGTTAGACCACTTTTGGAATATTGCTTCCAATTCTGATTTTCCTGTTATAGGAAGAATGTTTGTTAAACTTGAAAGGTTTCAGAAAAGGTTTACAAGGATATTGCTTAGGATGGAGGGTTTGAGCTACAGGGAGAATCTGAATACGCTGGGGCTATTTTGCCTACAGTGCTGAAGGCTGAGGGGTAACATTATAGAGGTTTATCAAATCTTGAGGGGCCTGGATAGGGTGAATAGCCAAGGTCTTTTCCCCAGGGCAGGGTAGTCCAAAACTAGAGGGCATAGGTGAAAAGGGAAAAATTTAAAAGGGACCTAAGGGGTAACTTTTTCGCACAGAGGGTGGTGCATGCATGGAGTGAGCTGCCAGAGGAAGTGTTGGAGGCTGGTAAAGTTACAACATTTAAAAGACATCTGGATAGGTGTATGAATAGGAAGGGTTCACAGAGATATAGGCCAAGTGCTGGCAAATGGGACTAGATTCATTTAGGATATCTGGGCGGCAAGGACAAATTGAACTGAAGGGTTTGTTTCCATGACTCTAATTGTGTCGATAAATCCACCTTGTCTCTCCTCATCCCTCTTGTCAAAAAGCCTCACTTCATACTTCTTTTTCCCTGTGTAAATTACATCTGTCCTTTCCCAAGAAGACCATAGACAATCAAATTTAAAATAGACTTGAGTTCTCCTACCACCGGGAACAATTTATAAAAATAAAGATTTAAAATATGCAATTGCAGGCATGAGAGAAATTTATGTTGTCCCCTTGTAACAGACAACAAAGTTAACCCTTTTCAACTACTGGAATGCTCAATGTAAATTTGTTAGGCAGCATTAAATATTGAGTTTCTGCCTTGCAGAAAGAGTCATAGAGATATACAGAACATAAGTAGACCCTTCGGTCCAACTCGTCCATGCTGACCAGATATCCTAACCCAATCTAGTCCCATTTGCCAGCACTTGGCTCATATCCCTCTAAACCCTCCCTAGTCATATACCATCCAGATGCCTTTGGAATGTTGTAAGTGTAGTAGCCTCTACCACATCTTCTGGCAGCTTAATCCAGACATGTATCACCCTCTGCGTGGAAAAGTTGCCCATTAGGTCCCTTTTAAATTTTTTCCCCTGTCACCTTAAACCTATGCCCTCTAGCTCTGGATTCCCCCACCGCAAGGAAAAGACCTTGTCTATTTACCCTACCCACGCCCTTCATGATTTTAAAAACCTCTATAAGGCCACCCTCAGCTTTTGATATTCCAGGGAAAACATCCCCAGTCTATTCAGCCTCTCCCTATGGCTCAAATCCTCCAACCCTGGCAACATCCTTGTAAATCTTTTCTGAATCCTTTCAAGTTTCACAACATTCTTCCAATAGGAGGGAGACCAGAATTGCACATAATATTCCAAAAGTGGTCTAACCAATGTCCTGTACAGCCGCAACATGACCATCCAACTCCTATACTCAATGCTCTGACCAATAAAGGAAAGTATAACAAATGCTTTCTTCACTATCCTATCCACCTGCGACTCCACTTTCAAGGAGGTCTGATTGAAATATTGTGCAGAATGACAATTAATTAGTTTGTTTGTATTTGAATGGGTGATGATGATTTCCAGGGCCACAGAGTACTAATACCCAAGGGAGATTTTTGAAATAAAGACAGGAAATGCTGGGTCAGAAGCCTGAGTCCCATGGACTGGGAGTCCCCAGTGCTCAGTCTCTGATGCCATAAGAGAGGTGACGTTTGCTCAGCTTAGGCTGATGAACCCAGTGAATGAATTCTAACCTTGAGCCTAGTCCATTAATGGGGAGAGGCCAAAATGGCGCTATAATGTGAGTAATGTCACTAAATTCACTGTTAAGCACCATACTCTGTTGCTCTTGGTGTACTGGAGCTATTTGAGTTAATTTTCTCCGTTTGAACTGAACTGATTTAACCAAAACCTGAGCTATGCCATACATGGGAGACAATCTCTAACTAATGCTTTAACTTCGGTCTGAACAGATGGGGTTTAAGTTAATATCCCCTCATCTAATTTAACCCACATTTTCCCTTTCCAATTTTGCATTTGTAAGTTTATAACTTAATTACCAAGTAACCCGTAATTTTCGGGATAGACCTCCTGTTATAGAAATCACCCTATTCGTTTCTCTACTAAAATTAAATTAATTAATCTTTTTTATACATTGAAAATATCAGTAACAATTTATCACAATGTGATGATTAAAATGAGACAAGATAAAAAGCAGAGTATAATAAACAGTGAAATCATTCAGAATCACTGAGGCTGAAACAAAATGTGTGGTCCAGCGTGAAACAGTGTAGCTGGAGGTACTGAAATTGATTGGTTTTGGTCAGTTTGCATGGAACAGACAATAGTGGGAAATTACTTTTACAGCAGCCCAATTCTCTTCCCTTTTCCATTCCTTTCAAACTGTCCATTTTGCACAGAAGCCTGCAGTTCAATTTCACCACGGTTGGAACGGCTGAAATTCAGGATGAAACAAAAGAATTGAGAGTACTGAAAGATCAATGTGTTCTCTGATCCCTATACCGTTTCCTTTCTCCAATGTCTCTCTCTCCAATCCTTCAATCAGACTTGTAGCCTTTGAATAATGTATTGCAAAATTAAATATGTAGTGTTTCTTTGTTACAGCAAAGCCAATGCTTTGTCACAGTTGGTGATTGATACTATTCTCATTCACCAATGTGCTAACAGCTGGTTTCTTCTCTAGCATTTTCATGTCATATCTTAACCTCTCCAGCTCAGGTCCTGTTGCTCAGAAAAGGTTGAGCATGTTTCCTGTAATGCCTAGCTCTGCATTATCCTGAGTCCCTGTGACCATCTCTGTCCCCTCAGACTGACTGATATTAGGATGTGGTTAAGGCAGAGCTTCTTACAACTAACCACAATCACTTTACAAACCCACTCCTCCTCATTATTAGGTCCCGTCCCTTTTCCTGACTACTCTTTCAGTTTGTGCATAATCTCACATTCTTTTCCATGCCAGATCTAAGTTTCCAGCCCAACCCTACCAAAAGTCTTACTTGCCTCCCTATCACCCTAAGCTTTGATTTTTCTATCATACTGATAGACTCCCAACCCTCTCCCTCCCTCCCTAAGCTCAAGCCTGTCCAAAACTCCTCTGCCTTTTCCTACTTAAAATTGCACGATCCCATCAGTCTGCGATCTGATGAACTAACATTGACCCTGTATCCCTCACCAGAGCATCAAACCTAAAGGCAACACACACCTTCCTGTTCAAAGTTATCCAGAGCCAGGCCTGGAGAAAGTGAGGACTGCAGGTGCTGGAAATTAGAGTCGAGAGAGTGGCGTTTGAAAAGCACAGCTGGTCAGGCAGCATCTGAGGAGCAGGAAAGTCGACATTTTTGGCATAAGCCTTTCATCAGGAATGCCATGCCTGCCCAATCTCTGCAACCTCACAAACACTCGAGGATCAGCAACAGTAACCTTGACTGATTCTCCTCACTCACTCAAGGCCACAAAGATTTGCTACAATGCATCATTTCAAATCCTAATTGAGATTAAGCTTCTCTTCCTGTCATGAGGAACCTGGAATCATATCACACAGTACCCTGGGCAAGAACAGCCAACCAGTGTGAATGGCCAGAAACTTCCTTCAACTAAATCTTTAACTCAACAAGTCCCCACTACAAACTCTGTTTCTTAGCTACCAACTCCATTCCTCTTCCTAGCAACTCTCCAAGGCTGAGCTTGACTGTTTATAACCTTGTTGTTTGACCCCAAGATTTTTCCGACCACACACCTGCTTTGTTACTTAGATTATTTATATCTTCTTAACATTGTGTTACTTCAACCCAGCACAGCAAATTTATTACTGAAACCCTCATCCATGTCTTTGTTATCTCTAGACTTGACAATTCCAATGCACTTGTGGCTGCCGTCCATCTTCCATCCTCCTGAAGCTTAAGAACATTCCCCATGACTTAACTTGCATCAACTCTCTCACCCAAAAGCCTTCTGCTGACTGGCCCTCATAAGCTCCAGTTAAACAATTACTTAATTTTAAAATTCCTATCCTCATTTTGGGGTGGCACGGTGGCTCAGTGGTTAGCACTGCTACCTCACAGCAAAAGAGTCTCAGGTTTGATTCCAACCTCGGGCGGCTGTCTGTGTGGACTTTGCACATTCTCCCCGTGTCTGCGTGGGTTTCCTTCGGGTGCTCCCGTTTCCTCCCACAGTCCAAAGATGTGCAGGTCAGGTGAATTGGCCATGCTAAATTGCCCGTAGTGTTAGGTGCATTAGTCAGAGGGAAATGGGTCTGGGTGGGTTACTCTTTTCAGGGTCGGTGTGTACTGGTTGGGCTGAAGGGCCTGTTCACACTGTAGGGAATCTAAAAAAAACTCTCATAGAGCCTAACTCCTCCCCTATCATTGTTACTTCCTCCCACCCTCCAACTGTCTGAGATATCTACACACCTGTAATTCAGGCTCTTGTTCAATCCCAGTTTTGATTATGTCACTGAACTAGGTTAAAGCTCGCTGAACTGTAATGTCTGAAATTCCTTCTTTGGCTCTTCCTCTTTTTCCTCCGTTAAGATGCTCCCAAAAACCTGCTCTTCGATAAAGCTTTGGGCACCTGTTCTATTGTGACTTAGTGTTAAATCCTGTGTACTAATTCTCCTATTAAACCTACCACTGTGCTTATGTTATAGTACGTTACTTTATAAGTATAACTATTTTTGAAGGGTCTCTTGAACCTGAAACATTAACTCTGCTTTCTCTCCAGAGTTTCTGCAGCAATTCCTGTTTTTGTTTCTGATTTCTAGCATCTGCAGCTTCGTTTTTTTGTTGCTATTTTTGAATTTGGTTTGTATTAGGTTCTAGCTGATCTTTATCTGAATGTCATTTTTAATCTCCACAACCACCTGATGAAGGAGCAGTGCTCCAAAAGCTAGTGCTTCGAAATAAACCTGTTGGACTATAATCTGGTGTTGTGTGGTTTTTAACTTTGTCCACCCCAGTCTAACACCGGCACTTCCAAGACATTTTTAATCTCAGTCTCAGTCTTTGATGCTCTGAATCCACCCTAGAATCTACAGCATGCCAAGGGAAAGTGTTTAGGATTTCTGTAGCCTTTTGTGTAAACAAGTGTTTGTCGAAAGCACCCCGTACAGGCTTAGCTCCAATTTTTAACGTTGTATTCTTGCTTAACATGCACAGCAGATGAAGTAGTTTTGCTGCATCTACTCTCTGAAAATCTTTAACCATTGTAAATGCATTTTCCCAGCACACAGGGGAGTTGTGAATGAGGCTGCCTTCAACAAGTATTTGCTTCAGATTATCAATTCAGAGTCTCTTGCACCAGCCAGCATTCCTGAGTGATGTGTTTCCAGTGCATACCTTACTTATCTGGTTTCACTCCAACAGGTTCCTATGCCCAGAATGATAGAAAAAAAAGATACAATGGCCGAATGCAATTCTCAGTTTCTCCCTTAGTGAAACTGACCTGCTTTCGCAGAATGTAGAATGGGGTCAGCAAACAAAAGCAGGAATACTGCCAAAGCGATGAGAATAGAGTCCAGCCCTTCCCCAATATCCCCCCTCCCCCTCCTTTCCCAGGTCAGTCTGGGGGGCTTAGCAGGTGGGGGTGGGGCTTTATTGACATGTGGTTACAAATGGAGACAAAAGGAGGAGGGAAAATAAGGTCATTGAAAGTCTTTCACAGCCTCAGGGTGTCGCAAAGCACTTTACAGCTAATGAATTCCTTTTGAAGTACAGTCACTGCTGTAATGCAGGAAACACAGCAGCTAAATTGTGCACAGAAAGATCCCAGAACAGCAATTTGGCAATTAGGAATACTTTTCTGCTTGATAAATGGTGCTCAGGACATTAGGATGATCTCTCTTGCTCTTCTTCAAGTAGTGGGGGGTTTCTAGATTCACATGACAGTAGATAGCTCAGTCAACACTCCCTTACAATGCAGCATTTCCTCATTACTGCTCATCCGAATGCACCCTCCCTTCAATGCTGCTCCTATGACTGCAATGCTCCCTCAGCACTCCTCCTTTGACAATACAATACTCCCTCAGTATTGCTGTCCCACCTCCCAAACAGTGCAACTGTATTTCAGTATTGACCACCCCTTTGACAGTACAGTGGCCCCTCAGTAGTGTCCCTCTTACAATGCAGCACTCCCTCAGTAGTGTCCCTCTGACAGTGCAGCACTCCCTCTGTACTGTCCCTCCGACAATGCAGCATTCTGACAATGAAGCAGTCCCTCAGAAATGTCCCTCTTAACACTGGAGTCCCTCAGCGCTAGTAATTTTATTCGTGTTGTGTCCCTCAGTATTGATCCTTCAACAGCTCAGTGCTACCTCTGCCACTGCCTGTATTATCACCCTTCTAACTGTGTAGCTCTCCCTCAGTTCTGTATTGGGAGTGTCAACCTAGCTAATGGGTCAACTATCTGGGATGGAATTACATAGAGAGCAGTGAGAATGAAGAAATCACTCTCACATGGGGTGACTGAAGCAGGGAGCCTCTGAGGAGGACTGAGACAATGCTGAAATGTTGGAAATGCCATCTTTAAGACAGTGTTATACTGTCCATCTGCCATCTTGGATGGAAACATTCTCACTTAGAAGAGGAGGTGAGTTCTCCTGCTTGATTTATCGAATATCTATCCCTCAAGCAGAGTTGGTAAAATAGACTTGGAGACATAGAGTCAAACAGCATGGAAACAGACCCCTTTGATCCAACTCGTCCATGCTGACCATGTTCCCAAACTAAATTAGTCCCACTTTATTTGCGTTTGACCCATATCCTACCAAATGTTTCCAATTCATGTACTTATCCAAATGTCTTTTAAACATCCTAACTGTACCTGCATTCACCATTTCCTCTGGCAGTTCATTCCACACACGATGAACAACTCCCTGTATAAAAAGGTTGTCCCACGTGTCCTTTTTAAAATTTTCTCCTCTCACCTTAACCAAAAGCCCCTGATTTTTAGATTTAGATTAGATTAGATTACAGTGTGGAAACAGGCCCTTCGGCCCAACAAGTCCACACCGACCCACTGAAGCGAAACCCACCCATACCCCTACATTTACCCCTTACCTAACACTACAGGCAATTTAGTATGGCCAATTCACCTGACCCTGCACATCTTTGGATGGTGGGAGGAAACCGGAGCACCCGGAGGAAACCCACGCAGACACGGTCTCTGGCGCTGTGAGGCAGCAGTGCTAACCACTGTGCCACCGTGCCGCCCACCAACAGTTTTGAATTTCCCCTACCCTCGGAAAAAGTCTCTTACTACTCACCTTATCCATGCCCCTCATGATTTTATAAACTTCTATAAAGTTGCCAGTGGAAAAAGCTCCTAGTTTATCCAGCCTCTCCTTATAACATAAACTTTCCATTCCCAGCAGCATCCTGGTAAATCCTTTCAGAACCCTTTCCAATTTAACAATACGCCTCCTATAGCTGGGTGACCGGAACTGCATACAGTACTCCAGAAGAGGCCTCACTGACATCCTTTAGAACTTCAACATGACATCCCAATTGCTGTACTCAAAGGTCTGAGCAATGAAGGCAGATGTGCCAAATTCCTTTTTAACCACCTTGTCTACCTGTGAATTTTAAAGGATTAAACACTTGCGTCTCTCTGTTCTACAAAACTATCCAGGGTCTACCATTAATTGTATAAATCCTGCCCTTGTTCATTTTACCAAAATGCAATACCTTGCATTTATCCAAATTAAATTGCATCCGCCACTCCTCAGCCCATTCATCCAATTGATCAAGATCTCTTTGTAATCTTAGGTAACCTTCTTTACATGGGTCACATTGTTTTTGCGAGAGCTTGACATCTGCAAATTGGCTGCCATTTAGATTATAACAGAGGCCATGGTTAGAATATAAAGAGGAATTAAATGGCTGTGAATCGTTTGGAATATCCTGAGGTCATGAAATGTGCAGTATTAATTGCATGTTTTTTTTCTCTTTTGATACATTTAGTGTGTGTTGTATCATGTAAAGGTATATAATGAGGCAAAAGTCAGTCATAGTCCTGAAAACTGCGATAAATTCAGAGTCCAACAAAGTAAGACTAAAAAGATAATAAAGATAGAGAGATTAAACAACAAGGACTAACTAATAAGGAATATAAAATATGACAATGAGATTCTTTAAATCTATAAAAAGGAAGAGAGGTCAAAATGAACCTAGCCTCTTAGAAAATGAATCGGCAACCTAGTTATGGAGAACAAGGAAATGGCAGAGGAGTTAAATGCATATTTGTATCAGTCTATGGTGGAGGAAACTTTTAATTAGTTCAAAAAGAATGGGGAAGGAATTAGTACCATCTCCATCACTGGACAAGTAGTATTAGGCTAAGGTAAGTACCCTGGTCCTGATAGATTACCTCCTAGGATCCTAAAAGAAATCATTATAGAGATAGTGGATGAATTGGTTGTAATTTTTCCAAAAATCCTTAGACTCTGGAGAAGTACCGGAGGATTGGAAAACTGCCAATGTGACACCTCTATTCAAAAGGGAGGGAGGCAAGAAGTGCATAACTATAGCCTGATCAGCCTAACATCTATTGTTAGAATAACTGTCAAAAAGGCAGTACGGTGGTTCAGTGGTTAGCACTGCTGCCTCACAGCACCAGGGTCCCAGGTTTGATTCCAGCCTCGGGTGACTGTGTGGAGTTTGCACATTCTCCCCGTGTCTGCGTGGGATTCCTCCGGATGTTCCAGTTTCCTCCCACAGTCCAAAAATGTGCAGGTCAGGTGAATTGGCCTCACTAAATTGCCCATAGTGATAGGTGCATTAGTCAGAGGGAAGTGGGTCTGGATGGGTTACTCTTCAGAGGGTCGGTGTGGACTGGTTGGGCTGAAGGCCCTGTTTCCACAATGTAGGGAACCCACGCAGACATGGGCAAAATGTGCAAATCTAATCTAATCTAAATTATTAAGAAATGAATAGCAGCACATTTAGAAAATGGAGTCACAGTGGCTCAGTGGTTAGCACTGCAGCCTCACAGTTTCAGGGACCCACATTCAATTCCAGTCTTGGGCAACAGTGTGGAGTTTGCACATTCTCCTCATGTCTGCATGGGTTTCCTCCGGGTGCTCTGATTTCTTCCCATGGTTCAAAGATGTACAGATTAGGTGAATTGGCCATGTAAATTGTCCGAGCTGAAAATGTGTTGCTGGAAAAGCGCAGCAGGTCAGGCAGCATCCAAGGGGCAGGAGAATCGACGTTTCGGGCATGAGCCCTTCTTCAGGAATGAGGAAAGTGTGTCCAGCAGGCTAAGATAAAAGGTAGGGAGGAGGGACTTGGGGGAGGGGCGTTGGAAATGCGATAGGTGGAAGGAGGTCAAGGTGAGGGTGATAGGCCGGAGTGGGG
>NC_057725.1:31494824-31550285 GCF_004010195.1 Chiloscyllium plagiosum
CCCTCACCTTGACCTCCTTCCACCTATTGCATTTCCAACGCCCCTCCCCCAAGTCCCTCCTCCCTACCTTTTATCTTAGCCTGCTGGACACACTTTCCTCATTCTTGAAGAAGGGCTTATGCCCGAAATGTCGATTCTCCTGCTCCTTGGATGCTGCCTGACCTGCTGTGCTTTTCCAGCAACACATTTTCAGCTCTGATCTCCAGCATCTGCAGTCCTCACTTTCTCCATGTAAATTGTCCATTGTGTTCAGGGATGTGTAAGTTAGGTGCATTAGTCAGGGATAAATGTAGGGTAATGGGGCTGGGTGGGATACTCTTCAGAGGATCAGTGTGGACTTGTTGGGCTGAAGGGCCCTTTTCCATACTGTAGGGATTCTAATTCTAATTCTAAAATCAAAATCTAATCAAGTATACTCAGTCTGACTTTCTGAGAGAGAAATGGATCTAATTTATTCAAGTTTTTCAAGAAAGCCTCAGCCAGAGTGGATAGAGGGGAACAAGTAGATCTGTTGTGTTTGGACTTTCAGAAGGTGTTTGACAAGGTAGCTCACAAAAGGTTAATTCATAAGATAATAACCCATGGAGTTGGCAGTAGTATGAAGGCTAATGTGCAGAAAACAACAAGTAGGGCTTAGAGATTGTCTTCCAGGTTGGCAACTTATGACCAGTGGGCTTCCACAGGGATTGATACTGGGACCGCAATTGTTTGCAATATATATTAGTGACTTGGAAGAAGGAATTGAAGAAACTATAGGCAAAATTTGCAGATGATGTAAAATAGATAGAAAGACAAGTTGTGAAAGGGATACAAACCGTTTACACAGAGATACTAATAGGTTAAGTAAGTGAGCAAAACAGTTGGCAAATTGATAATAATGCAGGAAACTGTCAAGTTATTCATTTTGAAACAGGGAACAAAAAAATGGACTATTATTTAAATTTAAAATAGAGAATCATAGAATTGTGTGGAGGCATGGTCTTATGAGCAAAGGTTAAACAGGTTGGAACTCTACTCATTGGAGTTTGGAAGACAAGCAGGAAAATCAACGCTTTTGCCCGAAATGTCGATTTCCCTGCTCCTCGGATGCTGCCTGACCTGCTGTGCATTTCCAGCACCACTCTAATCTAAACTCTGGTTTCCAGCATCTGCAGTCCTCACTTTTGCCTGTTTGCCTTCATAGGAGAGTTTTGGACCAGAGGGCATAGTCTCAGATTGAAAGGCATCAATTTAAGACTGAGATAAGGAGGAAGCTTGGCAAATCTAGATCAAAGCAGCCTATTTGATTAGCACCATATCCACAAGCATCCACTCCCACCACCACATACAGTCAGTAGCAGCAGTATATTATCTGCAAGATGTATTGCAGAAATTCACCAAAGGTCCTAATCCATGACCACTTCCATCTAGAAGGACAAGGGCAGCAGATACATGGGAATACCATCAACTGCAAGTTTCTGTCCAACCCACTCACCATTCTGACTTGGAAATATGTCATCATTCCCTCACTCTCGCTGGGTCAAAATCTTGGAATTCCCTCCCTAATGGCATTGTGGGTCAACCTACAGCACAAGAACTGTTCACCACCATCTTCTCAAGGGCAACTAAGGAAGGGCAATAAATGCTACCCAGCTTGCAATGTCCACCTCCCACAAGAGAATAAAAAAATTCCTATCTCAGAGAGTCGTGAGTCTTTGGAACTCCTTGCTACAGAGAGCTGTAGGGGGAAAGAGTCCTTGTGTGTATTGAAGGATGAGGTAGGAAAGATTCTTGATCAGTAGGGGAAATGATTGACAGTGGATGTGAGGACTGTTGGATCAGTCATGAACCTGTTGAATGGTGGAGCAGGTTCAAGGGACTGAGCGGCCTACTCCTGATCCTATTTGTTACGGCCTTATTACATGAGCATAAAGGCACCCGAGGGACAGGGTGCAACAGGGTTATTGGAATCGATCAGACTTGCGGGGAGCTTTAATGTTGACTTTGAGCAATTGGGTTGAATGAACACTTGCTGTGCTGCAACTTCATTGCGCTTTATAAAACAGGGAAATTTCGGAAAATGGGAAGGGATCCCATTCACCGATGAACCAAGAGATCTCAGAGGAAGCTGGTCAATCCTGTTTGAGGCTGGTTTTGTTTTCGGAGCAGCCCTTTACTGAAACACATGCGGACTCAGGTGACAGGTACGAGCCAGTGACTTCATCAGGAAGTGGAGCCTTAGTCTTCCTGCAACTGAGGTGACGTCTCTCTGGGAGTAACGTTAAGTTTCCTTTTGTAGAGCAAAGTGTATGTGTTATTTCACAGAGTGACAGAGAAACAAAAACCCTCCGTCCAATGTATTTTTTTTTTCTGCCCCCCCCCAAAAGAGTTGACGAAGTGACGGGAAGGCTGAGTAAAAAGCTGAGGTCCCGCCTATACCTGAGCCCCAGTGAGGTCGCTGGTTGGTTGGGAAGGTGGGAACGGCTGGAGGGGAGACTGAACGTTGCATTGGGTTTATTAGCAGCAGCAGGGTTCTCGCTAGCGGAGGAGCTCGCTGTGCGTGGATTACAATTATCCAGAAGCAGGCACGAGTCTTTCATCCTGTGGATTGCACTCAACTCCTTGTGAGGCGGCCCCCAGTCTGTGTGTGCAGCGAGAGGGAGGAGGTGAGCCTTACTCTGAGATCTCCTTACCGCTTAGAACTCTTTCCATAACTTGTTCAACAAAAAGTTGATGCGAGGGAGGAAAGTCGTGTTGCTAGATTACTGCGCACTGGGAATGTACGTCCAGGTTAGATTTGATGCAGCAAGTTAGGAATCCTCCTGCCCCTCCCCCGCCCCAAGTTAACTTTCCTATCTTTGGCAGCGACTGTGAGAGGAAATTTTTTTTTCGGTTTGAATTAAAAGCTTCAGCATTTTGTCTACAATGTTTAGAGAGGGTGGATTAAAATGGCAATACCTGCTGTCAGCTATTATTTCAGGTTTCATTGTTTGTCCCTAAGGTTGTGTTGTTGATGAATCGCCGATATCCTTTTCATCGAATGGACCCCCTGCTTTCTCGAGTTAGTGAGCCCAGTGTTGTTCCCTGTATCTCACGGTGTTGTTATTAAAGCTGAACGTTAGATGAGAACCAAATCCTGGGCCTTTCCACTGTGTGTGTGTGTGTGTGTGTGTGTGTGAGTAAATTATCCCTTGAAGCACCGTGTGGTGGAAAAAAAGACTTTTGACAAATAACATAATTCTGTGAGCCAAGTACTTGAAGTATTTTGCACAACATTCATAAGTGGTCACAGATGCTGCGATTGTTTCTTTCCAAGGACTTGTAAGAATCTCAGATAAACAAATAAATTCAATCACCTGTGTATTCCTCAGGGTGCAGAGGTGGATGGTTGAAGGATCTTTTCCTATGGCCCAATACACTTCACAGGCAGAGACAAAACCAATTAAAGATGTACAAGGGATGGTCAGTGCAATTTATCTGAGTTTGAGTTCAGAAGATTATTTTTTAACATATGCCAAGGATGAATGTGGATTGTACCTTGCTGCACTTGGCCTACCCATCACTTATATTTGTTGTGAGATGATTTGCTGATGGCAAACAAAATAGCCATTAATGTACAACTTGTCCATTGATGGTACAACCTCTTGTTGGACTGAGGGAGCGCTGTTCTGTTGGACAGTCAGGACTGAGGGAGCGCTGCACTGTCAGTAGGTCAGTAGTGAGGAAGTGTGTCTCTGTCAGAGAATCATTATATAAGAACTAGGAGCAGGAGTAGGCCATCTGGCCCTTCGAGCCTGCTTCGCCATTCAATAAGATCATGGCTGATCTTCTCATGGCCTCCGCTTCACTTACCCGCCCTCTCACCATATCCCTTAATTCCTTTACTGTTCAAAATGTTATCTATATCTTAGATAAAAAGCTTTTACAGAGGAAGCCTCAACTACTTCACTAGGCAGGGAATTGCATGGATTCACAACTCTCTGGGTGAAGAAATTCCTTCTCAATTCAGTTGTAAAACTGCTCCCCCCTAATTTTGAAGCTATGGCCTCTTGTCCTATTTTCACCAGCCAATGGAAGCATCCTCTCTACATCTATCTTATTTATTCCCTTCATAATTGTAAGGTCCTTCTAAATTCCAATGAATATAATCTCGGTCTACTCGGCCTCTCCTAATAAGCCAACCCCCTCAACTCCAGAATCAACCTAGTTAAACTCCTCTGCACCCCCCTGTAATGCCAGTAGATCGTTTCTCAAGTAAGGAGACCAAAACTGCAAGCAGTGGCTTCACCAGCACCCTATACAGCTGCAACTTAACCTCTGTTTTTGAAATCAACCCCTTTAGCAATGAAGGACAAAATTCTATTTGCCTTCTTAATTAACTTCTTAAATACTGAGGGAGTGCCACTCTAGCAGAGGGCCAGTACCGAGGGAGCACCACTCTGTCACAACCATTGCTTTTTTGGTTGACAGGTTAAGGTCTCATCTGTCCTCTCAGCCGTGTGTAAATGATCCAAAGGCAGTATTTCATAGGGGCAGGGAGAATAGTATCCTGGAGAATACTTATTCCAAACCACTGTCACTGGAAAAATATTTTATAATCATTATCTAATTTGTGGGAACTTATTGTGTGCACATTGGCTGCTGATATTCTTTACATTACTCAAACACTGTGCTTGGAGAAAAATATATTTTGTGTTTTATATGATCTGGATTTAATCTGTTCATGCTCTACTATTTAAGGACTCTTCATAGCCCGTTGTCTTGATGACGTGTTGAGAAGTGGCTGAAGGGATCAGTGTTTTATACTGTGCAATGGAGCTGAGTTACGTAAATTCTCCTGATGCATAGCGGGCTGATTAATGTGCCAACTGATGTGAATTGAGCAGCTTCAATTCCAAACCACAGCAGCTCCTGGGAGATAATTGTCTCTGATGTCAACTTAACTATAAATAGAATTTAAAAAAGCAGAAAGCAAACATGAGCTATTACAGTGATTCTTACCAGCTTATGTTGACAGTTCTTCTTGGTAAACATAGGTGTGTCCCTGTTATCTGTCTAATGCTAGCATGGAATGACTTGCAATGGTCTTTCGTCCTGCACCGTTAGCTCTGATGTTCTCTCGGCTCAATCATTGGGCCCCTCCTTCTCAGCTCCTTACGACCCCTTCGTAATATCATCTGAAGGCACACTTTTAGCTTGTGCATTTTGTCACATGCCCACTGTTCCTCAAGTCATCAAGATGTATAAAATCCATCTACCCCAAGATGATCACTCTCCTTGACTGACTGATTTGCTATTCAAGACAAGAACAGTTCACACCAGGTTTCATCATTAACAGAAAATAACAATTTATTGTAACACTCTGGCCTTTAACTTTGGCAGAGAAATGAAATGATTTCTAAACTACTGCTGTGCAACTTAAACTATACCCCTTTAAAACCCCTAATAGTTACAAACTAGTTCATTATCAAGACAGACAGAAGACATTTTGACAAAAATGTTGTGGGAAGAAGAAAAAAAGTAAACACAACTCAGAAGACCAAAAGTCACAGATTTGAAGGGGAGGGTTCATTTTCTGTTTAGGGTTTCTTTTGATTTTAGCAATGATGAAATGCTGTTGTCTGTAAAGCGATGGTTGGTTGTTCATTACTTCAGTAATTGCTCCAGTTTATCTTTTATTGTTAGAAACCTTTCTTTTAAGCTTCTTTGGTTTTTCTGTGTTTTCTCCTGAGGTGGGGGGTGGAATGGAGAGAAAAGAGAGAGAGATTTTCAGTTTGCAGGCCCTGGATATCTCTGGCTGCCCTTGCACTTGCACCTTTGTGACAAACCACAGCTCAAATATTCAGAAGGCTGCTGTCAGACAGAATTTCCTTCTGCCAAGACTCTGTGTCACCCTGTCTTAAAGTATTCTCAGTTGCTGCTTCCGAAATCTACGTTATTTTGCGAAGCTGAATATGAACGCCAGTTGACTTTTCCCAAGTTGCAAGACTCTTCTGGTATTTTTAGAGCAGTGTCCAACTTCCATTTCAGTGTCGAGTTCCAAAAAAGAAAAGATTATGGTTTCACAATGCTGCCCAGCTCTACCTCGCCATCAAGCCCACTTGACTGTTCTACTGTTGCTAAATTATCAGACTCTGTTCCCAACATCTAGTGCTGGATGAGCAGAAGTCACCTCCAATTCTGAAGCCATTGTCTTTAGACTTTGCTACAAACTCCGTTCCCAATGTACCGACTTCATTCCTCTCACTGTCAGTAGTCTAAGAGTCAAGCAGTCTGTTTGCAACCTTGGTGTCAAATTTAATACAGAGATTAACTTAATTTGTGCTGTCAACAAAGCCATCTATTTTGACATCAGGATTGTTGCCCCATTCTGCCCCATTTCAGCTCACCTGCTGCTGAAACCATCATCCGTGCTGTTTGTTATCTCCGGACCTCACTCTGCTTAGTGTGCTGTAAATATGAGGTTATCCAGAACTTGTCTGCCTCTTTCCTAATTCTTGCTTTCATCATTGCTCGCCATTCTTGCACTGGCTTCAACTCCCTTGAAGTCTTTAAATGCTTATTATTTTGATGCCAACCCTCTAAATATTCCAATTCTAACTATTCCTGTCACTAATCACCCTGTACTCTTATCTTAAAGTTTCACTTGACAGTGATGACATGTGACTCCAGGCACAGCCTGCATTATCAGGGTCGCAGATTTAAGACAATTGGTACAGGGGATATGAGGAAATTTTTCTCAGAGAACTTTCTACATGACAGAGGATAGAGCCTAGGTGAAAGTAGGTGCTGCAGATGCTGGAGATTAGAACCTGTTTAGTCACTGGAATCAGTGAGATGTTTTGCGAACGGATACGTCCAATTTAGAGCACAGAGGCCATTCAGTCCAACTTGGTTATATTTAGTGCTTAAATTCCACACAAATCTTTTTCCAGGAGCCTCCTTCATTTCAACCTATCACAGTTTCTTGTTCATTTGCTTTTTGAGCTTTCTGTCTTTGATCTGCATCAAAGCGATTTGCCCTGATCATTCCCTGCAGAGGTAATTTCCAAAGTCAGACTGTCTTCTTTCTGATGTGGTGAGCTGAAAACTGGAAAAGGCTGCGGGGCAGCTGCTCTTCCTGTGTATTCGCTGCGATTCACAGTTAGTTTATCCCCATGTTTGCTGCCTGAGTGAGTGACGGCTGTGTAACTTGCCATGTGTGATCATATCTCATCAGCCTGATTTGCACTCGTTTATATGACTCGCTATCATTGGAATGTTCGGCATGAGCCAGTTTGTTGTCGTAGTAACCTGTGCAGTTTGTACCTAGGGATGTGAGCTGTTGATGAGGTGCAGAAATCGAACAATCGAAAAATCACCTCAAGCCCTGGTGCTGAAAGGACTGGGGGTGGGGAGCGAGGAATGGTCAAGTCATTTTCTCCCCACTTTTGCACAGGAATGGGAGGAAACCATTCACCTCTCTGAGCCTGCTATTTCATGAAGTTATAATATGGCAGATTTTTATTTTCCTTCTTTTTCCCACATTCCTTCATACTCTTATCCAACAACAAAAAAATCAATTTCAGTTTTGGAATTTTCAGTTGTTGTCTGCCTGTTTCACTTTTTGAGGAAAATGTTCCACATTTCCATGAACTTTTATATGAAGAAGGTGATTCCTGACATCAGTCCTTTTTGGTCAAGCTGTCATTTTGAAGTTGTTGCCTGTTGTTCTGGGCCTGCCCAGCAGGGGAAATGGTTACTGTCTATCCAGAGATGTGAGAGGTCGGGGCCAGTGGTGTGTCCATCAGGAATTGTTTTGAATCTACATTTTGTCAGCACCCCTGGTACAGACTGCACAGGTTACAAGCTGGACAGAATAGTAACAACCTTAACATGGTAATCTGACAACCCAAAGTTGAAAGGGTGGCGCTGGAAAAGCACAGCAGGTCAGGCAGCATCCAAGGAGCAGGAGAGTCAATGTTTTGGGCATAAGCCCTTCATCAGGAATGAGGAGAGGGAAGGGGGAATGAGAGACACAAGGGGATTTTTTTCCCCCTCCTCATTCCTGATGAAGGGCTTATGCCCGTTGACATTCCTGCTCCTTGGATGCTGCCTGACCTGCTGTGCTTTTCCAGTGCCACACTTTTCAACTCTGACTCTCCAGCATCTGCAGTCCTCGTTTTCTCCCAATCTAACAACCCAGCTTTATACCCTGCTGGATTGACGCACACTCTATCTAGCGGGATTTAAATTACTTAATCAAAAATCTGGAATTAAAAGCTAGTGTCAATCATCGATTGTTGTGGGGAAAAGAGATTCTAGTTCAGTGATGTTCTTTAGGGAAGGAAATATTCTATCCTGACCTGGTCTGGCCTACATGTGACTCCAGGCATGCAGCCTGGCTTACTGGAAGCACTAGTCTAAGGTGGTTGTCGGGGGTGTATGATATGAGAAAAACCTTTTTCACCCAGAGGGGTGGTGGGTATCTGGAATTCTCTGCCCAGTTTGGTGTTTGAGGTGGAAACCCTCGATTCATTTAAGTTGTTAAATGGCCCCTTTCTGTGCTGTCCTGTGCCTACAGTTCATCTTAACTGCTCTCTGAATGAGCCCTGCAGTTCAAGGGCAATTAGGGGTGGATGACAAATGCCAGCAATCCTAAGTAACTCATGAAAGAATAAAACAAAGGCTGATCAACTATTTTAGTTATAAGTGCCTCAATTTAGATCTCTCCTTAATCTTCAATACACTGGGCTTGAATTCCCTTGAGTATGTGACCTGATAATTTAACTATTTTAGCCCTTGGTATCCTTGTGAATGTGCAGCCACGAAGCTGGCAAAGACAGCAGGTTGATATCCAGCTGTGAAGCAAGGCCCAAAAGGCATTCCAGTATTTCAGCCCTGGGCATTTCTCAGCCAGGCCTGACAGCTGCCTAATACAGTCTTCAGAGAACTGAGATCTGTGAAATCAGATAATCTTTAACATGAGCAGACAAGGTGCTTAAAACATTTTACACATGCTAGGAACCCAAACCAAACATTTGAGATGCAAGAGACCGTCAGTAGCTGTAGAAAGAACGCATCAGTCAATGTTTTGGGTACAGTGTTGAAAATGGATTGAGGGACTGAGTTGACCAGAGATCCTGCTGATCTGTAACATCCTTCTAGCATATAGTGTTTTTATAAGGAATTTCTAGATTCCGGGTTTATGTTTTGGGGTTGAGGTACTAAAGAGATAAAACACTGGTTCTTCTCCAGATAGAATATTAACGCGTTTCAGTTCTCTTATGAGGAGGGATGGCAAAGGAATGAAGGACAGTCTGACGGAGAGAATCTTAGGAATAAGATACTTCAGTTTTGAGGCAAATCCTGAAACATAGTACAGTTCTTTCTAAGAGAGCAGAGGCTGTGTGGGAGGGTTTTAATAAGGAGAAAAAGTAAGCAATCTACCAGAGATGTGATCAGAGGGGCTATGCTGGCAGGAGTGCCGTGCTGTCGGAGGCCCAGTGCTGAGGGAGCGCCCCTTTGTTGGAGGGGTGTATTTTTCGATGAGGTGTCAAACAGACAACATCTGCCCTGCCAAATAATTGTTAGCATCCTGTGGTCACTATAGTTTAAAAAAATATCAGGGAGGTTGTCCCAGTTCCCTGACCACCTTGATAGAAGTGTACAAGATGAAAGTGAATAGCCAGAGACTTTTTCCCATGGCAGAAATGTCTATCACAAGGGGCCTTACTGTTAAGGTGATTGGAGGAGGGTTTAGGGGAGATATCAGAGGAAGGTTCTTTACACAGAAAGTGGTGGGTGCATGGTAGTAGAGTCAGAATACATTAGGAACATTTTAAGCAACTCTTGGATAGGCACATGGAAGATAGTACAATGAATGGTATGTAGATTAGTCTGATCTTTAGAGTAGGGTAAAAGGCCAGCACAGTATTGAGGGCCGAAGGGCCTGTACTGTGCTCGACTGTTCTATGTTCGAATGTGTATCTGTCAACCAGTGTCCCTAAAAGAACAGATCAGCTAATCAGTATCACATTGCTATCTTGCTGTGTGCTGATCAGCTGTAGTGTTTCCTGCATTACAACAGTGAGTATATATCAGAAGTACTTGATTATCTGGAAAGTGCTTTGGGACAGGCTGGGAAAGGTGCTAGAGCAAACTATGTTTACAAATGCTTTAGTTAAAATGAAACTTGAAATTGCCTTAACCCCTGTTTTTGTTAGCCTACAGCTTGACCCCCAAGTAATTCATCTGCAATCTCCGAAAAAGCCTACAGCTTGGAGCTAGATTCTCTGTCACACAATGGGAGTGAAAGGTTCTGTGTGTCCCTGAAGCTGTAACTTTCTGGGAGGAGAGGGCAGGGTCACCTCTTCCCATGCTCCCCTGGTGATAAAATTTCCTTGTGTATGTCTTGATTGTGTTCTGAACACAATTCATTAAGATCCCTTTGTTATATCGGCATCTTTCTTGATATTGACATGATGCCAACAGTGAATATTTCCTCATTGGCACTCTTCCTGAAGCCCTTCCTGAAGAAGGGCTTATGCCCGAAACGTCGATTCTCCTGTTCCTTGGATGCTGCCTGACCTGTGCTTTTCCAGCAACACATTTTCAGCTCATTGGCACTCTTGCAAACCAAAGCACAGGGTCAAAACAGGAGAGATGATGGCCTAGTGATTGCTCGATGATTATTCCTGAGACCCAGCTAATGGAGTTCAATGTAGCTAAGATGGAGTTCAATGTAGCTGTGTGAGGTGATTCACTTTGGTAAGAGTAATAAAAAGATGGGGTACTGGGCTAATGGTCGGATACTTGGTAGTGTGGATGAGCAGAGGGATCTTGGGGTCCATGTACACATATCTTTGAAAGTTGCCACCCAGGTAAATAGTGCGGTGAAGAAGGCATATGGCGTACTGGCTTTTATTGGTAGAGGAATGGAGTTCCGGAGTCCTGAGGTCATGCATGCCTCACAAGCCTTATTGAGTTCTTACAAGGGGGCATAGCTTTAAATTAAGGGGGGGTAGGTATAGGGCAGATGTTAGGGGTAGGTTCTTTACTCAGCGAGTTGTGAGTTCATGGAATGCTCTGCCAGTGGCAGTGGTGGACTCTCCCTCATTATGGGCATTTAAGCGGGCATTGGATAGGCATATGGAGGATAGTGGGCTAGTGTAGGTTAGGTGGGCTTGGATCGGTGCAACATCGAGGGCTGAAGGGCCTGTACTGCGCTGTATTCTTCTATGTTCTATGTTCTAATGTTCTGGGAACCTGATTTTGAATCCCATCATGGGAGGTGGTGGAATTTAATTCAACAAAAATCTGCAATTAAGAATCTAGTGATAACCATAAATGCATTGTTGACTGTCAGGGGTAAAAAACCCACCTGGTTCATTAATGTCCTTTAGGGAAGGTAATCTGTGGTGCTTAGCTGGTCTAGCCTACATGTGACTCCAGACCCACAGCAATTAACTGCCCTCTGGGCAATTAGGGATAGGCATTAAATGCTGGCCTAGCCAGAGATGCCCAAATACCATGAACAAATTAACAAAAAAAAGCTTCAAGTCGCAATTTAGCTGCTAGATTGGTCGGTGGGTTGAGAGAGTTGCCTGTTTAAATTCTCTAGCATTCAGAAGGTGATCTCAAAGAATCTCCGAGGTTTCAGAGAGGTTTGACAGGATCGACACTGAGGCACTGCTTCCCCTGCTGTGGAGACTGTCTCCAGATAAAGGGCTGATCATTTCAGTATACGTGAGGAGAAACTATCACCCACAGCATTGTGAATCTTTCATCATTCTGTCGTGTGGACTGTAGTGGTGAATTCATTATCAACATTTAGATTACTTACAGTAGTGGAAACAGGCCCTTCGGCCCAACAAGTCTACACTGACCCTCCGAAGAGCAACCCACCCAGGCCCATTCCCCTACATTTACCCCTTCACCTATCATGGGCAATTTAGCGTGGCCAGTTCACCTAACCTGCACATTTTTTGGACCGTGGGAGGAAACCAGAGCAAGCAACCCACCCAGACCCATTCCCCTACATTTACCCCTTCACCTATCATGGGCAATTTAGCGTGGCCAGTTCACCTAACCTGCACATTTTTGGACCGTGGGAGGAAACCAGAGCACCCTGAGGAAACCCATGCAGACACTGGGAGAATGTGCAAACTCCACACAGGCGGGAATTGAATCTGGGTCTCTGGCACTGTGAGGCAGCCGTGCTAACCACTGTGCCACCGTGCCGCCCACGTGGTGGAGTTACATCATTGCATATATTTAAAGCTGAGAGAAACAGCTTTTTGGCCACAGGGATTTGAGGGATAAAGGGAGCGGGTGGGGAAATGAAATTGAGGTAAAGAATTCCTCCAGATGATGGTGGGGGAGGCCCAAAGGCTATTGCTTGTATCTGATTCCTCACCTTTTTTTAAGAAGGTGTTTAGCATGCTTGTTTTAATTGATCAGAGCATTGAGTGTAGGAGTTGGGACGTCATGTTATGGCTGTATAAGGCTTTGGTAAGGCCATATTTTGGAGTAGTGTGTACAGTTCTGGTTACCCTGCTAAAGGAAGGATGTTATGAAGTTGAAAAGGGTACTAAAATAGATTTCCAAGGATGTTATCAGGATTTGGAGGGTTTGAGTTAGGGATGGCACGGTGCCTCCATGGTTAGTGCTGCTGCCTCACCGCCAGGGATCCAGGTCGATTCCAGCTCTGGGCCACTGTGCAAACTCCATAGACATTCTCCCTGTGTCTGCGTGGGTTTCCTCCAGGTGCTCTGGTTTCCTCCCACAATCCAAAGATGTGCAGGTTAGACGGGGTGGCCATTCTGAATTACCCCATAGTGTAGGTTAGGTGCATTAGTCACAGGGAATGGAGGTTTACAGGATTAGGGTAGGGGGATGGGCCTGGACTGTTCAGAGAGTTGGTGCGGACCTATTGGGCCGAATGGCATGCTTCCACATTGTGAAGATTCTACTCTATTCCGTTTAAAGTGTCTCCTTGATTGGTTTATTTGGAAGGAGCATCACCAAAATCATCTTGCTTTTGTTATTGCCTGAACTCTCTTGCCACCTGTCCACCTCAAACCCTTGAGTGTGGGTTGGATTTTACTGCTTTCCCTGGTCTACAACAGCTCAACTGGTGCATGAATAAATTCCGTTCCCTCAGGGGCAGGAAGTCCTGCTTTAGAGAGCTGCCAGCCAGTCAGAGGCTCTATCATGACAATGCCCACTACCAGCACTCATCTCAGGGGAGTGGGAGATGCTTCCAGTCTGGCAGGTGAACCTATGGTTCCCCCGGCTGTTAGCCTGGAAGGCCTGAGTGAGCCCTGACAGAGTAACCAGGGTTTATAAGACCATGGAAAGTGGTCAGGGAGGGGTAAACCAAAGTGGGTAACTGTTTTAGGATTGGACATGCATTCCATTGGGTCCTGGGAGTCTGTCCAGAAGGGAACCCACCAGCACCCACTGAGAAGCATGTGGAAGAGGAGGTATCGAATTTTCGGGACTGAATTCCAGAGTTTATGGGTTTTTGCTGACTGCATTATAAGCTGATACACCAGCTGTGGCTTGTAGCTAGAAAACATTAAAGGCACAGGATCAAAACTCAAGATACACTCAGGAAATGTGATTACCTTTTTCCCGGGAAGAGGGAGGTGGATTGTAAGCACAGGCATGTTGTGTAGTGTGGTGAGTCATGTTGCGGTAAACAGAAGGTTGTTAAGAACCGCAATATAAATCAATAAAATATCATGTGCTGCTGAACGTGGAGTGGACACATCCTTGTACCAATCTGAGTAAAGATTAACTGCACTGTCACATAAATTCAAGCTGCCTTTTGACTGCAGTCATTGAATGAACCATTGCTCCCCAGCAATTATGAAGATGTGGGAGAGGCCCAGTATCCCACACCTGGCACCGATGAAACGTCATCTAGACACAAAACATCAGCTGGCTTTTTTTCTATGGATTCTGTCTGACCCGCTGTGATGTCCAATATTTATTGTTTTTCGTACAGATTCCAGCATCTGTAGTACTTTGATCCCACATATGGGGACTGGAGTAGAAAATGGCTCTTTTGCACGGCCAGCACCGATGCAATGGACCAAATGGTCTTGTACTGTGTGCTGTAGCTATTCTGTGACTCTCTGGTCAGTCCTGGGATTGGGGCAAGATGGATTTTGAAAGTAGCTATCAGATCGAAAGTGTAGACAGGAGGGAAAAAAAAATCTAGGTTTGTTTTGTTTGTGTTCTCAGTGATCCTTTAAAAACCATCCTCTGAACCTGGGGGATAGTGTGGTCTGTTCAGTGCCGGCTCCACTCAGGGCAAACTGATTTCCCATTGGCTCCTCATTGGCATGTTTTGAGTGACCAATCTCCAATGATCTCTTCACATAGGTTAACTGAATGTGAAATCGAGGCAATGATCAGTCAACTGTGGAGCAAGCTCCAAGGCCAAATCTGGTTGACTTTTCCATTTCCTTGTGCTTTTCCAAGAATGAAAACGAGAATCTACATTTTAAAGTAATTGACCAAAGATTCAGAGACAGGAGGAGATAAAAGGCAAGTGTAACACTGAATGATAATAATCTTGAATGTGCTGCCTGAAAGTACAGTAAAAGCACATTGAATAGTAATTTCAGAATGGAAACTGGATAATGACTTGAAGGGAAACACACTCATGGTTTTTGAGGTCAAACAGGGAGGCACAGTAGGTGACCCTGACTCTGCTGGGATGGGAATTCCAGGATTTTGACAGTAGACACTGGTTGCTTCAGTATTTTACAAATTGTTCTGTGATCATCACCTTCTGACCTTCCATCCATTAACCTTTTTCCTCCTCTTAAGATGTTAAAGAAAAGGTTATGTATGAGCAAGCTTTTGCTTCCTGGCTGAATATCTCCTTATTTAACTTGTTAGAAGTGAATTAAGTGGCCAAATAATTTGTTTTTAGTGATACTGAATAAGGGCTGCTATTGTTTCAGATTCTGGGATGTACTGTCCTGCTCTTTGGATAATGGTCATTGGATCTTTTAAATCGAAGGCAAGATATGGCCACAGCTTAGTGGCAGTAATGCAATAACTGGAGTACTCCCTCACTGTTCACATCTGACAGCACTGCTCTGAGAGAGGGCTGGTCTAGATTCTGGGGTGGAACTTGAAATCGCTATCTCCCGACTGAGAGAAACTGTGCTTCCCAGAGAGTCCCATGGCTGAAACTGTCTACCCATTTACTAACAGCTTTCTGTAATTGTGATTGATGAAGGGCCTGCACATAATTCCCAAAGTTTGGAATCTATTTTCTGTGTAATGTTATTTACTAGGAGGAGAAAGTGAGGTCTGCAGATGCTGGAGATCAGAGCTGAAAATGTGTTGCTGGAAAAGCGCAGCAGGTCAGGCAGCATCCAGGGAACAGGAGAATCGACGTTTCGGGCATAAGGCCTTCTTCAGGAATGAGGCTCATTCCTGAAGAAGGGCTTATGCCCGAAACGTCGATTCTCCTGTTCCCTGGATGCTGCCTGACCTGCTGCGCTTTTCCAGCAACACATTTTCAGCAATGTTATTTACTACCCAAACTAAAAGAATTTAAGTGTCTTTGGACTTTTTGCACCAGTGTGAAGCATGAACCCTGATAAAGCAGTGACTCCTCTGACTGTGCAAAGCCAGCTGTGATCTAATAGTATTTAAAATTTAAGCCATCCTAATCCTGAAACCTTCCTCCATTTTCAGGTTTCACCGATACTGGATAGCAGCAGTCTCTGTTATCAATGCGATAATGTTTACATGGAATTCTGTGAAATGATTGGTCAGTGATTATGCAACTTACCCACTTTAAACAGTGTATACACACTGAAGTGACAAACCTCTGATCTCCAATAATAATATTGTGGAATACTAAAAATTTAGCTTTCTCTCTTCTTGGCCCCCACCTCACTGTCCTATTGAATAGCAAAACAAAAATCTCATGAAAGAATTCAAGAAGCTTCAAATACTTCTCCAGCTTCAAGGCAAATTTGCATTTACAGAGCACCTTTCACAACTGATGGTGACGTGATATTAAATTTGTGGGCGGCACGGTGGCACAGTGGTTAGCACTACTGCCTCACAGCGCTAGAGACCCGGGTTCAATTCCCGCCTCAGGCGACTGACTGTGTGGAGTTTGCATGTTCTCCCCGTGTCTGCGTGGGTTTCCTCCGGATGCTCCGGTTTCCTCCCAACGTCCACAGACGTGCAGGTCAGCTGAATTGGCCATGCTAAATTGCCCGTAGTGTTAGGTATGGGGTAAATGTAGGGGAATGGGTGGGTTGCGCTTCGGCGGGGCGGTGTGGACTTGTTGGGCTGAAGGGCCTGTTTCCACACTGTAAGTAATCTAATCTAATTAAATGCTTTGGAATTGTAGTCACTGCTGTCATTTTTTTTTAAAAGTCATTGTTGTGATGTGGCTGTTGGTGGTTGGGTCAGCATTTGTTGCCCAACCCTTTGAAGTGGTGTTTTGCAGTCTATGTAGTATAGGTAAACCTGCAGTGTTGGTAGAGATAGGATTTCCAAGTCTTTAGCTTGATGACAATGAAGGAGCAATCGTATAATTCAAGTCAAGTCAAGATTTAATTTTGAGAGGAATTAGAGATATGTAGTATGCCTGCTGTCCTTGACCTTAGTAGAGGCCACCGATCTGGAAGATGTCATTGAAGGGGGCCTTAGTTAGCCATCCAGGAAGTTTGTGCACCGCAAGCTCCCCCAAACAGCAAAATGATTAGTGAGCAGCTGAAATGTTTTAATGCAGTTGATTCAGAGGCACATATTCTCCCGAGGCATGTAAAAATAACAGAAAAGACACATTGGTCAGAATGCCAGGTAGAAAACCCTGGTCATCTTCAAATTAGCAGTTATGGAATCTTTTGTGACTGCCTGACAGGGTAGAAAGGTCTTGTATTAATGTCTCAATTGAAAGATGGACTCTCAAAACACCCACATCTTTGTGGAAAGAAATAAGTGACAGTGATAAATGAGAATGAAATGTCTGTTGATTCTCAACTGGTTTCGGTTTTGTAACATATGCACCCTGTAATGGAAAGCCTGTATTCATCCGGCTTGGATAAGGCAGCTTAACCTGTTTGGTTTGGAATTTGGAGCATTCTGCTCAAATGCCGATGGCATTTTCTCAATTGCTGTCTTCCCACAGACTGGGCGACTCTACCCAAATTGTCTCAGTTCCAAACAACAGATTGTTGCCTCCTCAGTACAGAACAAGAACTGGTCTAATGCTGTTTGGTTAGATATCATTTTTGATTTCCTTCAGAAGAAAAAAAGCACCCCAATTTCCCTTACACCGTGGGCGGCATGGTGGCACAGTGGTTAGCACTGCTGCCTCACAGCGCCAGAGACCCGGGTTCAATTCCCGCCTCAGGCGACTCTGTGTGTGGAGTTTGCAAGTTCTCCCCGTGTCTGCATGGGTTTCCTCCGGTGCTCCAGTTTCCTCCCACTGTCACAAAGATGTGCAGGTTAGGTGAATTGACCATGCTAAATTGCCCGTAGTGTTAGGTTAGGGGTAAATGTCGGGGTATGGATATGGGTGGGTTGTGCTTCGGCGGGTCGGTGTGGACTTGTTGGGCCGAAGGGCCTGTTTCCACACTGTAATGTAATGTAATCTAATCTAAAAGATAGAAACTACAGTTAAGGAAGGGGAAAATAAATCACAATAATACAGCAGGAATCCATTCAGCCCATCATGCCTATACTTCTTTGGAAGGACATCCCAATTAGTTCCATTACCCATAACACTAAGAATAGTGTAGAAATTATTGACTTATATTTGAAGGATTATTGAATGTGAGTCATTAACCACCCTTTTTAGGAAGTGCATTCCAACGCATAAACTTAGCCAGAGTGCCAAGAGGGTGCGGTGGGGTGGGGGAGCTTGAGGAAGCAGAGTGATCTGAACTGGACATGAGAGAAGGTGATGACTACACCAGGTTCTGGTCACCTCATGAGCCAGCCAGAGCAATGATGATTTATCCTTTGTTGCGGCCTTGAGCTGAACTGAGAATGGAGTGACAGGACAAAGTAAATATTGGTAAATAGCAAGGTGGAATGAGTATTTGTACAATAATTTACAGTAAAAGTTAATGATTTCCTGGTTATCACTCATGTTGGGTTAATGGTCTACACACTTTATTTGTGTGAAAACAGTTTAAGCACAGGTTCTCACAAGCTGCTGTTTAAGGATTGGGAGGCATAGCTGTGTTTGTTTTTTAGAGGTCTTTTTGTGTCCGGTCACACACAGCTCCAAGCAGGTCAGAGAACATTCCACAAGATAGACATATAACAGGTGGATGCTGTTATGATCTTAAGGGGCAGGAATGTTGAGAGGCACACTCTGACTGGACTGCTTTAACGGGCCAACAGTAAGAACCTATATTTTAAAGAGGACCTTTTTAAATTTTAACAATTCTCCAGTTCCCTTGCAGGCAAGTTATTAGATAAGCTTTGATATTTTTCATTATTCAGAAACCTATCTAACTCAACAAACACCTCAATATTTAACTGTTAAAGTCATGCAAGATCAATTTGCAAAAGTATCAGCTTTCTAAAATGTTATATTTCTTCTTTCCTGTCTCCTTTGTCAAATCTTTGGTCATCTCTCTCTCCCTCGTGCTCTCTCTCATTTTCTTGTTCCCTGCTCATCATTTATTTCTCACTATCGCATTCCTTTCCTTCATACCTCTCTTCCATTCTTCACTGTCATTCTCTTGATTGCATGTTCTTTCTCTTCTCTCATCCCCCTGCCCCCTCAATCTTTCACTCCCTTCCTTGTGTCACTGTTTCTTTTGGTCGCACTCTTTTCTCCCTCTCCACTTCTGTCTTTCACGTTTTGATCGCGGCACGGTGGCTCGGTAGTTAGCATTGCAGCCTCACGGCGCCAGGGACTCGGGTTCAATTCCAGCCTCGGGCAACTGTCTGTGTGGAGTTTGCACATTCTCCCCATGTCTATGTGGGTTTCCTCCAGGTGCTCTGGTTTCCTCCCACAGTCCAAAGATGTGTAGGCTGTGCTAAATTGCCTATAGTGTTAGGTGCATTAGTCGGAGGGATATGGGTTGCTCTTCGCAGGGTCGGTGTGGACTTGTTGGGCCAAAGGGCCTGTTTCCATACTGTAGGGAATCTCATCTAATCTCATGCTTGCTCGCTCTGTGTCTCCCCCTCTACCATCTTCCTTTCTCCGATTTCCATTGCTCTCTGTCTCCCTGCTTACATTTTTATAACGGTGGGAAATAGCACATTGTTATCATAGTTCCTACCTGGTGGGAATGTTTTTCATTGAGTGTTGAGATTGATGAACAGGGTCAGATTCACATTAACGCACCTAATGGTTAACTGCCTGTGACACCAGCGCTTCTGTAACTTGTGAAGCCATATTTTTAAGCCAATTTTGTTGGAGTCAGTCTGACCATGTAGATTAGAGAAACAAATTACATTTGACTTTTCACAATTGCAGGACATTCCAAAGCAGCCTGTCAAGTGTGTTTGTATTTAATACCCATCCCTATTTGTCCTTAAGAACTGGTGAGCCAACCAAGGCCTGGGTTAGTGAGTTACATTAGGGCCCAATTACAGAGGTCTAGGACTCCAGGGAGCCTGCTGTGCTCTGATCAGGGGCGTGTATGGTCACTCTGCTTGGGCAAAAGGGCTGATCGCCCACGCTAGGAGCGACAGCATGGCCAATACTTTCTGTACCTGCTCTTGAATACACGCATGTTACTGTTAGGGAGTGGCTTTTAATATCTTGACCCAGCAACTGAAGAAATGGCGATCTGTGTTGTCCCAATTTTAATGAGAGGATTGCTTTGGTAATCAAGCCCCATGTGCTGTCCCAAGAATATGAAGGTTTTATTTAATCACCAAAATTGTAATTTTTCTTTTCTCTCATGTACTACTATCCAGAATAAAGAGACATCCAGCAAACCTCTTTAATTAGCTCAAAAATAACTCTTTTATTAGAAGAAAACTTATTCATGCAGTAAATGGAAAAACTGATCAATTCAGTGAATATGCGCAACTAAACTAAATCCCCTTAATCTTTAGTAAATACATTGACATGATGGACAAGACAACACAATAAGGCTTTGCAGAGATGATATGGGCTTTTAAAAAAGATGAGGGAGAGGGAAAGAAAACACTGCCAGCCAAGAGTCCAAACATAAAGGATGAAATGGAAAGTTCAGTTTATCTCCTCTCAGTGACATTGACTGCCTAAGGATCAATGAGATCTTCAAATCAAATTTCATTTCAGATGAGATTCCATGAGAAATCCTGACATTGGACTTTATCATTATCCCACAATATTTTTGTGAAAAGAGAGAGCTTTGTAGTTTGTTTTGACTTAGATTTTCTGCTACTTTTCAGGAGTGTCGGAATCTAGCCTCTACAGTGTGGACGTCAGTCTTCAACTGACACCCCACAGGTGTAGTGGAAAACACAGTGACTATAGTTAAGACTGTTGCTAACCTCTTCCAAACCAGCTTGTCCAGCAATTTTAAATAATAAAGCCCATTTCTTAACTCTCTTGAAAGCTTTACCTGCCTACTTTCCCCAAAGTCATCAGGTGTATTGTAAACAGGTGAACCACAATGTATTTTAATTTATTGACTTTTCAGTTCTGAGAAATTACATGATGAACCCATTGCAACCTAGAAATTGTCTAAATCCTTGGCTCACTTTTAACTTGCTTCATATGGAATGAGACTTGGAGGGGGAAATGCAGCTGATAATGGTGTTCCCATGCATTTGCTATTGTGGTAGAGGTTGCAGCTATGACAGGTATTGTTGAATGAGACTTTGCAAGTTGCTGCAATGCATTTTGTAGATGGTGCACACTGCTGCCATTGTTTGCCAGCAGTGTGTGGAGTGAATGTGAATGGGGAGTGGGTTGCTTTGACCGGGATGTTGTCATGATTGTTAAGTGTTGTTGAGCTGATTTCACTTCTGTAAACACAGGCTGGCTCAGAGTCATAGAGAAGATATGTAACACAGAAACAGGCCCTTCGGTCCAACTCGTCCATGCCGATCAGATGTCCCAAAAAATTTAGTCCCATTTGCCAGTGCTTGCCCTATATCCCTCCAAATCGTTCCTATTTATGTACCCAATCCAGATGTCTTTTAAATGTTGTAATTGTACTAGCCTCCACCATTTTCTCTGGCAACTCGTTTCATACACTCACCACCCTCTGCATGAAACAGTTGCCCCTTAAGTTCCTTTTAAAATCTTTCCCCTCTCACCCTAAACCTGTGCCCTCTAGTTCTGGATTCCCCCACCCTAGGGGAAAAAAACCTTGTCTATTTACCCTATCCATGCCCCTCATGATTTTATATACCTCTAAGATCACCTCTCAGCTTCTGATGCTCTAGGGAAAACAACCCCAGCTTATTCAACCTCTCTCTATAGCTCAAGCCCTCCAACCCTGGCAACATTCTTGTAAGTCTTTTCTGAACCCTTTCAAGTTTCACAACATCCTACTTATAGGATGGTGACCAGTATTACACGCAATATTCCAAAAGTGGCCTAACCAATGTCCTGTACAGCCACAATGTGACCTCCTAACTCCTGTACTCAATACCTTGACTAATAAAGGAAAGCATACCAAATGCCGCCTTCACTATCCTATCTACCTGAGATTTCACTTTCAAGGAGCTATGAATCTGCACTCCAATGTTTTTTTGTTCAGCAACTTTATTCAGAGTTGAACATCTTGTAACATTGGAACGACACAGCGGCTGAAGGCAAAGTCAGCAGTGGTAATCACTCGCTAATAAGTGTGATTGTCCATTGAGGAACATCCGTGTCACTGTCATGAGTTCTGTGGGAGCTTAATTTTGGCAAGGCAAATCAGGGCAGGTCTTATACACTTAATGATAAGGTCCTTGGGGTGCTGGTTCATAGTTCCTTGAAAGGGGAGTCACAGTTAGACAGGATAATGAAGAAGGCATTTGGTACACTTGCCCTTATTCGTCAATGCATTGAGTATAGGAATTGGGAGTTTGAGTTGTGGATATACAGGACATTAGATAGGCCACTTTTGGAATACTGTGTTCAATTCTGGTCTCCCTGCTATAGGAAAGGTGTTGTGAAACTTGAAAGGGTTCAGAAAAGATTTGTAAGAATGTTGCCAGGGTTGGAGGATTTGAGCTGTAGGGAAAGGCTGAAGAGGCTACGGGTATTAGCCCTGGAGCATTGGAGGCTGTGGGGTGACCTTCTAGAGGTTTACAAAATCATGAGGGGGCGCATAGGGTAAATAACCAAAGTCTTTTCCCAGAGTAGGGGCGTCCAAAACTAGAGGGCATAGATTTAAGATGAGAGGTGAAAGATATAAAAGGCACAACAATTTCACACAGCGGGTGGTGTGTGTATGGAACCAACTGCCAGAGGAAGTGGTGAAGGCCGGTACAATTACAGCATTTAAAAGGTATTTAGATGGGGGCATGAAAAGGAAGGGTTTAGAGGGATATGGGCCAATATGGGGCCAGATTCATTTAGGATATCTGGTCAGCATGGATGAGTTGGACCTAAAGGTCTATATGTCTCTATAACTCTGATAAGCCCAATCCTATAGCAGCATCTCCCAGCGCACATTTAGACAGCTTTCTCAGAAGTAGAATTGGTCCTGGTCCTTGAGGTCACTGTCATTCATTTCTCTGGTTCCTTTTCTGTGCTACTTGCTAACAGGTATTCTCGACAAATTGAGTTCCTTCATTCGGAGGCTCCTCCCTAGTCGGTTTCTTCTCGATAACAGTCTCCCACACATTTACATCGATGTTGCATTTCTTGAGTGCAGCCTTCATAAAGTCTTTGAGATGCTTCTTTTGTCCTCCTCGTATTCGAGTGCCTTCCTTGAGCTGGGTAAAGATGAGTTACTAAACATCTCAAAGCAAGCAATTGGCTGAAAAAGACAGTAAGGGAAGAAGATTTACTTCTGTTATCACTTACACGTTGTAAAAAGCTGAATAAAATAAGTACCGGAGATATCATTAGTTATGTCACCAGAGACAATGCTTCAAAATTATGTGGTTGTAAGGGGTTTGGCATGTCTGGTATTTGTTGAAGATGCTATCAAAATATAACTCTTGTTTACCTTCTCGCAAGTCTGATTAGTAGATTCCTTCCTCTGTCACTCCTGCACCAGTTTCCACATGTACAGAGAGCATGAGACATCACAAGTACATTTTGTGGTTTCACGGGTCATTTGATTTGTTTACCTCCCTTCTGGAATGTTCTGGTTAATCACTAGCCCCAAGTTCTATTCTGCCAGTTGGTAAATTAATTGTGAGCTGTAAGTTTATGTTTTGCCACAGCAGTTATGTTAAAGATGAAGTCACCACTGATTCTTGTGGGTCTGGGGCCATGCATTGTGCCCAGAATTGTACAGTTCCCATCACTAATCTCTGCTAAGCGTATTTGAATGTTTTGATGCAGAACAATGCTCTTCAAACTTTGTTTCTTTTTCAAGATTTATTCCATTCCCTTAGGTTACCAAAACAGAATTCAGTTTCTATGTCACAAAACAAATTGTCCTAAGTTTCCTATTTAGAAGGCAAGAACATGAGTCTCCATTCAGTCCTCAGGCTTGTTCTGCCATTGGATTAGATGCATGTGAACTGGCTTTGTTCCATTGACCCCTGACACACTTGCCCAAAAAAAAATCAGTTTATTTAATTTTAAATGTTCAGTTGATGGTGCTGTCTTGAACTGCTGCTGTCCATGTGGTGCAGGTATATCCATAGTTGGTGTTAGAGAGGGAATTCCACGATTTTGGCCCAGTCAGGATGGTAAATTGCTTAAAGGAGAACTTCCAGGTTTAGATGTTCTCAAATGTTGGTTCTCCTCATCCTTCTGGAAGATGGAGGTTTGGCAGTTTGAAACTGTCAAAGTTCATGTCAAAGGATCTTTCTAGCTTGTTGCAGTGCATCTTGTAGATGTTGTACAGTGGCAGAAATGGGCAGCACAGTGGTTAGCACTGCTGCCTCACAGCACCAGGGTCCCAGGTTCAATTCCAGACTCGGATGACTGTGTCTGTGTGGGTTTTCTCTGGGTGCTCCAGTTTCCTCCCACAGTCCAAAGATGTGCAGGTTAGATGAATTGGCCATGCTAAATTGCCCATAGTGTTAGGTGCATCATTCAGAGAGGAATGGGTTGCTCTTCAGAGGGTGGGTGTGGAATTGTTGGGCCGAATGGCCTGTTTCCACACTGTAGGGAATCTAATTTAATGTGCACTAAGAATGGAGAAAGTGAATAGGTTGCCAGTCAAGGGTGGTGCTTTGTTCTTGCTGTTGAGTCTCTTGAAAGTTATTGGAACTGCAGTCATCCAGGAAAATGGCAAACATTCCATCACACTCCGGACTTGTGCCATCTGACAGTTTGGGAGAGGGTCAGTAATGAGGAGAAGCGTTGCATTGTGAGAGGGCAATACTGAAGGAGCGCTGTGCTGGTGCAGGGGGAGCACTGCACCCTCAGAGGTTTGAAACTGTTGCATGTCTTATTCCTTTACACAGAATCACTAGTCTCTCTCAGGACTAGTAAACAATATGTAGGGTATATTTGTTTGATGATTCATGCTAATACATGAGTATCTCGTTGTTATGAAGATGTGTTAACTTGAAAATGGTAATTTAGAAGATCATTAACTGGACATATTTCCATATCTTTTGGCCTTTAGAAAGAACACTTTGCATAGCAAAGGAGGCAGGGAAACTTTGCATTTTCAAAAAACACCAAGCTGCTCGACTGGAATCACCTATACTTTCAGGAGAGATCACACCATCCTGCTTGTGTTTGTCTGGGTGAGAGTACAACAATTTTCCTTCCAATTAGAGACCGAATTGGCTGGAGCAGCAACCTTTGCCCTGCCTCCTTTTTCACTGAAATCCGTCTCATCGTCCGCTGAGTCGAAGCCTCGCTTAAAAAGCTCTCATCCGCAGAGGTGGAGAGTTTCTAGAGGAGAATGTGAAATCTTGTCACCACAGAAAAATGAATTCAGCCAGTCATAACTGATCCAGGGAGATGCCCTTCGCCCAAGACCCTGCAATTTATTGGTTGACTGGGTTGCTATGACAATGTCCCATCCCTAGAGTCCCAAATCAGTCATTGGTCACCCAACCAATAATTCCATGTCTTCACAGCCATTTTGGAAGCAGATTCTTCATTGGCTGATTAGATGCAAGTCTGACAGATCTTGTTCCCATTTTCCCTACTTTTAAAACTGATTCCTTCCTTTTTCCTTTTTTTTCCTTTTTCCTTTTTTTTCCTTTTTTTCCTTTTTTTTCCTTTTTCCTTTTTCCTTCCCTTCATTCCTTTTCCTTCCTTCCGTGTCGTGGAGGAAAACCTTCAATTCCTGGAGTCTCCGGATCAATCTGAGAGGAAAGGAAGCCGCCACATCAGTGGTTTGTGTAAAGAGCACAGATAGCATGGGCACTGTCAAATGGGGTTTAGTGTCCGGTGTGAGACAGTCCCATTGGAAGCATGAAAATGTGCCAGATGGGACTTTGCAGCCAACGGGATGTGGAAAGAAGTGTGTGATTGTGTAAAATCAGTCCTTGCCATCTTGTTAGAAATAAATCTTGGCTTCCAAACACAAACTTTCACTGTTGCCGGAATCTAAGAAGGTGCATTTCCCGTGAGTTATCTACTGTGTTGACATATGGAGTCAAACTGACATCATAATATTTGGTACTCTGGTGTGATACTGAGAGGTATCATTGACACCTCTGTCTCAACTTACAGTTCTGGTTTACTAGGTCCTCAATACTGCACAGAAGCAATTAATTAGATTTGTAGCTCAGAAAGAGACTTGTTAGCCCATCATGCCTATGCCAGTTCTTTGACAGAGCTGTCTAATTAATCCCACTTTCTTGCTCTTTCCCGATAGCTATGTAATTTTTTTTCCATCTTCAAGCATTTAGTCAATTCCCCTTTAAAGATTACTAATGAATCTACTTCCACCGCCCCCTCGGGCATTTCTGATCTCAACAACTTGCTACAATAAGAAATACTCATTCTTTCCCTGGTGTTTGTTAAACAGTGCTCTGAAATGGCTCTCGTTTTGGAGTGGATATAATCCCTCATCTTAATCCCAGTAACTAATGATCTTTTCATCTTCTGCCTCTCACTAGTTGTCCAGTGACTGAGAGAGGGTTGTACAAATGAATTTCTCTTGCTTTATGCCTCAAGGTGATCCCAAGATGGAAACCATCTTGCTCTTGATCAGAGCCTGAGGCTTGTGATGATTGGCCCAAGGCATTGAGCAGTCAATTCCATTTAAACTAGTTCATTCCCTGCAACACAGCAGTATCCAAACCTTCATTTTTGCCAGTTTATGTTTCTAAAATTAGATATCTATTCCTTTTGTTTGATATATAATACTTCTGTTATGTGCCTTGGGATGTTTTATTTATTTTAATGGCACTATATAAATTGTTGATTTCATCATCCATTCTGCTGTATTAGCACAATGATGTGGCACTCTACAACAGCATTGAGTCAATGGAAAGACAAAAACTGCAGGTTAAGTGGGACATGTTTTATGGCCATGTTTAGTGTCATTGTCTTGTTTTGTATATTGAAGTAGCACCTTGTCTCTGTGTTTCAGAACTGTCTCCACACTGACCAGGTCACTCGATGCCAGCAACGAGTTGTTCGGTGATGGAGCTAAAGGTTTGGGTGGATGGAGTACAGCGAGTAGTGTGTGGAGTCACTGAGGAGACAACCTGTCAGGAAGTGGTGATTGCACTGGCACAGGCCATAGGTGAGTGCCCAAATGAATGGAACGGGATGAAAAGTGGGAATAGGAGTGTGATGGTGAAATGGAATGGGGGTATAAAGTAATGTGGAAGGGGATGGAGTAATGGGAATGGGGCAGGGGCATAGAATGGGATGAATTTTGACTCCGATGAGACAATGGGTAGAAGACTAGAATTAGTTGAGACAGTGATCGTCAGTGACAGTGCAAAATACTTTCCTTCGGGTAATAAACAAGCCAGAGTAATTGAGTCTGGTGTTAGAATGAGGGTCAAGATTAGAATGGGAAAGCACAGCAGGCTAGGCAGCATCCGAGGAGCCGAAAAATCGACTTTTCAGGCAAAAGCCCTCTGATGTTAGAATGGTCAAGGCTGAAGCAGGTCAGGAGTGAGATGGATTGTAATGTGGTTACTAGGTCCTACTGGGTGTAAGTGAGGGATGGACAACAATTTGAGAATTGAGAAGACTGGCCCCTTGATCCAGAGTTTAATTGTTCCACCATTGACATCTCTAGATATCCCTTGAATTCCCTCCCTACACGGTGGCTCAGTGGTTAGCACTGCTGCCTCATAGCATCAAGGACCCAGGTTTGATTCCAGGTCTGTGTGGAGTTTGCACATTCTCCCTGTGTCTGCATGGGTTTCCTCCAGGTGCTCCGGTTTCCTCCCACAGTCCAAAGATGTGCGGGTTAGGTGAATTGACCATTCGAAATTGCCCGTAGTGTTAGGTGCATTAGTCAGAGGGATATTGGCCTGGGTGAGTTACTCTTCGGAGAGTTGGTGTGGACTTGTTGGGCCAAAGGGCCTGTTTCCACGCTGCAGAGAATCTAATCTAATCTACACCTCTCTCCTCGTTTGAGATGCTGTTAGAAGCCTCTCTCTTTGAGAGCTTTTGTCACTTCCCCTAATAACTACTGATGTGAGTCTTTGACAATGCTGCATTGAAGCACCATATCACCATGTGTTAAAGATGCAAAAGGCAAGATGTTGTTTCGATTGGGTATCGTTTCATGCAGTTCCTGGAAATGTGCACCATTATTTAAAATGGTGAGAATTCTTTCCATTGTAAATGGTGAGAAAATTCCTTCCATTTAGGGTTAGGGCTTGGCCAGTGCAGGAGACAGGTCAGTGTGGGACAGAGGTCATTAACTTCATCCATTCACATGTTTACTGAATCTTGGACATCACCAATGTCCTCCATCTGCATTCACATCTTGGTTTTACTGTGATCGTCCAGGTTACACATCCATTTCACTTTACAGTTGGAGACCAGGCCAGTTGAAGTTTTGGCCACCAATCTTAGAGCAATTAATGTCAGCGATGCTGAAGAGGCAGAGATCTCAGAGGATTGTAGAGCAGGAGAGGTTTACAGAGGTAATAAGGGGTAAATGCTAATCTGCTACTTGGTAAATGTAGAGAGATCAGCACAATTTTGCAGTTCTGACTGCAACAGTAGCTATTGGATGTGCCCAAAGTAGTGACCGATCAGTGTCAGTGGCCCTGTTCTTTATGTCATGTTGTGTCCTTGAGAAATGAAAATGAATCTTGTGGCTGACCATCCTGATTGTAACTGTGTGATGTCCACTCCCCGCAGTAACCTCACTGATTGAAGCTGGCAGTTATTCTGGGTAGCACAATTTGCACTTCACTGATTACATGATGTTGTTCTGTGAATCTTCTCACAGGTCAATGGAGCTCTTTGCCTGTACCGGCAGAAAGTCATTGGCTAGGAGAGTGATAAGATTGAGAAAGTCACAAGTCACCACCAGACAGGCATTTGTGCTCAAGAGCTTCCTAAAGATTCCTGTCATGAGGGAGTTAGAAAAGATTACTAAACTTTCTAAGATCTTTACTCATTCTAAGGATGGGAATGTTACTGGCAAAGTCAGCTTTCCTGTTCTGGTTACCCCGAAAAGTCCTGGTTTTAGTACAGACAACTTGCTAGGTCACTTCAGATTCAGTTGTGTTGGTGTGACACTGGAGTCACATATAGTCTCAGACCAGGTAAGGGGAGCAGCTCTCCTTCCAAAAGAGACATGAGGGGAATCGGTTGAGTTTTTGTGGTAATCTGACAGCTTCATGATCACTTGTTTTTCTTTACTTGGAGCAGCTCTTCCAAGCTATTCTGAATGCAAATTCTCAAACTGCCCTGGTGGGATTTGAATTTTGGCTCTCGGGGTTACCACTCCAGTAATTTAGCCCCTGCTGCATCAGTCTGTCCCTCACTTGTCTACACTGGTCCCTGCTCTACTGAGAACCTTTTTATTGACCAGCTTCTCTGACAGGTTCAAGAAAGTAGGGACTGCTAACAAGTCCAAAATGAAATTTTTGGAGAGCAGGAGTCCGGTTGAAGGAATGTGTCTCTGATCAACACTACTACTACAAGTTGCTCTGCAACCATTTAAAGGCTTGGTGTTGTATTAATAGCTGAGAGTAGTTATGATTTGGAGGAGCTGGTTTTGGACTGGTGTGTACAAAGTTAAAAATCACACAACACCAGGTTATAGTCCAACAGGTTTATTGGAAGCATTAGCTTTTGGAGCGCTGCTCCTTCAGGTGGTTGTGGACTGTAAGATCATACAACACAGAATTTATAGCAAAAGGTTAGAGGGTCATACAGTGATATGTTTGAAGAAACCTGGATTAAGTCTTTCATCTTTTAGAATGACTTGGAGGTGCCAATGTTGGAGTGGGGTGGACAAAGTTAAAAATCCCACAACACCAGGCTATAGTCCAACAGGTTTATTTGGTGTTGTGTGATTTTTAATCTCTTCAGAATGCAGGTTTTGGTTCATTAATGATGTAAATCCTAGAACTACTTTTTATGTCACTTCCTCAAGATAAATTAAGGTTTTAGAACAAAAAGTGACATCTCAGCTCAGACAATCTGCAGCAATCAATACTTGTAATATGTTGTAAATTCTATTTTGGAAATAGAACCAGTTTGAGTCAAGACTGGGATACACCTTTACTGTATTGTCCGAGCTGAGATGTCACCTTTTGTTATAAAAGTTCAAGTTATCTTGAGACAGTGACTTAAAAGAAGTTCTGGAATTTACATATTAATGAACCAAAAACCTGCATTCTACAAGATGAAAGACTTAACAATCCATGTTTGTTCAATATATCACTGCATGACACAGTAACCTTTTGCTATAAATTCTGTGTCTTACGATCTTATTCTCCACAATCACCTGATGAAGGAGCAGCGCTCAAAAAGCTAGTGCTTCCAAATAAACCTGTTGGACAAAAACCCAGGTGTTGTGATTTCTAACCCTGGCTGAGGGTAGGACAGCTCTCCCCATGTGTATCCACCGCCATTACCCCCTATAAAAGGGGTGACAGGCTGAGGGCAGGTTGGGGGGGGCAGGGCCACGCCCCTCTGCTGGATTGAATGAACCCCCTGCCCTTTCTTCAAACCTACTAACAGGAGGCCTGCAAAATCCTGCCCACTGATTTGTTCGTGTATGCTAAGAGTTAAAAGCAGGAAATGCTGGAAATACTCAACAGATCATGCATTGTTTTTGGAAACAATGTTTGAGGTGGATGACCTTCCTTCCGAACTAGGAAATGTTCAAGGTGTAGCGGGTGAAGTTAGAGGGTGGGATAAAAGAAGAAAAGGGAAGGTCTGTAATATGGTGGAGGGCAACAGGATCAAATCCCAAGGGATCAGTGCCTCTCAAGAAGATGCTGATGAGAGTTACCAGCAAGGCATGAGTGACTTCAGCTACTGGGCTACATTGAGGAATGTGGGATTGTTTTCCTTTTAAAGCAAGGGGAGGTCTAACAAAGGAGTGCATGATTATGACCAGTTTGATTAAAGTAGACAAAGACTTAACTTCCCGTTAGCTGATGACACAAGGATGGAGATGGACGTATTTAAGCTTTTAGCTGAGAGATGCAGCGTGGATGTGAGGAAACATGTTTTTATGCAGCAAGTGCTAATGACTCTCACTTGCAGCCCAGGATGGGATGCTGAGGTTACCAGTGATTTCACAAAGGTGGTGGATTAGCATTTGAAGAAAATTAAACTTGCAGGGCAGTGGGGATAGAGCAGACTGACTGGATTACTTGACAGGGAGCAGAGGGTAAGTAACAACGGACTCTCTGAACAATTCTGAGTCAAGTCCTTGGTTAAGGAGAAAGTGAGGTCTGCAGATGCTGGAGATCAAAGTTGAAACTTTATTGCTGGAACAGCACAGCAGGTCAGGCAGCATCCAGGGAACAGGAGATTCGACGTTTCGGGCACAGGCCCTTCTTCAGGAAGTTGGTTACCTCGCTCTCTGCCAGAAAGGGAAGAATGCAACTTTTCCAGTCTTTCTACATCTTTATTTCCTGGAGATTTTGGGCTCATTCCTACAGGAATGCTTCCTGTTTTAACCCCCACCTTCCACCGATTTGCATTCTGACATTTGCCCTTTGCTCCCATTGCAGGTCAGACTGGCCGCTACGTATTGATTCAGAAACTGCGCGACAGTGAGCACCAATTGTTGGCCAACGAGAGCCCTCTCCAACTGTTGGCCAAATGCGGGCAGTACGCCAACGACGTCTGCTTCCTGTTACGCCGCACCGGCTCCACTCAGTCCGACAGACCCACCTCGGGCAACGGTGCTCAGACTCCGGAACCTTCTCTCAGCAGGACTGCCCCCATCCCTGCTAAATTGACCAATCCCGAGCTCCCGAAGCGGCATGTGCCGAAGAAATCCCTGACGTTTACAGGGGGAGCGTTGGGCGGTCCCGATCTCACTGTGCGGAACAAATGGCGGGGCAAGAAGCCGAACGAGGCAGAGGCCCGCGACAATGTCTCCAATGCTCCGAAGAGCAAGGAAGATCTCTTCAAACTGATTCTGATTCAGCAGGAGCAGCTCAACTCTGTGTCTGCCCAGCATGAGTCCTTCGACAGCCAGATTAAATCCTGGGAGCAGCCTGGCATTCCTGACTTTGAAAAGCAGCTGGTGCAGCTGGAGCAAGTGATCAGGTGGAATGAGAAGGAACTGGAGGAAGAGCAGTTCTGGGAGAGGGAGCTGCAGCTGGAGAAGGAGCGGGAGGGGGAGCTGCAGAGGCACTTGAACAAACTGAAGCAGAGCCTCCGTGACAATATGCAGAGGCTGCACGAGATTAGCAGCAGAACTGAACTCTTGGACAGAGAGATCCTGCAGGAGGAGGCAGATCGGGCAAGGAGCCTGGCAATGGCTCACAGAGAAACTCACACTAACGCCAGGGAGGCCATCGACCGAGTGAGGGCCGAAATTGAAGCGAAAACACAGCAGAACCAGCAAATACAGACGTCCCTCATCGAAGTAGGGAGAACATTAGAGGAAGCGGACAGAAGATTGCAGGTGAGATTATGCCCTTGGGAAGGAATCAGAGAATCATACCCTGCATAAGGAGGCCATTTGGTCCATTGTATCTGTGCTAGCTCTTTGAAAGAAAAAAAACGTTACTCACACTTAGCCTGTTCTTGTCTCACAATCCTGGAAAAGACACCCTTTCAAATATTTATCCAATTTCCTTTCTTGAAAATTATGATTAATGTGCTCGCATACAGTTTTGAGCAGTAAATTCCAAATGGAAACCATTACTTCATTTAAAAAAAAAGATTTTGTCATATTTCCTCCTGATATTTTTAGTAAATACCTTTAAATCTGTGTCCACTGGTTACTGAGGCCCTTGCCACTGGAAACACTGTTTACTCTATCAAAACCGCTTCTGATTTTGATCAACTGCCCATTGGATCTCCCTCTTCTCCTTCAAGGAGAACAGTCTCAGCTTGTCCAGTCTCTCCCCTTTCCCTGAAGTCCCTCATTCCTGGTGCCATTCTGATCAATGTTGTGTCCACTGTCTCCAAGAACTTTCCTAAAGTGTGGTGCCCCGACTTGAATTCAGTGCTCCAGCTGAGGCCTAACCAGAGCTACTGATCTGTAATATCTCTCGGTGTGAACTTGGAGCAGGCAAATGGATTGAGCTTTAGCTGAGCCATGAATGGTGGAAACAGGAAGGAATCCTTCAGCTCCTTGAGCCTGCTCTGTTCTTCAGTTGGATCATGCCTGATCTGTATTTAATTCCATTTTTCTTGGCTCTTCAGCTCTTCATGGCCATACCTTCCAAAATCTCTTCATCACAGGGGTGACATTTTCAATTGACCCCTGATCTCGACAGCATTTGGAGGGAGTGTATCCTGATATCCCCGCTGAATGATCAGGCTTCAGTTTGAAATTTTGGACCCCTTGTTCTGGATTCCCATCTCCCCACCAGCACTAATACCACAAGAAACCGTTTCTCTCCATCTGCTCTATCAATTCCTTTATTCATATTAAACAGTTTAATGATAGTATCCCTAAATCGTTTAGAGATGGAATCGAAGCTATGCCCTGGGTTATGAGGTAACACAGGACAGTGACGTTGAGACCACAAACAAATCAGTAATGATCTTGCAGACTGCTGGAGCAGGCTTGAAGAGTCAAATGTCTAGATTAGAGTGGTGTTGGAAAAGCACAGCAGGTCAGGCAGCATCCGAGGAGCAGGAAAATTGATGTTTTGAGCAAAAGCCCTTCATACCTGATGAGGGCTTTTGCCTGAAACGTCGATTTTCCTGCTCCTCAGATGCTGCCTACCTTCAAAGTTTGTGCGAAGATTTGTAGCTCGGGTGCTCGTTGTTGTGGTTCTGTTCGCCGAGCTGGGAATTTGTGTTGCAGACGTTGCAGCATTTATAGTGGTTTGTCTCTACCGCTTCCGGTTGTCAGTTCCAGCTGTCCGCTGCAGTGGCCGGTATATTGGGTCCAGGTCGATGTGCTTATTGATTGAATCTGTGGATGAGTGCCATGCCTCTAGGAATTCCCTGGCTGTTCTCTGTTTGGCTTGGATTCTGCAACGTCTGCAACACAAATTCCCAGCTCGGCGAACAGAACCACAACAGCTGCCTGACCTGCTGTGCTTTTCCAGCACCACTCTAATCTAGACTCTGATCTCCAGCATCTGCAGTCCTCACTTTCACCTTGAAGAGCTGAATGGCCTACTCTGATCCTAGATCCTTGTTCCAATGTTACTATGACCCATGATCTGACTGAATGCACATACAGATTTGAGGGACTGAATGGCCTCCTGTAACTCGTCACCACCCTGCACCTTTAATATTGGTACCAATCAATCCACTTCACCATCAGGACAGGAACAAGCAGGCTTCTCCTTCCCTCGGAAAAACAGAGGTATTGTGGTCACTGACCACCTTGCCAGGCTGAGTGACAGCAGGGGAAAGCCAGCACTTGTCTCCTCACAGATTTCTGGTTCACTTGGTTTTGAGCACAACTTGATGGATAACTGTTTGACTTCCAAGTCAAACAATCTTCAGTTCTGAAGACTGGATTATAGTCTCCGTCCACTCTAACCTGTCCAGTGCAGTGCAGGCGGAGTGTGATCCTGTCGGACGGTCTGTACTGATGGAGTGCTGCACTGGCATTGCGCTGATGTGAGGCTCCATTAACTAATATGACCTTTTATTTGTGCAGTTTTAATGTTACCTGGGAGTGCTCCTGTGAAGTGTTTGTGGGAGATGTGACAACCAATTTGTGCACAACATTTTTCTAGCTGCAAAGGCAACAATTTTATTAGCAACTAATTGATCCTTATTGTCTGTGAAGAGGTTAAGGCTGTGCTGATGTTTTAATAAATTGTGTTAGAATAATTTGAGGCATTTTGTTGGTACAATCACAGCTGCTGCTCCATTTCCCTCAATCTGAAAAGCTCTGGTGCCACCATGTGGCAAACACAAACCATTGCTCAGCTTAGTCGGAATCTTTACAGATTCTCACTGCTTATTGCCCTGAGCTAATTCATTCTAGAGTCACAGGGGTTTTAGTTAATTGTGGGATTATTATTGAGATAAATAAAAAATCTATATTTAATAGTGGAGGTGACTGAATATCATAGAAATTTCTGGCTGATCTGAGAGGGAGAGAGTCGCTTAGATTTGTAAAGGGAGTTGGTCATGCCTGATGAAACTGGTATAACGTTTTGAAGTGGTGATGATAGTCATGCACACTGGAAGGTTCATGCATGTTACTTCTGTGGACTTTGAGGTATTTGATGAAGCCCTCCGATAAGCTGACGCCACCTTGAGAATGTAATTCTGGGATTTACATATTAAACCACCGTATACCATTTTTAAAGATGAAAGACTTAATCTAAATTTGTTTAAGAACTATAACCTGGTGTTATGTGATTTGTAACTAAAGTTGTTTAACATATCATTACAATTCCATGACACTGTAACTCTTCTGCTATGAATTCTGTTTCATATGGTCATGTTCCACAACCACCTGATGAAGGCGTGGCGCTCCGAAATTAGCGCTTCCAAATAAACCTGTTGGACTATAACCTGGTGTTGCATGACTTTTTAATTTTGTCCTTCGATAAGAGAGAGTTAAAGTAAATACTTCCTGGAATTGAGGCATTTTAATGTTGGGATGGGAAACTGGCACTACAGCATTCCCTTAGTTCTGACCACCTCACTCTTTAGGCCCCCTTCAGTACTTCCGATACTGCAGCACACCTCTGGTGTAATTCCTCCGACAGTGCGTTGCTCCCTCAGCGCTGACCCTCCGACAGTGCAGCACTCCCTCAGCGCTGACCCTCTAATAGAATGTGAATTCAGGATATTATGAGTTTACTGTACCTCTTCCTTATGGAGATAAATAGGGAGGTAGAAATGAGTACAATGGGTTCAGATCCAATGCATCTTGCCTCTGAGCAATCTTAGCCCAGTGACTATTTGCATTACTTCTGTGTTTTTCTTCCTGAGTTCTGAATAAATCTTTTTTTTAAAGGCAAAAACGCAAGAGCTGGAGGAGTTAAATAAGGAGCTGAGACAGTGTAACCTACAACAATTTATTCAGCAGACTGGGGGAACACCGACCAGAACTGAAGAGGAGTCGACAACAGATGAACCAAGCCAGCAACAGTTGCCCACTCACTGGAACGGAGGTGAGGAAATGATCTTCTCATTGCCACAGAGAATACCCATAGCATGGTCAAACATCCGAAATTGTGTTCCCTTAATTAGGAGGGAGGGGGAAAAGATACCAGACAGGAGCTTGGAGTTCCTTGTGAAAGAATAAGACTGCTTTCAAGATCCTTGAGGAAGTGGTTAAGCTATGGAGAGGGTGAAGGGGAGATTGACTAGAATGGTACCAGTGATGAAGATCTTCAGTCATGTGGAGAAACTGAGTCGCCCTTGTTAAAGCAGAGTAGGTGGTGATCAAATTTAAGAAAACTGTTCACAACCATGAGTGGATTTGACACCAGAGATCAAAAATTGAAGGTGATTGACTGTCTGAGCAGAGGAGGAGATGAGGATTGATTGATTTGTTTGAAGGACTGTGGTGTTCTGACCGGAAGTGTACTGCCTGAATGGACAGTGGAAACTGCTTCAGTGGTATCTTTCAAAAGGGAATTAACTGAATGCTTGAAGGGGAAAGAAGAGGGCTTAATGGGACTAAGTGGATAGTTTATCAAAGGACTAGTATAGGTATGATGAGCTAAATGGCCTCTTTTTCTGTGCAGTGTCATTAGATTTTAAAATTCCCCTACTCCAACTCGAAAGTGTCCCTATTCAGAAGCCATTTTGTAAGTTACCTTTTTTTTTGGTACCTCAGTGCTTCCTTTTCGAGATGTATAGGCACAATGTCCAGTCTCTCCCAATAAATCTGAACCTGAGCATCAGACTGAGGGACAAAAATAGCTGGAAAGGCTCTGCAGGTCTGGCAGTACCTTTGGAGAGAAATCAGTTAATGTTTCAGGTCAAGTGACCCTGGAAGATGCTGCCAGACCTGCTGAGCTTTTCCAACATTCGCTATTCTTATTCCTGATTTACAGCAACAGCAGTTCTTTCGGTTTTTATTTTAGTATCAGATTGGGGGCTTGCACTGGATTGGTAGGAGGTGCAGCAATGCAAAGGGACCTCTGTGAGGGATGACAGTCACTTGCAGCTAAAAGATGAACCATTGATAGCGATGCTGAGCCACAGGAATGAGATGGCATTTACAGCATCATGTGGTTGTCAGAAGAATGGACAGGATTGGTGTCACGGTGACGCTAACCCGCTGACCCCGGTGTGTCACGGTGACGCTAACCCGCTGACCCCAGTGTGTCACGGTGACGCTAACCCGCTGACCCCGGTGTGTCACGGTGACGCTAACCCGCTGACCCCGGTGACGCTAACTCGCTGATCCCGGTGTGTGACGGTGACGCTGACCCATTGACCCCGGTGTGTCACAGTGACGCTAACCCGCTGACTCCAGTCAAAGACTGCTGACACATTTTATCTCTTCTTTTACAGACATTCACATTTCAGAATCTGATCTCCCGCCACGACAGACAGCGAAACATTTCTTGGGGAATCCACGAAATCTCCAGAACCCTCTTGTGTCAAGCTTAAACCCAGAAGGTGTGTTCGTTTGAACTGAATGCATGCCTTGTGCTAACAGTAGCCTTTGGCAAGTGACCCCTTAACACAAAGCAACTGAAGCTATGCGGTGGCTAATACTTGAACTTGCAGTCTGCCAGTTTTGGGGTGAATGTATACAACACACCCTTATATGTATAACATATATATTCTCCTGCTCATGGTGCAGTATCTGCATGAGCCTCTGTCTCTTGTGTTCTCCTTTTATTTGATGCCGTGCATCAACTTTTAATTAGCTGAAAATGATATGAATGTGTTATAGTGTCCACCAATCCTTTAGAGTCGGTCAGCTCAGTTGGCTGGACAGCTGGTTTGCAACGCAGAGTGATGTGGGTTCAATTCCATGAGGTCAACCTTTCCCCTTGCCTAAGATCTGGTGATCTCAGCTTAAACTTCCCACTAGTCATCTCTCTCTAACGAGTGAGTAGCCTATGACCTGGTCGGACTGTGTTGCGTTGACTTGCCTCCAATCCCTCAGTAGTTTCTCATTTATTCCTTCCTAACACCTTGTTAGAAAATATCTTTCTCTCCTGCTTTGATTGGATGTTATTTTATACAAAATTCTATAATTGTACAGCAGCCTGTACTTAGCCTGATTAGTCTGTGCCAGTTGATAGTCCAGAGGATCATCCTCCCTCCGTTACTCATATCTGCTTATCAGCCCATTCTTCCAATCCTGTTTTCCTCGCGTCCCTGTTTGTAGGTACCTCTTAAACATACACGATGTTATTCACCTCCTAGTCCACTTTCTCACCAAAGTTTGAATAAAGAAGTGTCTCACGAACTCCCTAATGGATTTATTATTGGTTATCTTGCATGAATTAATTCCTTTTTTTACTTTATTTTTGCTTGTGTTTACTCCCTCACCCATCAACTGACTCTTTGGTTTCTGGCCCATAGGGGGCACCACATAACCTATTGTCCCCTCATCTGTTAAAGCCTGAGAACAGCACATTGCTCTCTGCTACAGGGATTTCCACCCGAAGGCAGCTATGTTCGTTCTCTCTCTCTCTCTCTCTCTCGAATTCAGGTGAATGAGTGTTTGTGGGATATTGGATGACAACTGATGTTATCACCTCTTTCTCACATAGCAGCCAGGAGCCCAAGTGAATTATCATGTCTGTAGTTCAGACCAGTCTGTTCTCATGTTTTGGAGATGCTGGTATTGGACTGGGGTGTACAAAGTTAAACACACAACACCAAGTTATAGTCCAACAGGCTTAATTGGAAGTACTAGCTTTTGGAGCACTGTTCGTTCATACAATCACCTGATGAAGGAGCAGCACTCCAAAAGTTAGTGCTTCCAATTAAGCCTGTTGGACTATAACCTGGTGTTGTGTGGTTTTTTAAAAACTCTGCTCTCCTGTTCAATGTCATACTGAATGCAGCATTTCCCTGTCCCTGACCCCACTTTCCCATTCACCTTCCCATTCTCAGCATCTGATGGAGGTAAATTAACGGACTTTTTTTTTAAACTCAAAAGACTTCTGTCTCAGAAGCTGATTGAAGCCTGTGATACAGAGCTCCGGTTTTGTTGTGTCACTGGAGGCTGTTGAGTGATGGGCCTATATTTTGCATGGCTCAGTCCCAGTGTGAGTCTCACCTCCCAAACCAACTCATTGTCCAGGCCTCACCTCCATCACTTCTCTCTCACACACAATCTTTCTTTTTATCTCTATTCTGCTCTGCTCTTATCTCTCACTTTCTCTTTATCTTTCTTCAATGCATTCTCTTAGTCCCTTCTCATCTGCAATCTCTCCATCAGTCTTGCCTTGCTTACCTTTATGCCTCTCTCCCACTCTCTCCCACTCTCTCCCACTCTCTCCCACTCTCTCCCAATGCCAGTGTTGGGAAAGTGGCAATTTTAAGTTTTTTTTTACAATAGCTGAGATATCTGAAAGGAAAGCCTTTCAGCCATGGTTTCATTTCAGAGTAGGTTGCAAATATGAAACGTATTTATTTTCAAATAACCAGATGAAATAGTTTTTTTAAATTTAAATTTCATGCCCCATTAACTTATTCACGTAATTTTTTTGTTTCAGAATATCATCATTGGATAGTAGGTAGCTGACAAAAGAGCAGGCGCCTGTATGAAGCTGTAAACTGAATTCAGGGTGATATTGTTATAAAGTCATCTCTGCCCAATCTGGCCTGTACATTGAGAAATACAATCTATATTAGGTTGGCTGTTAACGGTCACATATTACGTAAAGGAAATTATACTTCTGAAATGTTTTAAAATTATTTTAAGTGTATATTCAAAATAAAGCAGAACTGGAAAGCAATATATTTGTTTTATGTGTACTTTTGTGAAGATGCTCTACAATTGAAGTGGAAAAGACACAAAATAGGGCTGTTTGCAGAACGAAAATGAAAACTTGCATTTCTTCGGCCTCTTTTTGATGCCACTAGACACTCCCAAGTGCTTTATAGCCAGCGAAGTACTCAGTACTGCTTGTCTGATAATGCAACACTCTTTCAGTACCGATCCAGAGACCATTCCGTATTTGCTCAGTGCTTCCCATAGAGCTACCAGAATGCAGCAAAAGCCTTTCCAGTTCATTCTCACTTTTTAAGGAAGGAAATCTGCCATTTTTACCAATTCTGGTCTGTATGTGACTGTAGAGTTACAAGTGTCATTTAACTGTCTTCGAAATGGCTGAGCAACCTTCCCAGCGTAGGGCAATGAGAAGTGGAAACAAATGGTGTCTTCATTCCTGTCCACTTAAACACCACCTTTTCTGTGCGGGGATCCATGGATGAAGTTCGGCTCATTTGTGGGAAGCTACCTGGGCTTGTGGAGCCTGCCTCCCATTCTGAAAAACAGTGAAGATTTCCAGGTATAACAGCAGTCAGCCTGAGGCAGCCTTCCAGTCCAGTGTCCACAGCATTAAGGGCGGTCAGTGGAAGTCGATGAGCACAGAGTTGAAAGATGAGTGAGTTAGGATGGCAGAGTTTCAGATGACATCAAGTTTACAGAGAAAAGCATGAGGGAGTTAGTATGGTCTACTTTGAAATGATCATGTCTTCACATAACACGGGCAAGACTGAGGGTTTCAGCAGCTAATCAGCTGAAACCGGGCAGAGTCATCAAAGCATGAAATGGTTACAACCCAGAAAGAGGCCATTGAAACTGTTAAGTCTGTGCTAGATCTCAGTAAAAGCAACTCCGCTTGTCCCACTCTGTGCCTTGGCACTGTGGCCTGGCGATAGTACAATAGTTTCAAGTCACACTTGAATCCACCTCTATCAGACAGAGCATTCCGGATCTGAACCACAACCTGCCTGAAAATGTTTTTCTTCATGTTACCTTTAATTCTTTTACTGTATAGCTTAAATTAGCGTTCTTTTGTTCTTGACACTTGCGCTAATAGGAACAGTTTCTGTTTATCTATTCTGCTCAGACCCCTCATGAAGATTTTGAACACTGTATCAAATCTCCTCTCCCTTGTCTATAAGGAAGTTTCTCCAATCTGTCCACATAACTGAAGTCTCTCATTCTTGGAACTATTCACGTCAATCTTTAGCCTCTTAAATGCCTACTCCACCCTTCCTAAATTGTGGATCCCAATGTTTTGGTTTAGGCTGAGTCCGTGTTTTGTAATGATCATAGAATCCTGACAGTGTGGAAACAGGCCATTTGGTCTAACAAGTCCACATTGATCCTCTGAAGAGTAACTCACTCAACACATTCCCCTATACCATTACTCTACATTTGCCCCTGACGAATGCACCTCACCTATATATCCTTGAACACTATGGACAATTTGGCATGGTCAATTCACTTAACCTGCACATCTTTGGATTGTGGGGGTAAACTGATGCAGGCAGGAGAATGTGAAACTGAGGCTAGAATTGAACCTGGCTCCTTGGTGCTGTGAGGCAGCAGTACTAACCACTGAGCCACCCTAGTTACTGTATTGGTTCATAGGAACTTGTTTTTCTTTTTTTAACTCAATGCCTCTGTTTAGTTCATAGAAAACAAATCTGAAAAGTATTCTCCTAGAAACAACAAGAGAACAGGCTTCTTCTCAATTGGTAATGTGTGATGTAACAGGATTGATTCATGATCTCAGTAACACCACCCCTAGGTGGCAATGACAACAAAATGATCGAATTTAAGATCTAGCCTGAAGCAGAGAAGAGTGAGTCGAAGGCTAGCATTTTAAATTGCCCTTAGAAAATCTTAGTCCAGCATGTCTGCAGGCTCCTCTTTATCACAACATGTTACTCCTTCCGAAAACATCCAAAAACCCACCAACGCACTAAAACAGCAGCTAATGAACTTGAAAGACCTTATATAGACACCAAGCAAAACTAATGTTATTTTCCAAAATACTGTGCAAGAACTGTAACAAACACCACATTGGACAAACAGGCAGAAAGCTACCCACCAGGATAAATGAATACCAACTAGCCACAAAATGACATGACCCACTCTCACTCGTATCCCTACATTCGGATGAGGAAGGGTGTCACTTCGACTGGGACAACACATCCATCCTAGGACAAATCAAACAGAGAAATGCACGAGAATTCCTAGAAGCATAGCATTCCAACCGGAACTCTATCAACAAACACATCGAGTTAGACCCCATCTACCACCCCCTGAGAAAAAGAACAGGAAATGACATCGCCACAGGAAATGACAACACCAACCCAAAGAAACCCAAACATATAAATAGAAAGCCGGAATTGTGTACATTGCTTCACCTGAGGCCCACTGAAAATGTTACCTACTGGGATGATAAAACGTCTGGAAATGAACCTTCCAGCTCAGCGAGCAAACCTACATCCAGAACCTTAACCTGAGCTACAAATCTTGTCAAAACTCGTTAACATCCAATAAATTGGTCAAACATGATTTCACTTTCACAAAGTCATGCCAAATTTTCCCAGTCACCTCACTTTTTATAAGTGCCTAGCTATAACCTCCTCAATAATGGACATCAGGCTAACTGACATTTCATTTCCTGTTTTCTGCCTCCCCCTCCCTCCTGGAATTAGTTATATTTGCTTTTTCCCTAGTCTGAGATGGAAGTGGGTGATACAGCTGCTGTTGGTGGTGTGGATGGAGGAAAAGTGGTGAGGTTAGATTACTTACAGTGTGGAAACAGGCCCTTTGGCCCAACAAGTCCACACCGCCCCACCGAAGCGCTACCCACCCATACCCCTACATTTACCCCTGACCTAACACTACGGGCAATTTAGCAAGGCCAATTCACCTGACCTGCACATCTTTGGACTGTGGGAGGAAACCGGAGCACCTGGGGGAAACTCACGCAGACACATGGAGAACGTGCAAACTCCACACAGTCGCCTGAGGCGGGAATTGAACCCGGGTCTCTGGCGCTGTGAGGCAGCAGTGCTAACCACTGTGCCACCGTGCCGCTGTGATTTGATTTGTTATTGTCACGTACCTAGGTACAGGGCAGAGTTTTGTTTATCGTGCAATACAGCCGGATCATACAAAGTGCATTAGGGTAATAGAACAGATTGAGGAATGCAATGTTGTGGCTGCAGAGAAGGTTCACTGACAGACATCAATATTAGGTTTAGAATTTGAGAGGTCCATTCAGAAATCTAATAACACTGGGGAAGAAGTTGTTCTTGAATCTATTCCTATGTGTATATAACCTTTTATATCTCCTGCCAGACGGAAGAGAGTATAACTGGGTGGGAGAGGTGTTTGATTATGTTGGCGGTTTTCCTGAGGCAACAGGAAGATGGAGTCAATGGATGGAAGGCCGGCTTGTGTGATAGACTGGGCTGTTCTCATGACTCTCTGTAGTTTCTTTCGGTCTTAGGAAGAGCAGCTGCCACACCATGCTGTAATGCATCCAGATAAGATGTTTTCTCTGGTGCATCTATGAAAATTGGTAAGAGTCCTTGTGGACTTGCCAAATTACCTTAGCTTCCTGAGGAAGTAGAAATGTTGTTGTGCTTTCTTGACCGCTGCTTCAATGTGGGTAGACCAGGACAGATTATCGGTGTTAATCACTCCCAGGAACCTAATGCTCTCAACCACTTCCTCCTCAGCACCATTGATGCAGATAGGCGTTCCCTGCACTTCACTTCCTGAACTCAATGGCCAGCTCCTTCCTTTTGTTGATGTTGATGAAGAGTTTGTTGTCTGTCCTGAGTGAGTGAGCAGACAGCACAAAGTCCGTGCAGGATTAGTGCTCAGGTGGGGTGGTGTTGGGGTGAGTGTGAGCCTTGGTGGGAGGTGGATGCACTCCCAGAGATTGTGGGTATGAGGTGGCAGAGAGAAGATGGTGGCACCTACCTTGGTGGAGCAGAGAGGGTCATACACTTTCTTCATGTACTGCTTGGCATTTCGCCAGATGTGGAGATTGCACTCATCTGGCTGGTGATGCCAGAGCAAGCTGGCAGAAGTTATGCCCTCCTCTGCCAATCTGGGGAGAGGATAGCTCTTCTTTGCATTTCCCCATGAATGAGGATGCCCAGGTCCTGATCAGTGAATCATGGTGCCAATTGTCCTTTTTCTGCCATTTCTGGTGAAATGTTAGGGTCAACTCCTCTCTCTGGAAGATCAACAAGTTTCGGGCAGACCAAGAGAATCTTTCACTGAATTGATCGTCCTCCAGGTACAGTCGATGTTTATCTTAGTGTGCATCCCGGGGAACACCCCATAGAGAACAGAATCCTGTGTCACAGAGCTGCCCAGGATGAATCTCAACAAAAACCATTGCATCTTTTTCCAGACTTCCTTTGCATAGGCACATTCTAGAAGGAGATGTGTGACAGTCTCAAATCTTCCACAGCCACTTTGAGAGCAGTGTGCAGTGGCGCAGACCGACTGGGTGTACATGAAGGATCTCACAGGTAGTGCCCTTCTCGTCACCAGCCAAGTGATGTCTTGGTGCTTGTTGGAAAGTTCTGGCAATGAGGCATTCTGCCAAATGACTTTGACAGTCTGCTCAGGGAACCATGTAACAGGACCCACCCTCTCCTTTATCTGCAGGGTCTCAAGGATACTGCTGACCATTGCTTGATGGACCTGTGGTCAAAAGTGTCTCCCTTTGCAAATTTCTCCATGAAAGACAGGTGATATGGAACGGTCCAACTACTTGGAGCATTCCACAGCAGTGAGGCCAGTCCCATCCTTCACAAAACCGGGGACAAGTAGAACCTCAGTGCATAGTGACACTTGGTGTTTGCGTATCAAGGGTCTTCACAGAACTTGATGCAGCCGCACACAAAGGTGGCCATCAGGATGAGGGGGGTGTTGGGTTTTGGGTACATTCTTCTTCCCCCGCTTATCCAGGTATCCCTTTGGATCCGTTCCATTTTAGACCTCCAGATGAAGCGGAAGATGAGTTAGGTGGCTGCAATGGCACAGGTTCTGGAAATTGGCCAAACCTGCACCACATAGATCAGAGACGGTACCTCACACCTGATGACCAGGTTTATACCTGCAATGGAGAGGGGGTGGTGCTCCCAAAAAGCTCAGTTCCTGCCTCACATTGGCATTACACTCCTCCCAGCCCCTCTCAACCACATTCCCAGCACCTTCAGGTAATCTGTCCTGAGGCTAAAGGGCATAGGCTGCATATGACATTGCACAGAAATTGCACCCTCTCAGTACTTTGTGTGCTAAAGCTGTGTGTGCCTGCTCTTGTGCCTGCAGTCACCTTCTAGTCATGTCAACTAGCAAGTTATCATCGTAATACTGCAGGGACAAGACAGTACACCGTCCAAGAACACAGAACAATCCGATCCAAAGACAGACTTTGAATTAGGTGTGTCGAATTAGCATAGCACCCAGCTAACACTTGATTTCATCAGAAGAACTCTCCCCCCCTACCCCAGTGTGTCAGGAAATATGAGATTCATTAACCAGGAATTACTTGAAAGGTTAGTTCGATGTGAACACCTAAATGTTTGAGACCCAGATGATTTCGGATCTGTGTGACAGGGTGAAACCTGATTTTGAGTGAGTCAGTCTGACTTCTGAGAGCCTGCTGAAGCTCATGCTGCTGTTGGGAACTGGCATTGGGAATGGTTTGGTTTCAAAGTGCAGGATTCCAACCAATCATTGCCTGAAGGTGTGGACCTTGGCATCAGTTCATTTCTGAATCTTGTTGAACAGTCTGTGGACCTTGAGACAGCTCCCTATCTTTATCTTTCATAGTCAGGGAAAGGAATGTCATTCTGTGAGTCCAATAAAACAGGTACACTGCAAATCAGACAAACATGAACACGTTTAACCTGCGTTATGAGCATTTATTGTATCGGTGCAGCTAGCTTTACCTATTAATTGGACTTACTCTGGAATGTCTCCCAGCAGGAATGTCCAGGCACTAGGAAATGTTGTGGGAATAGGTTGCCTGGTCAACTCACCAGGTAGAAGTACTGTGGTACTCCTTACCTAAACAATTTGGCAGTGCCCTCATTATCTTCATTGCTCCATGCCTCTGGACCCCTAATTCAATGACAATGATGTTAGATCAGCATTTCAAGGAATTTTACCCAGCAATCAGAGTGGCCAATATTTGATCTAGTCAGGACAGTGCATGAGGTGTTTAAAACTGGAGCTAAGTAGTTCCAATCCTATCAAGGCAAATATAGTTGGGGAGTAAATATTAAGACAGACCATAGACCAAGGACAAACAAAAATAAGGTACAAGACTTTCAGATGGACATTGAACAAACATATTTTTTTAACTTCAAACTTTGCAAAATTTCCTTGAGCATTGTAAAACAAGTTATACTTATTGCTGATCACCTAGGGAAGTGAACATAAAGGCGGCTTTAATGCTTTTATTAAATTTGCTTTTAAGGTGTGTTCTTGGATGAGGCTTGATGTCAAGCATTCAGGATAACCAATATTGTGGCAAAGGATTAGGTAGAATGTGTGGTACTGGCAAAGGCCATTTGACCCCTCAAATTGATGTGGAACTGCTGGTGTTCAACTGGGGTGGACAAAGTCAGAAGTCACATGATACCAGGTTACAGTCCAACAGGTCAATTTAAAGTCACAAGTTTTTGGAATACTGCTCCTTCGTCAAGTTTAAATAAACCTGTTGGATTATAACCTGGCGTCATGTGACTTCTGACTTGGTGCACAAATTGATGTTTGTGTTTGTGTTCACAGCTCTCTTCATCACATGTCATTAACATCATTGGGAATTTCATAGTGAGAGGTAAATATGTGAATGCAGAAATTTACACTGGGATGTGATTTGGAAATGTGAGATGCTCCAGAATGTTCCAAGGCCACATTTGGTATTAGTGCAAAACCTTTAGCCTGGCAGTGCTTATTATTCCAGCAGAGTGATGTGAAATTCCATCCTATATTTATCTCTGCTGCATGGATTTCAACTAACCTTTGGATAGTCTCAGGAATTCTACTTGAATAACGACTCTGGGTCATTTACCTCCATCCATGTAGGCAGTTGGGGCCAGCATCTCAAGACGTGCAGCACACCCTCAGTACTGATCACCCTCTGACTGTGCAGCACTCCCTCAGTACTGACCCTCTGACAGTGCAGCACTCCATCAGTACTGACCCTCTGACAGTGCAGCACTCCGTCAGTACTGACCCTCTGCCAGTGCAGCGCTCCCTCAGTACTGACCCTCTGACAGTGCAGCGCTGCCTCAGTACTAACCCTCTGACATTGCGGCGCTCCCTCAGTACTGACTCTCTGACAGTGCAGCACTCCCTCAGTACTGACGCTCTTACAGTGCAGCACTCCCTCAGTACTGACCCTCTGACAGTGTGGCGCTCCCTCACTACTGTTCCGGTGTATCAGATTGGACTTTGTGCTCAATGTTGGCATGGGACTTGAACCCACATCTTCTGAATCAGAGACAAGTGTTATGCACTGACACATGGATTGTTTCTTTTGCTTGTTTCATCATCAATCTTTAATATTATTTTGTTTTCTTTTAAACCTGACCATTGTATTTTACTGGGATGGACAAGTTTGCCTTCCTATCATGCCCATTCCTTCTTCTATCTGGGAGATGGAAAACAAGGAATGTTCCCACAGAGCTGGGCAGAGGGTGAACAGTCCTGTCCTGGGTGGTGCCTGTGATTTGATGCTGTTTATTTTGGTTGAGCCACAGATGCATGTTGGAAAATCTGTGACCTCTCTTCTGGGTTGGATTTGTTGAGGTCCCATTGTCCTTTATCCCTGTGGAGAGGCAACATCAAGAGAGAAACTGTACACCACATGTACATGTCCACAAATTCAGCAAGAGATCTGTGCAGAACACATAGTTTTGTCCCAGTCAATGCTTTGCCATAGAATTGAACGACTCAGCAGAGGTCAGGGCTCCAAGTTGCACCCTTTGCCTCTCTGTCTTTCGGTTCTCTGTTTATTTTGTGAGCTACTCATTCACTGTGGTTCTTGAACCTTCCAATTGTTTAAAATGATGTAAAGTTGTGAGTTTATGTTTACTATCCTTGCCACAAACCATGTTCTCTTCCTATTGGATTAAATTCCACCCCCCCCCACACCCCGATCATGGTGGAATAGGTTACTGACTCCAAACTGCATATCTTTCTCCATACTCTCTCTATTACCCAGACTGCTAAACCCTGTGTCTATAGGATTGCCCAAATCTACCACGGTCTCTGCCACTAAAACTCTCAGTTATGCCTCCAATACCTACAGACCCAACTATTCCAAAGCACTCCTGGACAGTCTCTCCCATCCTTCTAAACACAAGCTTTTTGGAACACATCCTAATTCACTTGATTTCTGTTCACCTGTCATTGTCAGCATTTGCTGACTGCTCCCAGTCCAACACTTCAATTTTAAAATTCTCACACTTATTTTCAAATACCTTTATAGCTTTCCTCTCCATGTACCTGTACCCTTGTCAAGCCCCACAATCTTCTAGGATCGCTGTCCCCTAATTCTGACCTCTTGAACATTTCTGATCTTAACTGATCACGATTCCTTCATCTACCTTGGCCCTATGGTCTGGAATTCCCTCTCTAAACCTCTCCACCTCTCACCTCTCTTTCCTTGTTTTAAGCCAGACTTTAAAAACATCTCTTTGACCAAACTTAATATCCTAAACGTGTTACAATTTGTCTGGTTTCTGGCCATATCTTTGGGATGTTTCATCACGTTAAAGACATTATGTAAGTACAAGATTTGTTGCTCATTCCATTTGATTTTACGAATTATTTAAGTAAATGTTTCTTTCTCTATTTACTTTAATTAGTCTCTGCAGACCTGGGGAACCTTTGCTCCTTGTCTGATGGAGTGGTTCTCGTACATTTAGGCCCAGCACAACATTAGACATTCCTGTACCTGCTCAAGAAAGAAAACCATCCTTGTGTAAACAACAAAGCTTACCTGAACTATTCGCAGGACAGCAAACAAAGACTTGTTTTGACAAGTAAGAATGCTTACAATGTCCTTCATAGACGTCACTATTTCTGAGAGAGTCAGGACTTGGAATAGTACAACATGGGAGGCCATTTAGCCCATCCGATCTGTGTCAGCCCTCCAAAGGAGCCGTCCAGTTAGTCCCAGTCCCACTTGCTCTTGCCTAATTGCACAGTAAATATTTACCTTTTTCAAGCATTCAATTCCCTTTTGAAACTCACTGTTCCTTCAGCTTCCACCGCCCTGTCTAGCAGTGCATTCCAGATCACAACAACATGCTGAGTGTAAAACAATGCTTCTCATCGTCTCTCACCAATTATTTTAAATCAATGCCTTCTGGTTACTGACCCTCCTGCTATTGGAAGCAGTCCTTACTCACCAAACCTCCTTTTGATTTTATGCTCCTTTACTAAATTCTTTAGCGGAATAATGGTTTTTTTAAAGTATGCTCTTTAAATATCTATCTGCAGGATGTTTAGAAACCAGTGTAAAGAGTTGATCACCAGAGAGTTATATTTAGATTTGTTTCCATGAAGGAACATCCTGCTTGACCTCTCTCTGTACACTGATTTTCTCAATAAAAACTCCCATTTTCTCAATTGTTGTTCAAGTTCCTACTGAGCCTGGCTCTGTTACAAGGGTCACTTTTGCAATGCAGCTGACAGGAAGTGTACAGTAAACACTCCCGAGGGACTCAGAACATTCTTGTGCTGATGCAAGTGTTTGGTGATGGGATGCTGGCAAAGACTCTCAGGGTAAAAAAGGCTTCCTTTGCTTTAATAACCATGAGGGGTTGAACAGGGTGGGCAGATTTTAGGTTCAGATGTTTTCCTTTCTGTCTGCTACTTTAAAAGCAAACTTAAAATAGGTCAGGCAGCCACTGTAACAAAATCTAATGATCAATGGAAACTTGGGGCAGCATGGTGGATCAGTGATTAGCACTGCTGCCTCACGGCACGCACGACCTGGGTTCAATTCCAGCCTTAGGTGATTGTGTGCAGGTTGCATGTTCTCCCTATGTATGTGTGATTCCTGCCGAGTGCTTCAACTGTCCAGAATATGCAGGTTAGGTGGATTGGCCAAGCTAAATTGCCCCATAGTATCGAGGGATGTGCAGGCTAGGTTGGTTAGCCATGGCAAATTTTGGTTTATGGGTCTGGATGTGCTCTTTAGTGAGTCAGTGCAGACTTTATGGGCCGAATAGCCTCCTTCTGCACTGCAGACATTCTAAAGAATGTAAACTTATCAAAATTGCAATCTCTGGAGTGATTAGGCACTGCCCAACAGTTTCTAAAGGCCTCTATTGTGCCAGTGGACACCACATGCTGCTTCCCAATGGACTGCCTGGTAACTGTGGAGGAGGGGAAAACTAATACCCCCCCACCGCCTGCTGCCTGGTGTTTGAATGGCTACTTGGATAAACCCAGGAGGAGGCCCATGAGCAAGACCTGTGACCTGCCTTTACCCCCATTGCACAATGGCAGACCATTGATGAGGAGCATGGGGTTGAAGTGTACCAAACATTTAAGAGCAGCCACATTAAAAAGCTATACAGGGGGCTGCAAACATGCACATTGAACAATAAATATGGAAAACCACTTCCACAAGGCCACAGTACCAACATGTGACCTGGCACCTAATGAACTTAATCGAGACTGTGGTGCTGGAAAAGCACAGCAGGTCAGTCGGCATCTGAGGAGCAGGAGAATCGATGTTTTGGGCATAAGCCCTTCATCAGGAATCCCAATGAACTTAATCCACTATTGTAGCATTCTCCATTCCCCTCAATGAAGAGGGGAACACCTGCCCATAGAGGGCTCATCATTGGGGATTCCCACTACGGAAGGCAGGATGTTAGGCCAGCACATATCTGAGAGGTGGATAAGGGTGAGCAAGGGGGAAGTGTGCAGCAGCAGCCATTAGAGAGAATGCCTTTGTGGTGTTTTGAAGAGCAGAGAGGGAAGTTCCCTGAGATAGTTCAGAGCATGTGTTTTGCATCCTGCAGGAGAGTCCAGAGAGTCTCCTTTCTTCAATGCCTTTTCCAATCTAAGCCTACACTTAACACTAGTTCCCACACCAGCATGGCAAACTCTCTATAGAAAGAATATCTCCCTATCAGCTCTGAAACATCTACACTACATAGACCACAGTGTTCAGGAAAATGGCCCACCAACACCTTTTAAAGGGTAACTTGGGGTAGGCAAATCAACATTGGCTTTGCCAGGGTTGCCAATAGCTTTGAAGAACAACCAAGTGGACCACAGAAATTCACAGGAGGCCATTCAGCCTATCATGTCCACACCAGTCAACAAAGATCTGACTACACGAATCCTTTTTTCCATTTCTTGGCCCCAGGCCCCAGAGACTATGGCAATGCAAGTAAAAGCGTTGAGACAGAAGGTTTAATATCCTGGTGGGAAAGTGGTCCAGTGAGAGACTAGACCTACAGCACTGGCAGTGGGTGATACACATATTTTTAATGATCAAGTATATCCCAGGACATTGTGAGCAGTTCAGGGAGAAACTGCAGCACCCCCTAGCACAGATATTGGTATTAACTATAAACATGGATGAGATGCCAAAGGACTAGAGGGTGCCTAATGTTGTGCCTTTCTTTAAGAAAGACTGTTCGGAGAAGCCTGAGAACTATAGTCTGACATCAGTGGTGGGTAAGTTGTTGAAGGTGATTCTGAAAGTTAGGGAGGCAAGGACTGATTAATAATATCCAGCATGGTTTTGTATCTCACAAACTTGATTGAGTTCAAAAAATCACACAACACCAGGTTATAGTCCAACAGGTTTATTTGGAAGCACTAGCTTTCGGAGCATTGTTCCTTCATCAGGTGGTTGTGGAGAATAAGATCGTAAGACACAGAATTTATAGCAAATGTTTGCAGTGTGATGTAACTGAAATTATATACTGAAAAAGACCTGGATTGTTGGTTAAGTCTCTCATCTTTTAGAATGACCATGTTGGTTTCAGTTCTTTCATATGTAAATCACAAAGCTTTTTTTAAAAATTACATTCTCAAGTGAACTTTAAAATTGGTGACATGTCGGTCCTGATAATGTATTGAAGGTGTTAGCTTCCCTGTGTGAGGCTTTCTGTGCCACAATGGTCAAACTGATTCTCATCTAAAAAACAGATTTACAGAATCTTACATGGATTCATGCAGTTTTTGAGCAAAGTAAAATGTAATTCTGCAAGTACAAAATCACCCCACAAACTTATATGTGCATGTGCGCATTTGGGTGTGTGTGTATTTGTGTGTGGGGGGGTGGGGGGGGGGGGCATTATGAGTGTCTATGAGAGAGTGTGTGTATGCGTGTGAGTGTGAGTGTAATGGGGTATAGGTCTGTGAGAGGGTGTGTGTGGGAGGATCTGCGTGAGTGTGTGTCTGTAGGAGTGTCTGTGTGTGTGTGTGTGTGTCTGTCTGTGTGTTCGTCTGTCTATGTATGTGCATAGTGCAGTGGGGTCACCTATATTGTGACATGAACCCAGAATCCCAGTTGAGGCCATCCCCATGGGTGCCAAACTTAGTAATTCACCAACGCTTATTCAACATTGCCTTAAAAGATTTCCCACTACAAGATGGGAACGCCATCACCTGCAAGTTCCTCTCTAAGTCACACACTTGAAACTATACTCCCATTTCTCATTGTGACTGGGTCAAACTCTTTGAACTTCCTTCCTTAAAGCCCTAGCCAGAAAGAAACTAAATCACCCAGATCACATCAAACTGAGGGGTTATAACAATGAAGAAAGATTAAATAGGCTGGGGATTTAGTATCTTTAAAACCACCCTCCATCTCCCACACTGTCTGGTCAATCTTTCCTAATTGTTCTGACTTCTCCATAGAAAACACTAAGGGGTGAATTTAGAAAATCCTTTGAAGTGATGAAGGGGAATGATAAGATTAATGTTTAGAAGATATACACTTATGGGAATCCGGAAGTTCAAAAATCCAGTAGGGAATTCAAAAGAAACCTCTTTACAAAAATACTGATGAGAATATGGAACTCATTTTCACAAGGAGAGGTTAAGACAAATAATAGTTATATTTAAGGGGAAACTGGTTAAACATATGGGAGAGAAAGGAATAATAGAATATGCTGACAGAGTGAGATAAAGAGGGGTGGGAAGAGGCTTGTGAAGCATAAATATTGCCATAGGCTTGTTTGGTTGAATGGCCTCTTTCTGATCTGTAGATTCTATGTAGTTAGAAAAATCAAATTTTAACATTGTACAAAAGAACTATGAAAACCTTCAAACATGGAGGTGCTGATGTAATGGTAATATCACTGATATTGATAACTCAGAGGCCAAGATTAATATGGTGGGAACATGGGTTCAAATACCACCATAGCAGTTGTTAAATTTATATTCAATTGATAAAAATATCTAACATCCAAAGTTAGACTCAGTAATGGTGACAATGAAAATATTATCGACTACTGTAAAAACTTATCAGATTCACTAATGTCCTTTGGAGATGGAAACCTGCTATCCATAGCTGGTCTGGACTGCATTGCTTGTGGTCCAGAGTTACATATGATTGGCCCTCAACTGCTCTCAATTAGGGATGGCCATCAAATACTGGCCTTAGCAGGACTTTCTACTTTCCATGGAAATAAAATGGTATAGCAGGTCTCATGATTGACCCAGTTTCTGCAGCGTAAACCACCTGAAATGAAACTATATTAGGCACTATGCAAATAATGCCCATGCTTTTTTGATTATTCATATGGATATTATTAGAAGGCCTTCCAATCTCTGTCCTAAATCTCTTACATTTTGTTACTGCTGTTCATCTCACTGAAGGGCTGGATTACAAGGGAGAGCTAGATTACACAAATTAGGCCTGTATTCCCTCGGCTCCAGGTTCAAATCCCACTTCAGGGCTGAACCACAACATTCACTGTCAGAGGTGTCACTTCTGGGTGAGACACTAGATAGAAATCCTGTCTGCTCTATCACACGAACATAAAAGGTTCCATGGCACATTTCGAAAGACAGGTAGAGCCAGTATTTGACACTGCACCACTAACCCAGATTGTCTGGTTGCTATCACATTGATGTTTATGAGAGATTGCTGTACATAAATTGGCCAGTATTTCTTACATTGGGATGGTGACTGGACTTCCAAAATACTTTTTTGGCTGGAAAGTGCTTTGAGATATCAAATGGCCGTGAAAATTAAATGCAAGCCTCTTCGTTCTGATCTCCACCCATTTTAACTGTCTCAATGTCTTTATGATCAGCAATTTCTCCACAGCAGGCACTGCCTACTTCAATATTGGTACATCTCCTCTCTTATTCTGTCCGTCCTATATCAAATCCAAAATGTTTATTTTTCATGGATTAGAGTGGTGCTGGAAAAGCACAATAGTTCAGGCAGCATCCGAGGAGCAGGAAAATCGATGTTTCGGGCAAAAGCCCTTCATCAAGGTTTTCCAGCATCTGGTTTCCAGCATCTGCAGTCATTGTTTTTACCTCGTTTATTTTTCATTCCTGCCCTTAGCTTGCAGCCAAGTTTTTGTTCTTGCAATTATATTTAGGGCTTCCAGTGACATCATCAATATTCTTCAGTTTATTTCTCACACCCAGCATTGCAACGTAAGATTCTTACCTTTATTTTTCTGGCGTTACCCAACAATGAAGGAAGATACTTTTCCTATTTTGTGTGTGCCAGTTCAGAAAGAAAGCAGTCCAATTAGTCCCACTTGCCCTACATTTTCCCCACTGCACTATATTATTTTCCTTTTCAGCATTTATTCAAGTGCCTTTCAAAAGTTATAATTGAATGTACTTCCACTGTCCTTGAAGGCAGTGCATTCTAGTTTATTACAACCCCCTGTGCAAAATAATTATCTTATTGCCCCCAGGATCTTTTGCTAATTGTCTGAAATCTGTATCTCTGGCTACTGACCCTCCTGCCACCAGAAACTATCTCCTTTTCACTCAAAATCCTTTGTTATTTTGACCACCTGTACTATATCTCCTCTTGACTTGCTCTGCTGGAAGAAGAACAATTCCAGCTTCATCAACCTCTTCACAAAGTTGAAGTCCGCCGACACTGGAATTATTTTATTAACTCTACTCTGCACTGTGTTCGAGGTCTTGATGGCCCGGATTTGGTAATGACCAATAAACGAGTTATACTCTCAGTTCTGCAGCCTTATATCTATCCACTGACGTTTCAGGTGCTTTTGCAGCTGACTTGCACAAATCCAACCATTGCTGGTTATACCAAATCTGTAACCTGTATGAATTAGGAATACAACAACATGTCTTTTCAACTATTGAAGAATCCTCACAGATACACAATCTAAATCAGCAAACACAAATTAAACTATTTAATTTAATATTAAATGATATTTAGAAAGTGAAATACAAAGTAGAACAAAAACAAAGATTATAGTATTGAAAGAAAGAGATAAAAAAAACAGAAAAAACACAATTTTGTTTTATTTTTAATTCTCCAATAATTAAAATCTGAAGGAATGAAACTCCATATGCATAAAGGTTACACTTCTGGGCAATAAAAGTTGTTTATTAGTAATTAAGAATCATCATATCAATAAAGATTAATTTAAACTGCAATGGATGAAACTATTTTCTAGCGCGGTAAAAACAATGACTGCAGATGCTGGAAACCAGATTCTGGATCAGTGGTGCTGGAAGAGCACAGCAGTTCAGGCAGCATCCGAGGACAGGCAAGATCCAAGGACAGGCAAAATCGACGTTTCGGGCAAAAACCCTTCATCAGGAATAAAGGCAGAGAGCCTGAAGCGTGGAGAGATAAGCTAGAGGAGGGTGGGGGTGGGGAGAGAGTAGCATAGAGTACAATAGGTCAGTGGGGGAGGAGATGAAGGTGATAGGTCAGGGAGGAGAG
>NC_057725.1:31551285-31559482 GCF_004010195.1 Chiloscyllium plagiosum
AAAAAATGGAGGGCTTGGAGGCCCTGGTCATGGCGGATGGAGGTGTAGAGGGATTGGATATCCATGGTGAAGATGAAGCGTTGGGGTCCGGGGAAACGGAAGTCTTGGAGGAGGTGGAGGGCGTGGGTGGTGTCTCGAACGTATGTGGGGAGTTCCTGGACTAGGGGGATAGGACAGTGTCGAGGTAGGTAGAGATGAGTTCAGTGGGGCAGGAGCATGCTGAGACAATGGGTCGGCCAGGGTGGTCAGGCTTGTGGATCTTGGGAAGGAGGTAGAACCGGGCAGTGCGGGGTTCCCGGACTATGAGGTTGGAAGCTGTGGGTGGGAGATCTCCTGAGGTGAATGAGGTTCTTATGGTCTGGGAGATGATGGTTTGGTGATGGGGGGTGGGGTCATGGTCAAGGGGGCAGTAGGAAGAGGTGTCCTCGAGTTTTCTAGCGCACTTAGTGTACAAGTACATCAAGTATACAAACTTCCTGTAAGTGAATGTTGCCATCTCAGTGAGCTATTGACTTAGTGATACAGGTGAAGTAGCTTGGAACCTGGGGCAGAATTGTTCTGCTTTACACATTTCACTGGAAGTGTGTGAATGCTGGGTGTGTTGTCCCATTTATATCTTTTGTAATAATGGGAACCTACCCTACGCACCGACTGCAAATTAATTCAAACCTCACTTCTTTACTTCAGCCTTTTTGTAGTCTTCATAGAACATACCACTTTGGTTTTCTTCCCCTTTACCCCTTCTGTTAAATCTGTTTGCTGAGGCAGGGCACCCTGCAGTGAGGCTTGGCTCAGCAACAATGTGACAAAGATAGCTAAACAGAAGAGATTTAATTTTGGCATGGACAAAGGGGTAGGCTCAGAAGTGTGGAAATCAGATAGTTCCTCCAGGCAAGATTCCTAAGGATGGCTGGCATGGGAATCGTCTAGCTTACTGTAGGGAGACAGGCAGCCAATCAATCAATTATTGCTTCACTTTCAGAGCCTGCTGGTCTTTACCCAGCAGCACATAGACTCCCATGCTGAGTCCAGAGGCTGCTAGTAACCTGGTGGCTGCCTCTTTGCAGCCTGAAATGTCGACTCTCCTGGTCCTTGGATGCTGCCTGACCTGCTGTGCTTTTCCAGCAACACTCTCTCAACTGTGATCTCCAGCATCTGCAGATCTCACTGTATCCTAGTTGATTTCAACCTTACTGCGAAACTTCTTCCAAGGATGCCTACCTGGAAGAAGATCTCTTCTCTACAAAGATCTCAGTGAGTCCCTCTCTCATTGTACTCCCCAAGTCCTTTCCTCTGCCCTGAAGAACTCTCATCTACCGTCTCCCCAGCCCTACCCCCCCTCCCATTTATCTCTCCACCCCCGAGGCTCCCAGCCTCATTCCTGATGAAAGGCTCTGGCCCGAAACGTCGATTTTCCTGCTCCTCGGATGCTGTCTGACCTGCTGTGCCTTTCCAGCAACACACTCTCAACTCTTGGCAGCAGGCCAGAGGGTCACGATTGTCTTCCAACTGGTCCACTGAATAAGCCATATGGATTGAAAAGTATTAATTGTGGCCAAAATGATCCTGGAATGGGGATTCTCCTCTACTCTCAAGATTAGAGTGGCGCTGGAAAGGCACAGCAGGTCAGGCAGCAGCCTGATGAACAGCTTTTGCCCGAATCATCGATTTTCCTGCTCCTCCGATGCTGCCTGACCTGCTGTACTTTTCCTGCACCACTCTAATCTTGACTCTAATCTCCAGCATCTGTAGTACCCACTTCTGCCTAGTTGATATTTTCTTCTACTCTGATGACTCTGAATCTTTATAATCGTAAGCCTTTCTCGCAGGCTTCTGAAAACACCCACCTGTCCAGTTGAATGACAGCCAGTCCTCTTACTGGGCCACTTGTCTCTCACACTCCTCAGTTGGCCAGTGAATGTGGAAGCAGACCATCAGGAGCCCACCTCGTATCCCCTTATGCCAGGGAACCCTGGATGTCAAGCATGGCCTCTGAATGTGAGAACAGTCCTGAAGTTAGGTTCCTGACACCCACAGAAAATTCATTGCAATGTGCCTATTTATCTTCTTTGCTGACTTTTGGAGATGGTAACATTGATGGCCAGGTCAGTAGTCATTGCTAGTTTCTGGGTTGCCTAAGGTAGTGATTTAGTACAACTGTTATGACTGTTTCTAGCCTACTTCAAAGCAGCAGTTGTGGATCTGTAATTACTTTTCCTTAACTCATTCATGGATGTGGGTATTTCTGGCAACTGTGTGTCGGTGGTGGAGGGATTGAATGTTGAAGTTGGTGGTTGGGGTTGTTTTGTCCTGGAAGGTATCAAGGTTCTTGAGTGGTTTTGGAGCTGCACTCATCCAGGTAAATTGGGATTATTCCATCACACTGATTTGTGCTTTGTAGATGGTGGACAGGCTGTGATCAGTCAAGATGCAAGTTATTCATAAGTGAATTGTAAGCTTCTTAGAGACATGATTTATTTGGCTGGAACAGTTTCTGGTCAATGGTAAGCCAAGGGTGTTGATTGTGGTGGGGTTTAGTGATGGTAATGCTATTGAATGTCAAGGGCAATGTTTGAATTCTTAATTGTTCAAGATCATCCATACCTGGCACTTGTGTGGTGCAAATCTTGATAGCACCTATCAAACAAAGGCTGAATGTTGTCCAGGTCTTGTTGAATTTGAACATTGAATGCTTCAGTCTTTGAGGAACTGTGAATGGTGCTGAACATTGTTTGCTGATAATTGCACATCGATGATGAAAGGAAGGTCATTGAAGCAGCTGAACTGGTTCGAGCCTGTGGTATTACAAATTCCTCCAGAGACGTCCTGTAACTGAAATGACTGACCTCCAAAAACCACAACCATTTTCTGTTGCTTCAAGTGTGACTCCAACCAGCAGAAGTTTCCTCGGAATTTCATTGACTCCAGATTTGCCAGGGCTGTTTGATTTGATATTCAGTCAAATGCTGCCTTCATGTCAAAGGCAGTCACCCTTACTTCACCTTGGGTTTAGTTCTTTTGTGTGGGTTTGGACCAAAGCTGCAATGAAGTCAGGAGGTGAGTGGACATTGTGGAGCCCAAGAGTGTCAGTGAGCAGATTCTTATTGTGCAAGTGCTTCTTGATAATGCTGTTGATGGGAACTTCCATGATTTTGCTGATGACTGAGAGCAGACTCATTAGGCAGTAAGTGGCTGAATTGGCTTTGTCCTGGGTTTTGTGGACAAGACATATGTGCACTATTTTCCTCTTTGCTTGTGTTGTTTCTCTATTGGAACAGGCTAGGGGTTGTGGCTAGTTCTAGAGCACAAGTCTTCAGTACTGTTTCCGATATTGCCAAAGCCAATGGCCTTTGCAGTATCCAGTGACTACAGCTATTAGAGTCGTATGCAGTGAATCAAAAGAATTGATGGCTGCCATCTTTGATGGGGTCCTTGGAGATGAGTTGCCACTCATCACTTTTGGCTAAATAGACATTTTTAATCAACCTTTTCCACCAAGTAATTACATACCTTTGAAGCAGGATGGAACTTGAATCTGGACCTTCTGGCTCAGAAGAAAGGACATTACCACCATGCCACAAGAGCACTTCTCTGGCTATATAAGTTTGCAAATGCTTCAGCCTTGTCTTAGGCTCAGATCTGGTAAGGATGGCAGATTTCCTTTGCTGAAGGACATTGATGACCAAGTTGGATTTTTATGACAATCTGACATATTAATGAATGTCTTTATCAAGAGCAGCTTCTTGTTTCCAGGGTTTTTAAACAACTGGAATTCTCACTACCATGTTGTGACTCAAATTCCCCATTTACCACATAACTAATTGAGGCTCCTTCATCGTGTAGTCAACATGACTTTTAATTCCACAGCATAGCAGCCTATTGTATCAAACCTGTTTGCAATGAAGGGAGAAATATTCTCACTGAAGACACCATTTTTGGAGGACATATTTGACCTTTCCAAAACAGAGGGACTTGCACACATGATAGACATATCATTGAGACAATAATAACCTCTTGGGTATGTGTGAATGGCTTTTTTCTGCCTTAAATAATAGAAATCATATCTATTGCTAGCATGCACCTGGAACCACAAGGGACTGGGGTCAGAAGGAGATATAAACTATATGCAACAAATCATCACTACCGCAGCTAAGAAGTTCGACACAGTCAGTGACGGAAAAGTTATAGAGAATTGTTGGCTGAATGACCATCTGGTAAAGTAATATTAAAGTCAGCACATTGCTGCTGTCTTATTAGAGAGAGACAATTGATGGCGAATTTAACCTGAGGATCATCACACTTGAGGTTGAGAAGACTGGATCTCTATGGTAACAGCAGTCAGTGAGGGATTTGAAACCAGGGTGTTGGTGTTACTCTGCAGCACAAGCCAGCCATCCAGCCATTGAGCTAACCAAAGCCCTAAATATTTGGTAACAAACTTTTATACACAGGATCTACTGGACACTTGGTGTTGTGAGCGTGTGGTATCCCTTGGTGAGTTGATAAAGGGTTATCATAAAATGGAAATTGTATTCAAAGTTTCTATCATGCCGTTGATGCCTACAGTACTAAGTGAAGACTTTTAGAGAGTTTAAGAGTCTTACAACAGTAATGCTCACATCCTGAACATTAGTTTAAAAAACACAGTTCGAGCAAGATAACCAACCTTGGTGGCAAAGGTAATCCTAAATTCCTGGCCTATGTTTGGAAGCTGAGGAGGATGGGGATAAGGCCGCAAGGAAGATGGTAATAAAGAAAATGGACAAGGATTCTCAAAACATAGGAGCAGGCTGTGCCATTCATTCCCTTTATCCTATTCTGTTTCTGTATTGCCTTTGATATCAAAACGGTTATTGCTGTCGGCAGATTTGGCTGAGGAAATAGAAACCTGGAAACAATTGCTTTACCCAACCATAGCAGACCTACGTTTCACAATGGTATCATCCAGACCCTCACAACAAGTTTTGGAAGATAGATAAACCATCCATTACCCCCTGGCCTGCACAAATGCATGTCACAACTTGGTCTTGAATAACCCACTCGAGGAAGAACTCCTGTTGCATCAGAGGAAAGCTCTCTCGGTTATTTAGCAGAAGCTTAACCAGCAGCTTCGCTGACAGCAGAGGATGCAATCAGTAATGGTACTCAAATCCCCAATTGAACATAGTCCTGAAACATGTTGACCAGTCTGAAGGAGGCATCCAACAGTAGCCGAAGATACAGACTAACAAATGCATCAAAGTCAACAGAATGGAAACAGGTTACATTCAACCTGATCCATGTGAAGTTCTGCTCCACACAAGACTTCATAGTTACTCCGTCAGCATATCCTTCTAACCCTTTCACCTTCTTGTCGTTATCAAATTTCCAATAAAACATATCTATACTACACACCTCAATCATATGCTGTGGTAGTAAATTCCACATTCTTGTCACTCTGTAAAAGGGTTTCTTGTGAGCCCCCTATTGGATAAATTATTGAATATTATAAACTTATGGTCCACAAGGGAGGTAATCCAGGTTATGTTCAGGGGGTCCAGATTTGAATCACACCATGGCAGATGGTGGAATTTGATTCAATATGCCCTGTTCCACCCACAGAACAGTGATCCAAGGGAAGGAGCTGCCTTTGGAGTAGTCAACATTGATTTTGAACACCATGATGTCTCAAGGCATCAGGTCAAACATAGGCAAGCAAACCTCCTGCAGATTACCACATATCATCCCCTTTCAAAATCGACATTTCGGGCAAAAGCCCTTCATCAGGAATAAAGGCAGAGAGCCTGAAGCGTGGAGAGATAAGCTAGAGGAGGGTGGGGGTGGGGAGAGAGTAGCATAGAGTACAATAGGTCAGTGGGGGAGGAGATGAAGGTGATAGGTCAGGGAGGAGAGGGTGGAGTGGATAGGTGGAAAAGGAGCTAGGCAGGTTGGACAAGTCAAGGAGACAGTGTTGAGCTGGAGGTTAGAAACTAGGATGAGGTGGGGGAAGGGGAAATGAGGAAGCTGTTGAAGTCCAACATATCCTCCGTATTGAGCAGCACTTGGTGGAAACAGTGAGGGTGGCAAGTGCGCAGAACATGCTCTGAATGAGAGACTTCAATGTCTGGCAGGCCCACTACTAACCAAGCTGGGCGAGTTCTAAAAGACCAAGCAGCAAGTATTCAAGGAACCAAAAAAAGGGAAAAATATATTTCACCTCACTCTCATTAATCACCCTCCACAGATGCATCTGTCCATGACAGTATCAGTAAGAGTGACTGTCGCACATTCCTTGTGGAGATGAAGTCTCATCTTCACGCTGACTATACCATCCAGTGTGCTGTATGACACTATCACTGTGCTAAATCAGACAGACTTCAAACATATCCGGCAATGCAAAACTTAGCATCCACAAGATACTGTAGGCTAACAGCACCAGCTAAATTGTATTCCAGCATGAGGTACGACCTCATTGTCTGCCATACCCCTCACTCTACCATAACCATCGTCCAGGCTAACAACTCTGCTATGATATATTGAAAAAACCTAGGTTGCTGTTAAGTTTTTCATCTTTTAGAATGGGTTGCAGGTCTTGGTTCATTAATATTATGCAGTTGCATGCATGACACTGTGATCTTTTGCTGTAAATTCTGTGTCTTGTGATCCTGCACCACAGCTACCTGATGAAGAAGCAGTGCTCCAAAAGCTAGTACTTCCAAATAAACCTGTTGGAAAATAAGCTGGTGTTGTGTGATTTTTAACTATATAAAACATGGTCACTATGCTCCAGCTGAGTCCAATCAGTGGTTTATAAAGGCTTAATGTAATTTCCTTGCTTCTGAATTCATTTCTATATTCATAAATCCAAAGTTCTATATGCTTTTGAAATCTTCTCAATTTGCCCTGTCATTTTCAGATGTGTATGCATACAGCTCCCAATCTCTCTGTTTTAAAGTTACCTCCTCTTATCCTTCTTCCAAAATGTCAATTCACACATCTGTGTTCAACTGCATCTGTCATTTGTCTACTCATTTCACTGGGCTATCTTTGTCCTCCTGAATTCTGTTACTGCAATCCTTGTAGTTTACTACACCTGAGTTTCATGTCATTTGCAAACTTTTAGTTATACCTTATAAATCCAGGTCCAGTAGCTATGTTGACATGCAGCCTTATATACTAACAAGCACACACTCTACCTGCACGCAGTAATACACATAGACATGCCCAGAGGCTCAAAAAGCAACACAGATATAACCACACATACAGATGCAAACACAGACAGTCACACATGAGAACATAAAAATGCAAATTATTTCTGAAAGTTTTGAGAACATTGTTAGGTTTTCAAGCTTCCTCTGAAAGGTGAAACACAGGTATCAGTTTATGATTCAATGTTTACAGAACCTATGCCTGAATCCCTTGGGATTTCTGGATCCAATGATGGCAATTCCACAGAAACAACCAAAACTCCCAGTTGGGAATCCTGACCCTTGCCTGTATTTGTATTTCACAGTTTCTGCAAATGTACAATATGTTTGCATTTTTCTGCAGTCATCTCTTCAAGCATTGGTGTTGCTGCCTTGGAAAATTCCAACATACTCCTCCTCATCCTCCAGTTTTTCACCATTCTCTGTGATCCTCCAAGTATGGTTTCTCACACACCCTAATTATAATCACTCCACCATCAATGGCCTGGACACCAGCTCCACACTCCCTCCCTAAACTTCTTCTATATCTCCTCCTTCAAAACACCTCTTAAAACCAAGCACTCTATGATCAAACTATTAGTCATCTGACCCAATATCTCTTGTGGCTGGTTGTCAAATGTTATTTGTTGTAGCTCATACGATGTGCCTTGGGATGTTTTACAGGTTCTTTATAAATATAGGCTGATTTTGCTGCTCTCGATGCCTCCTTCTTGAATATCCCAATTGCTGTTGTCCTAAAAGCAAGTTAGCCGCTGTCACACGCACAGTGGGTCAAAGAAAGCACAATGTGCATGAGTCAGTGGCTCACCTACCCCTGGAGCAAGTGAGTCTGCAGTCCGGGCCCTGACCCTGAGCAGTCCCTATCTACCAACTCACAGGCCCCTACCCACTCCTTCTCACTCTGAACAGGCTCTTGCTCTGCCTCCGGCCTTGCATTTTCACATTATTTCTTTCTCTTTGCAACTTCATCCCATGTCCCTCCTCTTCCTCAGCCTCCTCCCTCCCAGCTC
>NC_057725.1:31560544-31570821 GCF_004010195.1 Chiloscyllium plagiosum
GTAAAGTGAGGAGAGTGAAGGGGAAGGAGTGGGCAGGGTGGAGTTTTGAGGGGAAGGCTGGGGAGGGAGAGGGTGTTTTGGGGAAGGCTGAGGAGTAGAGGTAGTGGGGACGCAGGGAGAGGGTGGAGCACCTGGAGGAGTTGAGGGTTGTGTGATGGGGGGAGGATGTGACAGAACGTGGATCTAAAACCCAGAGAGGGCTAGATAGGAAGAAAGGATGGCGAGGGAAAAGGAGAGAGAGGGGATATAGGAAGATAGAGAGTGTGATAGAGTTTCCTGTGGTGTACCCAAAGCTAGCTCGGGGTGCGGGGGTGGGGTGGTGTGGGGTGAGAGACCAGGCAGGATGGAGACGCGATACTTGCTGCTTGAGGTGTAGAAAGCGCTCTGTTCAGCCGCTGGCTCCCGAGGAAGCGGTGAATGAGTGCCCGAGGCTTCTCTCTCTCTCTTCACACTCGGAGGTCTGGTCCGGGAATCTCCTGCGGGATCCACAGGGAAGGAGAGAGGGGCAAAATAAAAAGCCACCTCTCCTTGCTCCATTGCTGGACTCTGGGGGGTGGCAGTATCATTGGCCCTGCCTTCCGCCCGCTGCATTGCTGGGGGAGTGTTTTATCAACTGACCCAGTGCCAGTGCAGTGACAAGCTGCACGTAAACCTCGGATTACACAACAGCAGGCAATGTGGCGGGGCCATCAGCGGGTGAGAGTGGAGTCTAGTTCACTCTACATCACCTAATATGTACAACTAGTGCACGGGAGGATCCCAGGAGCAACTCATTCCCCGTGAACCGCTCCTCTTGCACATTCATAAAGCAGAAATTACTCTCTCTTTCACCACAGCCCCTCTCCCGCTATTTTTCAAAGAGCAGTATAACATGATTGCTACTGGGCTCAGTCACTCACAGTCAGTCTTTCATTTTCCACGATAAAACTAACAGCATAAGACCGTTGAAACTTACATTTGTATAGCACCTTTCACAACCTTAGGCCATCCCACCGCTTTTCACAGCCAATGAAGTCCTTCTTGAACCGCAGCTACTGCTTTACTGTTGGACTGTCAACAGCCAATGTGTACCCAGTGAGGTCCCGCAGAGAGTAATGAACGGATAGCTCTGTTGGCTACCTGAAGAAGGACATTCTGGCTTTGGAGGGATTCCCACCAACCTGATTACCTGGGAAGACAGAGGGCAGACTGGATCAGTTAGTATTGTAGTCATTAGAAGGATAAAGGGGAATCTCATAGAAACCTATCAAATTCTAACATGACTAGAAAGCGTAAATTCAGGAAAACTTCTGAAGAAAGGTCACTGGATCTGAAACATTAACTCTGACTTCTCCCCACGGATGCTGCCAGACCTGTTGAGATTTTTTCCAGCAATTTCTGTTTTTGTTTCTAAAGTCAGGAAGAGTGTTCTGATGACCCCGGAGTCCAGAATCAGGGGTCACAGTTTAATGATGAGGGGATTTAAGACTGAGATGAGGAGAAATTTCTTCAGTCAGAGGATGGTGAGCCTGTTGAATTCCCTGCCACAGAAAGCAGTTAAAGCCAAAACATTGAATGTTTTCAAGAATGAGTTAGATATAGTTCTTAGGGCTAAAGGAATCAAAGGGTATGGGGAGAAAATGGGAACAGGCTACTGCGTTGGATGATCAGCCATGATGGTACTGAATGGCAGGCAGATTCAAAGGGCCGAATGACCCATTCTTGCTCCAATGTCCATGTTTCTGTGATTTTCATTTGGGATATGGACTATCCAGGGCATTGAGGACAATTCCCATGGTTGTCTTTGAGCAGAAGGCGATGCTTGAAGGTCTGTGTGACAGGATAAATAGGGCCGTGGTTTAACATGTCCTCAAAGAGACAGTAGATCTGCGGGTGAAACACTCCCTCATTACTATCAAACACTGCAGCACTTCCCTGTCACTTCAATAAGAATGTCAAACTAGAACTTGTAAAAGTCGACTCTGACGTGAACTTTCAACCTGATGACTCAGAGGCAGAACTTTCAACCTTCTGACTCAGAGGCATGAGCCTCGGTTAATATCTTCAGAATATCAAATATTCGTGTTTAATTCTCTCATAATCCTGAACCCCTTTTGGTTCCTTATTGAAATGCATTAGGTTTCCCTCACTGCTGCTAATGATCTGTTTCCACCTTTGGTTTAAACAATGAGTTACCTTGTATTTTCAAGTCTTTTTACTATTCATAATGAAATTTGAATGTGTGATCAAGGGTTAATGTTGTGGGTGAGTCAGTGAGCTCTGCTCCAGCACTTGTGGTTTCTCTAGGTCATCATGTATTCTTATACAGAAAGCTCAGCCTCCTGCTTCTTGTTTCTGTTTTGATACCGGATGGCCACTCCTGGATTAATAGTACAACGGCTTCCGTGTAACTCCATCTGATGATCTTTTTAAAAGTACACAGCTTGTTTTTCCTAACCTACAAATAAAAGCTGCAAGCATGTCAATGGACCACATCCTTTTTGGCTATGACATATTTAGTGATGCCTTGAGGTCATGAAAGGCTCTATATAAATGTAATGTGACAGCTATGAAATCAAACTTTGGTCTCAAATGCAGGGTTAGATAGTAACCCGGTTCCAGGGTTGTTCTGGTGACCTAAACTCTGTGGATTCTTCACAGTCTTGAACTGGGCATGCTGCCAACATTCACTTGAATGCAACCGATCCTTTGTGTCACACGTGGTTGTGCTTTCAGAGTGACATCTCTCTCCTACTTTAACAGCTTGCTAAGATCCCATATTGTCACCCAATCTAATTTCTTCTTTGTTTGGGTGACATTTGAAGTGCCTTGGAATTTTTTAATATTAAATTTTACATTCACAATGTAAATTAAAATTGTTCCTGAGGCATTTTAAGGATGCCATATCAGTGCAAGTATTGATGCCTCTAATATAGTAACTACAGAAATTGTCATTTATGGAGCTTCCTACTTTGGACATGACACATTATTTTACTATTGAGTGATTCTGCCTCTCAACTGGAATCTACCATGTAGTTTGCAAGTACAGAAAACAATAAACTGCATTGACATATTCCCCTTTCACATATGCAGAATACCCAAAAACCTTTTCAGTTAATTGATTAATTTTGAAGTGTAGGCAACGTTGTAAAATAGGAAATTGGGCAACCAATTTGTACTTAAGGTCCCACAAACAGGATTTAAATAAATTACTAAATTATCAGTTTTCAGGTATTGATTGATGGAGAAACATTGTCCAGATCACTGGGCAGAATTTTCCTGTTCTTTTTAAAATAGATTATTTTATATCTGCCTGAGAAACTCAACATTTCTCCTAAAAGATTAAACTGCCAACAGTGCAGCACTCTGTAGGCAGTGTGGTATTAGTTTAGATTATGTGCTGAAGTTGTACTTGACCCTACAGTATATTCAATTCCATATCGAATGGGGTATTCACTGAACCAGGGCTGAGATTGAATTTAGCAATAATCTCAAACAGATCATGGTCCCTGAGAGTGTGTTTACAATTTAACAGCGTAGCTTTTAAAAAGACATATTCCAAAGAATACATAAAATACACATTACACAACTACCCCTGTACACAAAGCTCTCGGCTTTTTATACAATGAAACATTTAACTTACAGTGAATGACGCCACACTAAACAAAAACTGTGCATTACTCAGTTAAAAATCACACAACACCAGGTTATAGTCCAACAGGTTTAATTGGAAGCACTAGCTTTCGGAGTGCTGCTCCTTCATCAAGTGGTTGTGGCGTACACAATTGTAAGACACAGAATTTATAGCAAAAGTTTACAGTGTGGTGTAACTGAAATTATACATAGAAAAATACCTTGATTGTTTGTTAAGTCTCTCATCTGTTAGAATGACCATGTTAGTTTCACTTCTTTCATATGTAAATCGCAAAACTTTTAAAAAGTGTTACACTCTTTCATAGACACTCATAACCACCACCCCCCACCCCACACGTACACACCCACATGCACACATACACATATAAGTTCGTGGGGTGAATTTATACTTGCAGAATTACATTTTACTTTGCTCAAAAACTGCATGAATCCATGTAAGATTCTGTAAATCTATTTTTTAGATTAGAATCAGTCTGACCATTGTGGCACGGACAGCCTCACACAGGGGAGCTAACATTTTCAATAAATTATCTGACCTGACATGTCACCAATTGTTAAAGTTCACTTGAGAATGTAACTTTTTAAAAAAAGTTTTGCAATTTACATATGAAAGAACTGCAATCAACATGGTCATTCTAAAAGATGAGAGACTTAACAAACAATCCAGGTCTTTTTCAATATATAATTTCTGTTACATCACACTGTAAACTTTTGCTATACATTCTGTGTCTTACAATCTTATTCTCCACAATCACATGATGAAGTAGCAGTGCTCCAAAAACTTGTGCTTCCAATTAAACCTGTTGGACTATAACCTGGTGTTGTGTGATTTTTAATTTTGTACACCCCAGTCCAACACCGGCATCTCCACGTTTTCAGTCTAGATGACTCTTTATCAGAGCAGCTCTGTTGAAGAGTCATCTAGACTCCAACATTACCTTGCTCTCTGTGTAATGATGCTTTCTGACCTACTATGGTCTTCAGCATTTGTTGTTCTCAGTGCAGATTCTAGCATCTGCAGTAATTTGCCCCGAGAAGATCTTCCTGTCCAGTAACGAGATTTTATAAGACAGTTATCAGGGACTGATAGCTCGGGAGGTTCCTATTGTCTCCATCATAGTTTTCAGCTTCAGAATACTTGTGCCTAGATGGGCTGTTCCCAGCGTGAAAGGTGCTGCTCACAGTGGGTCATGAACCCAACCCTTCTAACTCTGCTGGGAAAATACTGTATAAGCCTGAGCAGATGATTATTCAAGTTCCCTGTTGGATGCCCAAGCAATATTCACTTACCAGTGACATGATCAGACTGATTCTTGCCAAAGTCAGACCTTCACAGTCAGCAAAGTGAAAAAAGTAATGTGCTATTAGTGTGAATTAGGTACAAATCTAGATTCCAGCAGCTGATTAGGATGCAAATCATAGACTTGAAATGTAGTCATCAAGTATAAAGAGGGTCAGTATTGCTGATTGTAACAGAGGTTTGGCCCGTTCCCTGATCCTGTGTAGCACAAGTCACCTGATCCATTTTCTACTTTATCTGGAAGTCAAAGTTGGATTGACTTCCAAAGTTGGATTGACTTGTTAAAGCCCTGGGAGGGGAGATGTTGCCAATGTTGCTTTACCTTGATGGCCGTCATGTAGGGCCACATCAAGCTGTGTGCAGGTCCTCTGTCCTAAGACATCGAGTGTCACTACATGCTGAGAGTCTATGTGTGCTGGGTATAATGAAGGATAGGTCCCGTCATATTGCCATGGAACACTCCAAGTAATTAAAACAATCTACACAGATGCTGGAAATCTGCATTTAAAACAGAAAGTGCTGCAGAAACTCAGCAGTTCTGGTAGTATTTGTGGAGACATAAAAGGATAGAACATTTCATGTCCAATTCTTGGAACTGAAGAGGACTGGGAAAGTGACAGGTTTTATGCTGCAGAAAGAAGTGGGGGGGGGAGCAAGAGGAACAGACTCTAAGGTGAGCATAACAAAAGGCAATGGAAATACCAACGCTAGTAGAAGAGTGGTAGAGGTGAAGAGTTGGTCTTAATGGTAGGGGTTAATAAAAGAGGTCAGCTCTACTGAGAGCTAACTTATGTAAATAAGAGAGAGTGTAATGGGAAGGGGATGGTGGGTGATAGGGAAGTGGGGTAATCATAATAGAAGACAGAGTTCATGGTCTGAAGTTGTTGAATTCAACATTGAGGCCCAAAGGCTTTAATGTGCTGAAGTAGAAAATGAGGTGCTGTTCCTGCAGCATCTCTGGAACCTTGCAGCAGGCCTATAGCTGAAAGCAAAGTTAGCAAGATAGTATATTGAAATGGAAAGCAATCAGAAGGTTAGGTCATTCTCAACAACAGAGTGAAAGTGTGCTGCAAAACATTCACCCAGCCTGTGCTTGGTCTTGCTAACGTAGAAGAGACTGTATGTGAGCAGCAAATAAAGCAGACTAGATTGACTTGCTTCACCTGGAAGGTATGTTTGTAGGAGAAAGTGAGGACTGCAGATACTGGAGATCAGAGCTGAAAAATGTGTTGCTGGAAAAGTGCAGCAGGTCAGGCAGCATCCAAGGAGCATGAGAATTCCTCAAGAAGGGCTTATGCCCGAAATGTCAATTCTCCTGCTCCTTGGATGCTGCCTGACCTGCTACGCTTTTCCAGCAACACATTTTTCAGCTCAGGTATGTTTGTAGTCTTGGACCGTGAGGTGGGAGATAGTGAAGGAGCAAGTTTGACACATTGTGCAGTTGCATGGGAAGGATTAGTTATTTGGGAGGATGGGGTAGGTGAATGCCGTTGAGGGAAGATGCTACATACAATGTTGAGAGTGGTAACCTTGGAGATGGATGCAATAGCAGAGATGGAAGGGGTGTGAAGTAGCAGAGAGAAGATGTTGGCACGGTGGCACAGTGGTTAGCACTGCTGCCTCACAGCGCCAGAGACCCGGGTTCAATTCCCGACTCAGGCGACTGACTGTGTGGAGTTTGCACGTTCTCCCCGTGTCTGCGTGGGTTTCCTCCGGGTGCTCCGGTTTCCTCCCACAGTCCAAAGATGTGTAGGGTCAGGTGAATTGGCCACGCTAAATTGCCCATAGTGTTAGGTTAAAGGGGTAAATGTAGGGGTAGGGGTATGGGTGGGTTGCGCTTCGGCGGGTCAGTGTGGACTTGTTGGGCCGAAGGGCCTGTTTCCACCCTGTAAGTAATCTAATCTAATCTTACCATAAGGTCATTAGCTTGTTTGCGACATTGCTGCGTGTTCCTTCAGACTGTGGAGACTGCACTGACCTGGGTAGCTACTTCAGAACAAGGTGGCAGCACTTGACATAGTGCGCACTGGGGTCAATTAATAGAACATGCTGGCATTGGCAAGCATTTTGTCACTGGTGAACGCAAGATAACATGAGAGTGGTGCCACAGAGGTGTAGTGCAGAGGTGAGCAGCAGAGAACTATGTGAGATAACTCACTAGAGCTCATAGGAAAAAGCTCCCAATGAATTGCCCTGCAATTGATGCTTAAACCAGTTTGCGATAAAAATTCATCCCAGAGTTCTAATTCCATTTTAATAATCTTGAATTAATAGAGAAATAAAAATCTGGCCTCAGTAAAAATGACGATGAAACTGTTAGATTGTCACTTAAACCTATCTGGTTAATCCACGCCCTTTCTGGAAGGATATCTGTTGTCATTACCCATTTAGAATCAAAGTTAACAATCACACAACACCAGGTCATAGTCCACAACAGGTTTATTTGGAAGCACTAGCTTTCAGAGTGCTGCTCCTTCATTCACAACCACCTGATAAAGGAGCAGCGCTCTGAAAGCTATTGCTTCCAATTAAACCTGTCCGACTATAACTTGGTGTTGTGTAATTTTTAACTTTGTAAACCCCAGTCCAACACCAGCATCTCCAAATCATGACATTTAGAATCACACCAACTTGGTTAATTCTTGCCCTCTAAAATGGCCCAGCAAGTCACTCGGTTACACGAACCTACCATCAGTGATTCAAGATGAAAGTACACTGCCAAACACTGTGACGACAATGGGCAATAAACGTTAGTGTTGCCAGCAATGCTCACATGCTGATAATAGTTTCAAAATTGAAAGCAAAATTTCACATAAAAATTGCCCCTCGCTGTCCCACCCTTAGTCCTAACTGAGAGCGAGAGTAATGAAGAGTTGAAGCAAGGAGTTGAATGAAGTACTGAATAGAACGAAAACGTGATTCAGAGCCTGTACATTCAGGAGCCTTATAGCCTATAACCGCTGTTCGTCACCTCATGCTGGGATTCACCAATGAATTCCCATAGCCATCCACACCCCATCACATGTTCCCTGAGCCCACTGGCTGACCCCTCAACTGTTTAAATACAATTACATGTACGCTGGTTCCTGACATGCAATTGGCAGTAGTGTCCACTTCTGATTCCGCTGTCGGAACCCATATTCCTCGTTAAATTCTGTTCAATGTAACAGCCTATCTGAATAAGCTAAACGTCTGTCTGGTTATGACGTTGCCAGAGTTAACACCACTTTAAAACAAGATTTTGAAGTTGTCTGTGTGATAATTAAATACAGAATATTAACAGCACTGACAGGGAATTATCTATAAATGGATTAATTTCAGCCCGTTGTTGTTTGTTTTTCTTCAACGTTGACAAAAAATTTGCAATTTGTTTGAAGACAGGGTGGCGCTGGTAGTGTTCAGGGACTGACTGGGAGCTGTCACTGAGTCCCGCCGTGTGGGAATATTGAGGAATTTAGCACAGTAAATTGTTTAGCTCTGCAATTTGCTGCCGAGATTAATGATTGTGATAACGCTGGTTGTTAAATCAGCGATAGCTAGAGAGAGCGGTCACTGATAACAAAAATGCAAAACACCAGGAAATTAGGAGCCTTAAAAGAGACACAAAGGTTAATCACAGAAACTTCAGGATTGTGCAGAAATATATTTCAGAGTGTTTTTTTCCCCCCAACATCATTACAGAGGAATGCGGAAATCAGCGATAGCTAGAGAGAGCGGTCACTGATAACAAATATGCAAAACACCAGGAAATTAGGAGCCTTAAAAGAGACACAAAAGTTAATCACAGAAACTTCAGGATTGTGCAGAAATATATTTCAGAGTGTTTTTTTTCCCCCCAACATCATACAGAGGAATGCGGAAAATAGCTCAATGACTTGAGACATTTGAAACATGTTGCTGAGTTCCGGACTGAAACAATCACTCGGCCAGCAGCCACTCATTAGCAGAAAAAATTCCCTGCGACCAGAGTTTTGTGAGAATGAATTAAACTATAGGCAAGATTTTCCGAAAGTATCAATTATTTATACTGAGAAACATAGGAAAGAATAATGAGGCGGCCGTTCAGCCCTTGAGTCCATTGTGTCCAGATCAGTCAAATGATGGCTGATCTGCATCTTAACTCCATCTATCCACTACTGTGATTCTGTCAAGATTTGAAAGTGTCTTTCTCATTCATTAATGAGAAATACGATATTGTGGTCTTTATGCTTGTGGAATCTACGGTGTGCAAAGGACGGTTGAAGATAATGAGTGACCCCTTGTGGATATTAGTTGATTATCTTGTGTGGTTCACAGAAAATATACCGTTCGGGAAAACAAGATTACTTTCTTTGCTAATCAGTTTCTGTCCTCATTATTCCACGATGCGGATATAGACATGTTTTTGCAGAAAGTATTATGCTTTTGGCATTTGGTTAGAAACAATTGCACTAAGTTAATGCCTTTAATATATTAAACCACTTCAAAACTTTTCACAGGGAGAGAACAGCAAAAATAAGAGGACCAAGAGAAGGAAGTTTTAATTGAGGGGGAACATGTGAAGATAAGTTTAGTGGAGATGGGGACTTTACAAAGGTTTTTGGACTGTGTTTTCCAGAGTAGGAGGAGTGGGAAGTAGGGAAGCAAGTTCCAAACTTATACCATTAGTTGACCATAAAGGATTCCTAATTTCCCTCTTGAATAGTCTTACATGAATTTTTAGACTATAACCCTCAGTCCTAGAATCATACAGTACAGAAGAGGCCCTGCAGGCCTTTAAATGTGTACCACTGCTACCTACACTACTCCCACTTTCTCACTCCAGGCCCATAGTTAAGTGCACATTCAAGTAGTTTTTAAAGTTTGTGAAGTTTCTCAACTACCCTTCCGGGCAGTACATTCCAGATCCATACGAAAGGTGTGAAAAAAAAATTCAAGTTCCCTCTAAACTTCCTGCCTTTCACTGTACGATTGGGAACATGGTGCCACTGTTTAAGAAAGGTGGTAAGGACAAGCCAGGGAACTATAGACCAGTGAGCCTGGCCTCGGTGGTGGTCAAGTTGTTGGAGGGAATTCTGAGGGATAGGATGTACATGTATTTGGAAAGGCAAGGACTGATTAGGGATAGTCAACATGGCTTTGTGCGTGGGAAATCATGTCTAACAAACGATTGAGTTTTTTGAAGAAGTAACAAAGAGGATTAATGAGGGCAGAGCAGTAGATGTGATCTATATGGACTTCAGTAAGGCTTTTGACAAGGTTCCCCATGGGAGGCTGGTGAGCAAGGCTAGATCTCATGGAATACAGGGAGAACTAGCCATTTGGATACAGAACTGGCTCAAAGGTAGAAGACAGAGGGTGGTGG
>NC_057725.1:31571439-31576978 GCF_004010195.1 Chiloscyllium plagiosum
AGGTCACGTTGCGGCTGTACAGGACATTGGTTCGGCCACTGTTGGAATATTGTGTGCAATTCTGGTCTCCTTCCTATCGAAAAGAAGTTGTGAAACTTGAAAGGGTTCAGAAAAGATTGACAAGGATGTTGCAAGGATTGGAGGATTTGAGCTATAGGGAGAAGTTGAATAGACTAGGGCTGTTTTCCCTGGAGCGTCGGAGGCTGGGGGGGGTGACCTTATAGAGGTTTATAAAATCATGAGGGGCATGGATAGGATAAATAGACAAAGTCATTTCCCTGCAGTGGGGGAGTCCAGAACTAGAGGGCATAGGTTTAGGGTAAGAGGGGAAAGATATAAAAGAGACCTAAGGGGCAATGTTTTCACTCAGAGGGTGGTACGTGTATGGAATGAGCTGTCAGAGGAAGTGGTGGAGGCTAGTACAATTGCAACATTTAAAAGGCATCTGGATGGGTGTATGAACAGGAAAGGTTTGGAGGGATATGGGCCGGTTGCTGGCAGGTGGGACTAGATTGGGTTGGGATATCTGGTCGGCATGGACGAGTTGGACTGAAGGGTCTGTTTCCATGCTGTACATCTCTATGACTTTAATATTATGCCCCCTTGTTATTGACCCTTTGATGAAGGGAACAGCTGCTTTCTATTCACCTTGTCCATGCTCCTCTTAATCTTGTACACCTCTATCAGGTTCCCCTCTCGACCATCTCTGCTCCAAAGGAAACCAATGTATCCAGCCTCTCATCATAGCTGAAATGCTCCATCCCAGGCAACATCCTGGTGAGTTTCCATTGCACCTCCTTCAGTGCAATTGCATTCTTTGATTCTACAAATCTATCAATGGGTCTCACTTACAATCACAGAATCATAGAGATGTACAGCACGGAAACAGATCCCTCGGTCCAATTCATCCATGCTGACCAGATATTCTAAATTAACTTAGTCCCACTTGCGAGCATTTAGCCCATATCCCTCTAAATGCTTCCTATTCATATACCTATCTAGATGCCTTTCAAATGTTGTTATTTTACTAGTTGCCATCACCTCTTCTGGTCACTCATTTCATTCCCATACCAACTCCTGCATAAAAAGTTGCTACTTAGATCCCTTTTATAGTTTTCTCCTCTCACCTTAAACCTATGCCCTCTACGTTTAGAATCCCCTACCCTGGGAAAAGACTTTGACTATTCACCCTATCCATGCCCCTCATGATTTGATAAACTTCTATAAGGTCACTATAGTCCGATGTTCCAGAGAAAATAGCCCCAGTCAATTCAGCTTCTCCCTGCAGCTCAAAACCTCCAACCATTGCAACATCCTTGTAAATCTTTTCTGAACCATTTCAAGTTTCACAACATCTTTCCTATAGCATGGAGACCAGAATTGAAAGCAGTGTTCCAAAGTGGCCTCCCCAATGTCCTGTCCAGCTGCAACATGAATATTCCTAACTCTCATACTCTCACTGAACAATATGTTCCTCTGCGTTGATGAGTCTCAAAATTTTGATCAAATCACCCTTTAACTCTTTACCTTTTCATTAGGAACAGTTTTACTGAAGGAGTCATAATACCATAGTACCTAGCGTGCACCAGATATACCGACCCCACTGTCTTGTAAATAAAGAGGCAAATTCTTAAAAATCAAGGTTGATCTCAAACAGATCATAGATTTTAAAATTAGAATTCTGCTTCCAAAAGTATCTCACAAAATGCAGAAATTCCTACTTGCTAACACTAGGTAAGGAAGGTAAACTGCTAATTCATGTGACACCTGTGATGTAAGCCGTATCTGGAACAATGGTTCCAAAAGCTCCACAGCCAGTGTATTTCAGCTAGCCGAGCCCCCACATATCAAAAGTTAAAGAAAATGCCTAACCCATTATACAAACCCACACTCGACCTCTCACCCTTTAGAAACTGTGCAGTCTGGACAGATGTAAGTCTCTAAATCTGCATCTAAAGTAGGGGAAACAGAATACCAAACTCACTGGGTCTCACTTGTTCCTCAGTGTTGATGAATCAACACAGGATCTTGCTCTCTTTAACTAGAATTCTCCTTAAATTAATGCCTCTTTTTCCAAACTTTCACCCACTCCCTCACCAAACTAGCAGCAGAACCACAATTCCTGGGACCAGCTGTCATATGCAAGGATACAGTTTGGAGGGATATGAGGCTGGAGGAGATTGGCTAAGGAAGGGTATAGTGGTGGAAGGATTTGAAAACAAGCATGAGGATTTTAAAATCAAGACACTGTTGGATTTGAAGGCGTTTAAATTAGATTCCCTACAGTGTGGAAACAGGCCCTTCAGCCCAACATGTCCACACCGACCCTCCGAAGAGTAACCCACCCAAACCCATTCCCCTACATTTACCCCTTCACCTAACACTATGGGCAATTTAGCATGGCCAATTCACCTAACCTGCACATTTCTGGACTGTGGGAGGAAACCGGAGCACCCCAGAGGAAACCCATGCAGACACAGGGAGAATGTGCAAACTTCACACAGACAGTCACCCGAGACAGGAATCGAACCCAGACTCCTGGCATTGTGAGGCAGCAATGCTAACCACTGAGATATTGTGCCGCTAACACACAAGCCAGGTAGGGCTCGAACTTACAATCTTCTGATCTGAAGTCAGACACGTTATCCATTATGTCACGGCCCAATGCACTTGAGGGTCTTAAGTATCACAAGAAGTAAAAGCAAACCATTTAGCTCTAAGACGAATAAAAACACGCTTAAATGTTATAAAATGACTGGATTATCAAATCTCTGAGTAAATAAAAGTACTTGGAGATCGATAATAATTTTTGATTATTTAACAGGACAGGAACAAGACAAACCAGGAAGGGTATTTTGTGATTTTTGATAGCATTTCTTGTTTACTTAGAAGAGCAAATGATAAATTTCAGGGGAAAATGGTGATTTAAACAAAGGATTAAAAATTTCAGCAAACTGTTCTGGTGGAAATTATACATAAATAAAGTTAAGAATGAGGATAAAAGCAAATTACTGCAGGTCATTTAGACTCAAAACAATTGCTCTTTTCTCTCCTTACAGATGCTGCCAGACCTGCTGAGATTTTCCAGCATTTTCTCTTTTAGTTTTAAGAATGAGATTGTGTTATAAGCAGAAAAGGACCTCATTTACAATTTTAGACATCTCCAAGTTTGAGGGAACATGCTGGAATGAGTTATTGAATCATATCATGGCTACAACACAGGAGGCTGTTCAGACATTCCTTCTCATGCTGCTTCTCTACAAGAACAATTCCGCTAGTTCCAAACATCTCCTGTCATTGTATCATTTGTACAACAACAGAAATCAGAAAGGTGACATCAGTTGAATCTTACCTGCAATTTTTCAAAACTCCCAATAATGAGATATAACTAGTGGGGTGCTAAGTGGTTCAGTCCTTGGGCCTCAACCAGTAACAATCTATATTAGTGACTGACATACAGGAACAGCCAAATTAAAGATGCAGGTTCAAATACAAGGGAAAGAAATTTGCCATGAAGAAATAAGAAAATATGGATGTGGATGGGTTAGGTGAATGGGACAAAATTTGACAGATCCATTTTGTTCTGTCAGATAGAAAGGCAACTTACTCTCAAAATGAAGAGAAACTTTACAGTGCTTTGATGCAGAAAACTGGCACATAATAAAGAAGGCAAATGGAATTTGGACATTTATTGTGAAAGAAACATAGTATAAAGGTAAGGAGATGTTGCTGCAATTGCACAAGGAAACTGCACTTAGAGTATTGCAAACTATTTTGGACCCCTTACCTGAGGAGGGGTGTGGTTGCATTGGAGGCAGTTCAGACAAAGTTTACTAGATTGATTCCAGAATAAGAGATTTTTTTTATGACGAGAGATTGAGCAGTTTAGGTCCATACTCTCTGGAGTTTAGAACAATGAGAAGAGATCTAATTGGGGAATATAAGAAGTTAAAGGGTATTGACAAAGTATACATAGAGAGGCTGTTTCCTCATGTGACCGATCTAGAAATGAGAGGTCACGGTTTTAGGATAAGGGGTAGCAGATTTGAAACAGAGACGAAGAGAAATTTCTTCTCTGAAAGAGTTGTGAATCTGTGGAATTCACTTGTGAAGAGATAAGCAGATTTTTTTTTAACAATGGGTTGAAGAATTATGGAGAGTGAGCAGAAAGTGGAGTTGAGGCCAAGATGAGATCTGCCACGATTGTCTTAAATGGAAGAGCAAGCTTGAGGGGCTGAATTGCCTACTCCTGCTCATAGTTCTTATGTTCTTAAGAAGACTTGCATTTCCACAAACATTGGGCATTTCAAAGTGTTAACAGCCAATTAAGTTCTTTTTTTGAACGGTAGTCACTGTTATAGTGTAGGAAATGCAGTAGCTAATGTATGCTCAGTTGGCTCCCACAAACAACAATGTAAAGTGACTAGATAAATTGTGTTTTGTGATGTTGATTCAGGGTTTAAAAAAACATTGGAATAAACACTTACTATTTCTCAAAGTAGAACCATGGAATATTTTACATCCACTTAAGCAGGCTGATAAAGCCTTGGTTTAGCGTCTCAGCTGAAAGATAACATCTCCAACAATGCAGCACTCCCTCAGTTTGGCATTGAAGTCAGCCTGGATTTTTTTCTTCAAATCCTGGAGAACTTCGAGCTGGAGACCTTGATTCAGGCTGCAGTGCAATCAACTGACCCATGGATCACAAGAGAGTAACAACAATAGCATCCTTTAACTCATGTAATGAAATGTCCCAAGGTAGTTCAGGGATGAATTATGGTGCACATTTTGACCCCAAATCCCATTATAAGACATTAGAATGTGACTGAAAGCTTAGTCTAAGAGGAAGATTTTAAGGAGCGTAAGAAAAAGAGAGAAGTAGAGATTTAGAGGGGGAATTCCTGAAATCAGTCTTAGGGTTTCATCAATGGAAAGCACAGCCATCAATGGTACAGCAATTAAAATAGGGGCTGGGAAAGAAACCATAATTGAAAAACACACCGATCTCAGCGATGTACAGGATTACAGGTAAGGGGAGGGACAAAGCCATAAGGCCGAATAGATGGGACCTGATCAGGTGTAACCGAGAACTCTGTGGGAAGCTTGAGAAGTGATTGCTAGGCCTCTTGCTGAGATATTTGTATCATCGATAGTCACAGGTGAAGTGCCGGAAGACTGGAGGTTGGCAAACGTGGTGCCACTGTTGAAGAAGGGCGGTAAAGACAAGCCAGGGAACTATAGACCGGTAAGCCTGACCTCCGTGGTGGGCAAGTTGTTGGAGGGAATCCTGAGGGACCGGATGTACATGTATTTGGAAAGGCAAGGACTGATTCGGGATAGTCAACATGGCTTTGTGCGTGGGAAATCATGTCTCTCAAACTTGATTGAGATTTTTGAAGAAGATTGATGAGGGCAGATCAGTAGATGTGATCTATATGGACTTCAGTAAGGCGTTCGACAAGGTACCCCATAGGAGACTGATTAGCAAGGTTAGATCTCACGGAATACAGTGAGAACTAGCCATTTGGATACAGAACTG
>NC_057725.1:31577353-31600564 GCF_004010195.1 Chiloscyllium plagiosum
TTGTGAAACTTGAAAGGGTTCAGAAAAGATTTACAAGGATGTTGCCAGGGTTAGAGGATCTGAGCTACAGGGAGAGGCTGAACAGGCTGGGGCTGTTTTCCCTGGAATGTCGGAGGCTGAGTGGTGACCTTATAGAGGTTTACAAAATTATGAAGAGCATGGATAGGATAAATATGCAAAGTCTTTTCCTTGGGGTCGGGGAGTCCAGAACTAGAGGGCAGTGGTTTAGGGTGAGAGGGGAAAGATATAAAAGAGACCTAAGGGGCAACATTTTCACGCAGAGGGTGGTACGTGTATGGAATGAGCTCCCAGAGGATGTGGTGGAGGCTGGTACAATTGCAACATTTAAGAGGCATTTGGATGGGTATATGAATAGGAATGGTTTGGAGGTATATGGGCCAGGTGCTGGCAGGTGGGACTAGATTGGGTTGGGATATCTGGTCGGCATGGATGGGTTAGACCGAAGGGTCTGTTTCCATGTTGTACATCTCTATGACTCGATATGTGTCCAATGTACTGTTTTGCTGTCCTTATTTATGTAAGAAGTATATTCGTATTTGAAACAGCTTTTTCAAAATCACTTGTGGAACATTTGCATCGCTGACTGACCAGCTTTTATTGCCCATCCCTATTTGCCCTTGAGAAGGTGGTGGTGATCTGCCTTCTGAAACTCCTGCAGTCCATGTGCTGTTGATAGACTCACATTGCCTGTTGGGAGGGATTTCCAGCATTTGGACCCAGTGACAGTGAAGGAACAGTGACATATTTTCAAGTCGGGATGGTGAGTGGCTTGGGGGGAACATGCAGGTGTTCCCATGTATCTACTGCTCTTGTCCATTCAGATGGATGTGGTCATAGATTTGGAAGGTGCTGTCTAAGGATCCTTGGTGAATTTCTGCAGGGCACTGTATAAATAGTACAAAATGATGCTACTGAGCATCAGTGATCAAGACAGTGGATGCTTGTCGATGTGGTTCAGAAAAGGTACACCATGTTCACTACAGGGAAACTTATTGGACACTTCTGTGGATCAGAATTGAATTCCACTTGGAGAGGCAAGGGTTAATCAAAGTTAGCAGAACTTTGTAAGGGGGAGATCATGTTTAACAAATGTGACTGGATTTTTTGCCAAGGTGACCAGGTCTGTAGTTGAATGTAGTACAGTTGATGTTGTCAAATGTATTTCAGTAAGGCTTTTGAGAAGGTCTCACATGAAAGATTGGTTAAAAAGTTAAGAGTCCATAGGATCCAGGGCAATTAGTCAAAATGTTCTTAGTGGTAGGAAGCAGAGGCTAATGGTTGAAGGGTGTATTTTTCACTGGAAGCCCTTGTCCAATGGCATATCACAGGGTTTGGTGTTGAGTCTTTTGCTGTTTATCGTGTACATTAATGACCGAGACGTTAAAGTAGGGTGTACAATCAGTAAATTTGCAGATGATGTGAAAATCAGCTCTATGATTAATAGCAAAAAAAAAGCTTTAGATAACAATACAATACAGATCAGCTGGACTATGGCAAATGGAATTCAATCATAAAAAGTGTGAGGCGATGCATTTTGTGAGGACTGACAAGAGGGCACAAGTTTCATGGTAGGACTCTAGCAAGTACAGAGGATCAGAAAGACATTGTTGCATGTCCATAGATCCTTGAAAGCAACAGAACAGGTGGATAAGGTGGTTAAGAAGGCAGATGTCTTTACTAGTGATGGTATTGAATACGAGAAGGAAGTTATGATGGAACTGCATGTAAGTGTGGAGTACTGTGTAATTCTGGTATCCACACTATCAGAAGGTTGTGATTACACTGAAAAGGGTGCAGAAAGATTCACTGCGAATGTTGCCTGGGCTGCAGCAAATAAGCTGTGATGACTAGAAAGGCTGGAATTATTTTCCTTAGAACCAATTCAGCTGAGGAGGAATTTGATTGATGTGTACAAAGTTCTGAAGACACATTGACAGGGTGAATAGCATGAAATGTTTTTCCTTCGTAGCGGGGCCATTTACCAGCGGGCACAGTTTATGGTCAGGGCCAGGAGGTTTGGGGGTATTTTGTTCAGAATTCTTTTCATCCCAAGGATTGTGGGCATTTGGCACTCACTACCTTAAAGGGTGGTACGGGCAGAAACCCATAGCAGACAAGAGTGTTGCTGAACAAAGACAACTTGGTGTGCAGGTTCATAGTTCCTTGAAAGCAGAGTGTAGGTAGACAGGGTAGTGAAGAAGCCTTTATTGGTCAGTACATTGAATATAGAATTTGGGAAGCTGAAAATGTGTTGCTGGAAAAGCGCAGCAGGTCAGGCAGCATCCAGGGAACAGGAGAATCGACGTTTCGGGCATAAGCCCTTCTTCAGGCTGATCTTATAGAAATTTATAAAATTGTGAAGGGCATGTGAATAGTCAAGGTCTTTTCCCCAGGGCAGGGGTGTCCAAAAGTAAAGGGCATAGGTTTAAAATGAGAAGGGAAAGATTTAAAAGTGATCTAAGTGGAAGCTTTTTCGCACTGAGGGTTGTGCCTGTATGGAATGAGCTGCCAGAGGAAGTGGAGGAGGCTGGTACAATTACATTTAAAAGGCATCTACGTGTGTATATGAATAGCAAGCGTTTCGAGGGATATGGGTCAAATGCTGGTAAATGGGACTTTTAATAAATAATTTAGGATATTTGGTCGGCATGGACGAGATGGACAGAAGAATCACCTTTATGATTCTACAAGGTTGCCGACAATGCTGCAAAAAACTCTGTACCAAGCATAAAATCAAGTTGACTAACAGGTTTTTTTCAGACAACTGTGTGGGAAAGATGTGGAGGGAATGAAGAGAACACAGAAACGTTCTGCAAGAATGGTTGATGAAGTTAGTTAAGAAAATGATTTGAAAAAGGCTGCCCTGAAGAAAGCAGAGGGGACTTGATCCAAACATTCAAGATCATGAGAGGTCTGAGTAGAGTAGACGGATAAATGTTCCCACCCATGAAGAGACTGACAAATAAATATTTAAAGTAAAAGAAGCGAAAGCGAGATGAGAACAAAAATGTTTCACGCGAGGAGTGTTTAAGGTCTTCAACGTGCTATTCTGTGGCGGAGCCTTCAATATAGGGAGGAGGCTGGTCATAAAGTGACTTGCTCATTCACCGAACCAGTATATGCACGATGGGCCACATGGTCTCCTTTTGCGCTGTGACAATACAGTGATTCTGCCGCCGAGGCTCAGCGAACACACGTAACACCATAACGAAGCGGCTCGATCGCTCGGCTGTTTCCGTCGGCCGCTCCGTGCAGCCCCGGCGTCGCTCGGCTGTTTCCGTCGGCCGCTCCGTGCAGCCCCGGCGTCGCTCGGCTGTTTCCGTCGGCCGCTCTCGGTGTAGCGCCGAGGCGCTGCGTTCGCGGAGTGGGGCCTGTGTGGCGACTGAGTGACAGGCAGCGAGCGCCCCTGGAGCTTCCACCCCAGGGACCCAGAACGGAGCGAGGTGAGTCGGATGGTCACTAGGTCGGGGTGAGGGAGGAAGGAGCAAGGTCAGAGTCCGACTAGTCCGCTGCTTTAGCAAGGCACAGCTTGAGGCCTAACCCGCCTCCGTGACAGAGTAATCCACAGGCCGCGGTCACTTCCAGCGGTGGGAAACAAGCCTTGGGAGCCGAGTGGCAGAGCCCACAGGATGAGCTGGGGAGGACGGGTGGTGGGGGAATTCGGTAAGGAGGCGGCTGGGTGAAGGGAGTCCTTGGTGGAGGCCTAGCTGCAGGCGTTATGAGCGGGATACTGCAGGAACTCAAACCCCAGGCCTGTCATCTCACACCAAAATAAACGGGCCTCCCTCTCACTCCGTTTCTGCGGACGTCTACAGCTGCAGCCGCAAGGCACGGTGCCCCTGTTTTCCTCCGACTCGCATACACATTTGGCTTCTCTGTCTCAAATGTTTATACGTAGACTTTCTGTATAAAGCCTCTCGATACACTTAAAGGGGCCTCGAAATGCTATCTCTGGGCTTGGGGTGCAAGAGAGCAGGGGGAGAATGTGCTGAAACTTTATAAAGTTCTGGTTAGGTCACAACTAGAATATTCTGTCAATCTTTACTCAAGGAAGGTTGCTAAAGTCCTTGAGAGGGTGCAGAGGAGATCTTCCAGATCGGTTACGGGGACATCAGGTACAATTTTAGGTTAGTGAAGCTGGTGTTGTTCTTGCAACAAAGGAGACCGAGGAAGATTTGAACACAGCATTTTAAAAAGATTAGGCCATTCAACCCCATAGCCCTCACTTGTCTGCTGTTTCAAAAGTCTGCCTACCTGTTCTTTAATGAATAATCCTCGGATAAAGGCCCAATCAGTCTGGCTATTTACATTTGATAAAGTAACCCCTTCACCCCAAGAATTAGTCCATTGAAATTCTTGAACTGCTTGCAATGCCAGTCTTCTCTTAATAATGGTGATCAAAACTGTATGTAGTACTCCCAGTGAGGAGGAGAAAGTGAGAACTGCAGATGCTGGAGATCAGAGTCGAAAAGTGTGGCACTAGAAAAGCACAGCATATTCAGGCAGCATTGGAGGAGCAGGAGAATCAACGTTTTGGGCCTAAGCCCTTCCTGATGAAGGGTTTTTGCCTGAAACATCAATTCTCCTGCTCCTCGGATGCTGCCTGATTTGCTGTGCTTTTCTAGTGCCACACTTTTTGTACTCCAAGTGACGCCTCACCAAAATTCTCTGTGACTTTCCAATTAAATTCCAAACACCAGCAGTAAAGACCAAAATTCCATTTACCACCTTAATTAGTTGTTGCACCTGCATGCTAACCTTTTGTGTTTCATGCCCAAAGTCATCCAGATCCTTATGGGCTCCACCTTTTGGAGTCTCACTTTATTGAAAGATTAATTTGTCTTTTGATTCATGACCTCACATTTTTCTAAAAACCGTCTGCCAAGTTATTGCCCACTCATCTTATTTCTGTACCATTGCCGATTTCTTATGTCCTCATGGCAACATTTTTATGTTGTTAGAAAGTTTGGATACATTACACCTTGTACACCCGGTTTATTCCTCCAAGTCTTTAACATAGATAATAAATAGTTGAGGCCCTAGGTCTGATCTTTGTAGTACTCCAGTTGTTACATCTTTCCAACCCGAAAAAGACCTATTAATCCCACCTGTTTTCAGTGTTTTCTCAATCCACACTGATACAGTGTCCTAACCCAGCTTATCAAATGACTTCTGAAAATCCAGCTGCATTAGATCCTCAAAGAGCTCAAACTAATTTGTCAAATGTAATTTCCTTTTCATAAAACCATGTGGACTCTGAATGTGTTAAGCTTTTCTAAATGTTCAGTTATTTCTTCCTCAGTGGACTCGAGCACTTTCTCAATGACAGATGTCAGGCCAACTAGGCCATAGTTTGTAGCTTTCTGTCTCCTTCCGTGTGGTATGGTGGCTCAGTGGTTAGCACTGCTGCCTCACAGCGCTGGGGGCAGGGTTTTATTCTACCCTCAGTGACTATCTGTGTGGAATTTGCACTTTCTCCCAGTGTCTGTATGAGTTTCCTCTGGGTGCTCTGGTTATCTCGCACAGTCAAAAGTTGCGCAGGTTAGGGATTGACCATGCTAAATTGCGGATAGTGTCCAGGGATGTGTAGGTTAGGTGCGTTAGCCATGGGAAATGTGGGTGGGTCTGAGTGGGATGTTGTTTGGAGGCTCGGTGTGGACTTGATGGACTGAATGGTCTGCTTCCATACTGTGGGAATTCTAGGGATTCTGTGATTCTCCTTTCTTGAACAATGGTTTTCCAATCCATTAGAACCTTCATAGAACCTCCAACCCACTGAGTTCTGGACTATTTTGATCACTGCCACCTCTATCTCTGCAACCACTTCCAATAAAATCCTTGAATGAAGGCCATCAGGTTCTGGCAACTTTTCTGCCTTGAGTCGCATTAGTTTGTCAAATACTTTGTCCCTTGTTGTAGAGGCTATATAACAAGACCCTTCCTCTCATTAGCACCTTGTGTAACTGCTATCTTTGGGATGTTTATAGTGTGCTCCATTGTGAAGAATGATGCAAAACTTTGGTTTAAGTTTGCCATCTCTGTGTTCCCTGTTATGGATTCCCCAATCACATCCTGCAAGGGACTCAGATTTACTTCAGCTACTTTTTAAAAATATTTCTGTAGGAACTGTTGCTGTTTGTTTTCATATTTCTTGTCAATTTATTTTCAGAATAAATTTTTCTCCCTTTATTATCTGTATAGAGATCTGCTTCAGATTCCTAAAGGATTTACAACCCTCTGACCTACCACTGGTTTTCACCATTTTGCTTGGCTTAGGTTTGATTAGATGCTCTCTTTGACCATCTTTGTTAGCCATGGGTGTTTTATTTTTTTCATTGGGTTCTTTATGACTGCAGTAATGTTTTGATAGATGTGATGAAATATCTGCTTAAACGTCTGCCACTGGTCATCCATTGACCTTCCTTTAGTCTATTTGCTGAGCCTGTAGTAGACAATGCTTTTTTTCTTGCATCTGCAATTGCCCTTATTTAAGTTCAGGACACTGAGACCCGAGTTGCTCTCTGTCAAACTGAATTTGAAATTCTGCGTGTTCTGATTGCTACATCTAAGAGGATACTTTCATAAGAGATCTCTTATTAATCATACATTATTGGATCTAAGACGGCCTGTTCCCAAGTATGTGATGCAATGTTTTGCTCTCCAGAAACAATCTCTGATGCACTCTATAAATTCATTTTCTGCATTACACATGTCAATCTGATTCACCAAGACAGTACGCCGATTAAAATCACCCATGACAATTGTACCTTTCTTACATGCCTCCATTATTTCCCATTTTATATGTTTTCTTACAGTGAGACAATCCTTTGAGGGGCTATAAACAACTCTCACTCAGACTTCTTTCCCTTGCTATTTCTTATTTCCACCAAACTAATTATACATCACAACCCATTGCACTATACTACCACCACACTAATAACAACCTTTTATTAACAAAGCTACTCCACTTCCTTTTCCTTTACACTAATTTTTCCAAAACTCTAATATCCTTGAATATTGAGTTTCCAGTCTTGGTCAGCCTATAACACTACCTCTGTGGTAACTGTCAAGTCATGTTCATTTATTTCTGTTGTATTGTCATTGTGCTGTGTTATTGCTTCCCTGTTCTAATTTCTGCTCATTTTGTTTGGGCCTTTTTGTCACACTTTGATTATCATTAGCCTCTTAACTGCCCTGCACCCCTACTGTCTCATTTCTTTTTGTTTTTTTTTCAAATTTTCCTACAATTGAACTCCTTGTACTAATTAGCTTAAAGCACTGTCTATAACCCTAGTTCCACGTTTCCCCAATGGACTCCTGTGGTGCAGTGATAGTGCCCTTTCCAATAATTAAAAGGTTTGGGTTCATTCCCCACCTGTACTAGATGTATGTCATTGCATGTCAGAACAGGTTGATTAAAATAACTATACACTGTGCCAAAAGATCGGTCCTGGCATGATTCACATTAAGCCTGTCCCATCAGAAGAGTACTCTTTCCCTAGTGCCACCTGAATTGGAACTCATTTCTCCCACGCCAGTCTTTGAGCCATTTGTTTACCTCTCTAATCTTATTTACCCTACACCAAATTGCATGTGCCTCAAGTAGTAATCTGCAGGTTATTACTTTTGTGGTTCTGCTTTTTAATTTGGCCCTGAACTGCTTGTAATCCCTCAACCAAATCTCTTTCCTAGTACTACCTATGTCATTGGTATGCATGTGGACCATACCAAGTGGATCCTTCCCTTCTCACTCCAAAGTTCCTGTCCAGCACATAAGATATGCCCTGACCATTGGCACCTGGTAGGTAATATGGCATTTCAGACTCTCTGTCTTTGCTGCAGAGAGCAGTATCTATTCCCCCACCTATTATGAATATGTTTCTCCTGTCTCCACCTACTTGAAAGGCGTGCTGTACAATGGGTACTGTACTCCTCCTACCTGCAGTCTATGCCTTGACCATATTGGGAGCAAGAGCTCCATAACCATTGGACAAGGGCTTTAGCTGTGGCTGTGGCTCCTCCAAAATAAATGCTGGATCTCCATACCTGCTTCATTTGCAGTCACACCATCTGTTCCTGACTACGCCCCAAGTTTGATGTAATTAATGTAAGGGGTGTGACTGCCACCTGAAACAGAGTGTCCAGGTAACTCTCCTCCTCCCTGATGTGTTGCAGGGTCTGCAGCCCGGACTCCAGCTCATCAACTCTGAGTCAAAGTTCCTCGAGCAGCCAACACTTGCTGCAGATGTGATCGCCGTAGATCGTACTGGCGTCCACCAGCTCCCACATCCTACAGCTGCAGCACGTCGCATACCCAGACATCACTATTCTATTTAATTAATTATTTTGGATGTTAAATATTTTCGAAGTGAATTTCCTAACTGTACTCTCTCAGTTGTAATAATGTCTCCTGATTTAAACTACTTGACCAATCAAAAGACACATGGAAGGAACACCTACCAAATACCTACCTATTTTCCTGGGAAGCCACACTTGGCCTCTGAAAGGTGGAAACAGGTTGAAGGGCTCTCTGCTACCAGTTTTTACCTCCCACCATTTGCCCTTCTCACACTGCTCTCCAAGTGTAAGAGGTATAGAATATTATGACAGATTTAGATGAGTTAGCAAGGATAAGTTGATCCCATTAGCCAACTGTACAAGTAGAAGAACTAGGGTTCACAGATTTAAGATTTGGGAAAGGAGTGCAACAGGGCCAAGAAACAGTGAGTGGTAATGAACTGAAACAAGCTGCCTATGAGGGCAGTAGAAATGGGGACTATGAGTGACTTTCAGGGGGTATCAATGTGGACTTGGACTGACTGGATACTCTTCAGAGAGATATGAACGTGAGCCAAATTGACTCATACATTAGTTGCTGTCTTCATATAGGTAGGGATTGCCATAAAATATAAGCGTAAAGCCTCTGTAATATATATATCTGTGGGATCTATGAAGAATCTATATAGAATTGTGGAATCCCTAGAGTATTGAAGCAGGCCATTCGGCCCATTGAGTTCATACTGGCTCTCTGAAGAGCGTTCCATATAGACACTATCCCTGTAACCATGCATTACCCATGACTAACCCCTTAATCTACACATCCCTGGACACTATGGGCAATTTAGCATGGCCTGTCCACCTAACCTGCATATCTTTGGACTGTGGGAGGAAACCAGAGCACCCAGAGGAAACCCATGCAGATATAGGGAGAATGTGTGAACTTCACACAGACAGTTACACAGATAGAGGGTGGAATCGAACCCAGGTCCCTGGTGGTATGAAGCAGAAGTGCTAACTACTGAGCCACTGTGCTACCCTATTTTTAAAAAAATACCAATGGAAACTCCAGGCAGAAATCAGCCAAGGGAGTGAGATCATTTGAAGTTTTTGACGACTGACAGAAATCAGTCCTTGGTAGGTAAGAATACCTTGGGTGATGTTACATAGGCAGCACAGAAAAAGCCATTAGGGCTCAACTGGTCTCAACATTTATGTCCCATCTGAGGCTTGTTTAACCCTGTGTTGTCTTTATGAGGGTTAATGGAGAAAGAAAGGCTTTCCTTAATCTTGCTTGTTTCATGAATCTTGTACATTAGTTCTCTCTACAACTATCTGGCAGTGGAACAATGTGTGCTATCTCTAAGCCTTCTTATTATAATGTGGCAGTCTATTTATGAACAAGGTCCTGTGAAGAACATCTTAAATAAATTATCAAAAGATCTGCTCGCTGTTTTTTTATTCTTTGATGGGATATGGGTGTCACTGGAAATGCCAGCATATTTTTGCCCATCCCTGATACCCTTGAGTCAAGTGACTTGCTGGACCATTTTAAATAGCAGTTAAGAATCAACTACATTGCTGTGCTTCTGGAGTCATATGTAGGCCAGACTAGGTAAGGTTGGCAGATCTCTTTCTCTAAAGGACATTAGTGAACCAGATAATTTTTTACATTAATTGATAATAGTTGTCAGAGATAAATGTTCAATTCTAGAGTTATTAACTGAATTTAAACCAGCTGCCATGGTGTGATTTGGACCTTTGTCTCATTCATCTGGGCTTCTGGATTATAGTTTAGCAATTTTACCCCATGTCACTGTTTCTCTGTATGAGAGTTAGGTGTTGACCAATATAGAAGGAGAGCTTCCCAGCTCGCTTTTAATAGTTCTGTAGAATCTCTTACATTTCCCTGGAGAGGACATATGGATCTTGGTTTAACATCCCATTCGAAAGATGGCATGTCTAATACTGTGCCTCAGTAATGCCAGCGAAGGGATTTTGAAGATGTGATAGGAAAATACACTAAAAAAGAAACTTAAGTACACATCTAAAGAAAACTCCATAGTCTCTCTTAGTTTCTCTAAGGCACAATCACGGAAAGGTAAATCCTCTGGTTAACAAAAATAGTTAAATATTCCATTAGATCAAACGAGCTGGCTTATAAGGGTGCCAGAAAACAGTGGTGAGCCTGAAGTTCAGGAAGGAAATTAGAACTCAGCAAAGGAGGGCCGAGAAACTGATTTGGGAAAGCAAAAAGGTAATATGAATGCTAATTACCAAGGAACATTAAAGCAGATTGCAAAAGTTTTAAATGTATGAAAAAAGATCAGCTAGGACAGGAGAATTTATAGTGGAGAAACTATACACTTACTTGGTGCTTGTCTTCATTGGAAGATGATGCAGAAATTCTCCCAGAAACATTGGGTGACCAAGGGTCTTGTGAAACTGGGGAACTAAAATTAGCATTAGTAAACAAGAATTACTTGAAAGATTAAGTGGATTGAAGGATAATAAATCCCCTGGTCCAGATGAACACCTTTCCAGACTGTTGAAGGAAGCTGCTAGAGAGGTATTGTTTGCATTGGTGGGTAGTTTTCAAAATTCGATCATTTTTGGAAAAGCTCTGGCACATTGGAAAGTAGCAAATGTAGTCCCTTTGTTTAAGAAGGGAAGAAGAGGCAAAATTGAGAACTATGGATCTGTTAGTTTCATGTAATGATTGGGAAAATTATAGTATCTATTATGATGTGTTTGGTAACTGGACATTTAGAAACATTTGATAAAATTGAGCAGGTTTGTCATGCATTTATGAAAGGAAAATCAGTTTGACAATGTTGTTGAAGTTTATTGAGGTTATTTCTTGTAAGGAAAACCAGTGGATGTGGTGTGTTTTGATTTTCGAAGCTTCTGTTAAGGTCCCACAGAAGTATTGTAAATAAAGTTAGAGCTCTCGGGGTTAGACCAGAAAGGATGACAGTGTTGCCAGCACTGTCATTGTATTATTTCTAGTTCTGAGTCCACAGAGTTGCAGGTAATTTAGATGTGAGAACAAATTGTAATATATCCAAGTTTACTGATGATACCATACTGGGTGGAAATGCAAGTTGTGAGGAGAATTCAAGGAGGCTTCAGGACACCTTAGAGGCTAAGTGAATAGACTAGAACATGGCCAATGAAAAATAATATGAGTAAATGTGAAGTTATTCACTTTGGGGAAAAGAAAAACAAAAAGACAGAATACTTCTTAAACAGTGAATGGTTCGATAGTGCACTTCATAGAGTCATACAGCTGTACAGTATGGAAACAGACCTTTCGGTCTAACTCATCCATGCTGACCAGATATCCTCAATGAATCTTGACCAATTTGCCAGCATTTAGTCCATATCCCCCTCAACCCTTCGTATTCATTTACCATTCGGATGCCTTTTGAATGTTTTAATTGTACCTGCCTCCACCACTTCCCCAGGCAGCACATTCCATACATGCACCACCCTCTGCATGATAAAGTTACCTCTTAGGTCAATTTTAAATCATTCCCTTCTCACCTTAAAGTTATGTCCTCTAGTTTTGGATTCTACTACCTCAGGGGAAAGACCTTGGCTATTTACCCTATTTATGACACTCATGATTTTATAAACCTCTGTGAGGTCACTCCTCAGCCGCCAATGTTCCAGGGAAAATAGCCCCACTCTATTCAGCCTCTCCCTATAGCTCAAACCCTCCATCCCTGGCAACATCCTTGTAAATATTTTCTGAACCCTTTCAAGTTTTACAAGATCCTTCTTATAGCAAGGAGACCAGATCTGAACACAGTAGTCCAAATGTGGCCTAACAATATCCTGTATAGTGGCAACATGACCTCCCAACTCCTATATGTAATGTACTGACCAATAAAGGCAAGCATACCATACACCTTCATACATCTTCCTCATTATTCTGTCGACCTTCCAAGGAAGTATGAGCCTTCACTCCAATGTCTTTTTGTTCAGCAACACTTCCAAGAACCTTGCAGTTAAGTGTCTAGGTTCTGCCCTGGTTTGCCTTTTCAAAATGCAGCACCTCACATTTATCTAAATTAAACTCCTGCCTGTCCAAAGGGACCTGGGTATCCTTGTTCATGAGTCACCAAAAGGTAGCATGTCCATGTAGTAAGCAGTAAGGCAGGGGTGTGTGGTGAAAATGGTACATTCTCCTTAATTGCAGTGGGATTTGAATACAAGAGTAAAGATACCTTGCTGCTGTAGAGCTTTGATGAAATTTTATCTACAGTACTGTCTATAGTTTGGTTCCTTTTTTTTAAGGAAGGATATCCCGAGGATGGCAGTATTGTCTTATGCAATGAGATTGTAGATAATGGGTGTGTATTCCAGTTTGATAAGCCAAGAACTAATTCATTGTGTGAAGTAGTCTGATGTTCTTTCAATCTCTTTCTTTCTTGAAGATCTTCCTAAGAACTCTGATTCCCTCTTCTCAATTCCTCCTTTGTTAGAGTGGCCATTTTTGTTTCATTACTCCCCAAAGCACCTTGATTTTTGTTTAGAGCAAGGCCACAATGCTAGTTCAAGCTGTTGCTGATTATTTTTGATAATGTTATGAAGTACTATATCAGTGCAAATGTTAATGTCTCAAATATATTGATGTTCTTTCTGGAGACTTCACATTTTAGACATCACATCATATTTAATGCTGGATGATTCTGACTCAACTAGGATCTTTTCCGCATCTTCCAACTAATCTATGCACAGCATGATCCCACAAGCAATAGGATAAATAATTAAAATAATGACTGTCTTAATTGAGAGGTGAATGTTGAACAGGATATTGATACATCTCCTGTTGGAGGGTAGACTTTGCTCAGTGTGACTCCAGTAATATTGTATTTAAAGTGATAGTTTTATTTACGTAGACTGATACTTTTAAGTGAGGTTTGTATGTAAAACATTTTGGCTTAGTAATGAGGTCCCTGTCATTCAATCAGTTCATTTTGCTTTGCTGCCCCATGATCCAACTGTATTGCTTCCTATAGTGTCTACTATTGACAGGCCCTTCAGAAATTTTTCCTCCTCTGAAATTATTTATTGCTGTCCCCCAATGCATTCCAAGGGATACAGTATAAATATTTCTTCGAAACAGGAATTGCTGAATGAAAAGGCATCCAAGGTTCATCTCATTCTGATAGTCACATGGTACAATGATAAAGGAGTTGTTGACTAATCACGGCAGTGTAGCACTCTCAGTTCTGCACCGAAACATTATCGCAGATTACTTGTGTCTTAACCCAGGACCATCTCCCTCTGAGATCAGAGTTCCAAATGAACACAGTTCAGCATTTGGAAGGCAATGCTTTTAATAGACAATGCATTTTATTGTGAAAGTTCTATTATCTGCCAAACTTGAAACAAAAGAAATTTGATTCACAACTTCAAAATCTTACTTTTCCCCTAATTTCCCATAACTTTTAATATCCCACTGTACTGCTGTAGGTCCCTATTTTTAATATTCCACCCAGTTTAATTGCACTAACGCCACCTCCCCCCCGCCCTGCACAACAACTTCCCATAACCTTTAATATCTCAGCCAATCTAATCTTGCTGTCACAGTGGAACAATTACATGAAAAGCTCCACGGTCAATCTCATTTGCCTTCTATAATCCTGGTATTCATATTGTTGATCCAAAATTACTCTTTACCAGTTTGTTGCCATAGATCTAACCTTATGTCTAGGCATTTCCCTCACTACTGGAGAGCTTAGAATTGTAGAATCTTACAGCACAGAAGAATTGTTTGTTTCAGCACTTTGAGCGAGCTAACCAATTAGCCCACTGCTTCTGCTCTTTCCCAATAAACATGTATGTTTTTCCCTGCAAATACTTATTTAATGCCCTTTCAAAAATTAACTTTTAAATTTACTTCCACCATCTTTTCAGGCAGTGCATAACAGATCATTTTAAGTCCCTACGTAAAAAGAAATCTTCATCTTGCCTATTTTTTTTAATCATTCATTAACACCAGCTGATTTGCCTGACACTTAGGGGTCACTTCTTGGTAATGTCTACAAAGTGCAGGAAGGGTTTGTACAGGCTGCATTGGTGGAGTTTAGCTGCTCAGGGATCCTGGCTTGTACTGACCGTTTTTGCCAATGCAATTCAAAACTGACTGTCGTTCGACAGGATTGTTCGCTAGGAACTTGATGACTTTCTGTGTTTTGCATTCCTTTATCTAAAGAGTGCGTGCTTATAAGCTACTGAGATAGAAGGCAAGCAGTATGTGGATTAAACATGTCACCATGAGTGGTAAGTGAGGTGCAGCATGGATTTCAGTTGGCTTGTGTCACTCTGAATGTTGTGGGTGAGTAATATTTGCGAGGATGGGAAGTTAGGGAAGCAAGCGGAGGGAGCCAGTTATAATGCACTTTGAAATCAATTGTTCCCATCCCCTTGATCTTGTCATCCTATGTCTCTGTCCTCTGGTTACTGACTCTTTTAGAGGACAATTCTCCTTATTCATACCAACATTCAAAGACTCCTGGTCGTCTTGGGGGGGGTGGGGGGGAGTTCTCCTTATCTTTGCTTAAATGGGTGACCCCTCATTTTTAAATGGTGATACCTAGTTTCAAAGTCTCCCACATGAAGAAACATTTTTTCCACATTTACCCTCCCCAAGATCTTAGATTTCAAATAAGTTGCATTTTAATCTTCAAAACTCCAGTGGGCAAGTGGAATCTGTCCAACCTTTTCTCATAAAACACCCAATCTATTCCACGTATTAATTCATGTATAAACGTTCTCTGGACTGCTCCCAACACGTTTACATTCCTCCTTAAATAAAGAGGCCAATACTCTGCGGTCTGATGAATGCTCTATATAACTGAAGAATAATCTCCTTACTTATGTATTCAGTTTCCCTTGTAATAAATTATAAGATTCTATTAGATTTCTTAATTATTTGCTTCGTTGGAAGCTAATTTGTGATCCATGCATTAGGATACTCTGATCCCTCTGCATTTGAGTTCTGCATTTGCTCACCATTTAGGTAAAATGCTTTTTTTAATTCTTCCGACAAAATGGACTATTAATGTTTTCACAAGTTATTGATTTGCCAGATATTAGCTCACTCATGTAACCTTTTCACAACTTAATTTTCTACCTATCTGAATCATCAGCAAATTAAAACTTCTGCCCCATCATCTCCGTCAATCTGTCTGTGTCTTCCTGAAGTATAATACCATTCTCTGACTGTAAACTGTATTTCTGAATTTCATGCCATTGGCAAACCTTGAAATGATGCCCTAGATAATCAAATCCAGATCATTAATATACATAAAAAATGCAGTGATAATTTTGACCTGTAGAGTTCTACTTCCCTTTTGTCTGAAAAACAACTGCTCACCCCTACTCTAATATTCAATTAATTTTATGCGCATGCTTTCAATATCCCTTTAGTCTCCTGGACTTCGACTTTGCTAACTTATGAAATCTCTTTGGCAATCAGAGATCTGAGGGAACCTGTTCCTTTCAAGCAAGCCACATTTACCACTTTATATTTTAACATTCTTTATATACTGTTCCAAGATGTTATCTTGTGAAGTACATTTTAATTGATTTACGTGCTTGTCATTATTGATTGTTGAAATACCTGTGCCAGTGGTCAGATTGAATATAATGACTACATATTTTAAGTTCATCAATTGATTCAAAGAATATTTTTGTAAGTTGTTATTGCTTTTGCTACAAGAGATTTATTCGTAGAATTTAAGAATTTTACAGCATAGAGGAACAACATACTGTATCTGTAATTTGAAAGAAATACCCATTTATTCTTGTAAATTTCATTTTGTTTTACTTCTTGAAGTATTTATCCATTTCCCTTTTAAAAGCTAATATGGATTCTTAATCCACTGCTGCTTTTTGCACATGAATTAAAAGTTCTAACAATCTCAGTCAAGGAAATGGTAGAGGGGTTGAATAAATGCTTTGTGTCTGTCTTCATGGTAGAAGAAAATAATAGCATTTCAAAAATACTAAATAATCAAGGAACCAAAAGGGCCACTAGAGAAAAAGTGAATTCACGGGGGCCAAAGACTGATAAGTCCACTGGTTCCGATGAAATGCATCCTAGGATATTAAAACATTAGTTACAGAGATAGTAGTTACACAAGTAGTAATCTTCCAAGAATCCTCAGATTCTGGTAAGTGCTGGAGGATTGGAAAACTGCCAATGTAATACCTTTATTTAGAAGGGAAAGGAAACAAAATAAAAAGGTATCTCCAGGCCAGTTAGTTTAACATTTATTGTTAGGAAAATGTCAATAGTCGATGAAAAGAAACATAATAGCACGGTATTTAGAAATATGTAATATAACGAAACAGAGGCAGTGGTTTCATGGAGGGGAAATCAAGCCTGGTCAATTTATTAGAGTTCTTTGAGGAAGTAACAAGCAGGATAGAGAGAAGGAAGGAAGACTAACATTCATCAACCTTCCTCAGAGCTTGCTGAAAATTAATCTTCAGCAACTTATCGACAAGAACACCCAAGTCCCTTTGCACGTCTACATGTTCCAACCTCTTACCAGTTACAAATACTCTGCACATCTGTCCTTTCTGTCAAACTGGATAACCTTACATTTTCCACATTACATTCAATCAATGATCTTGCCCAATCACTAAACCTGTACAAATCTGTATGAAAATGTTTACATCTTCATGCATTCATACTTTTAAACATTTCTGCTTAGTTTTGTAAAATTGGAAATATTACGTTTTGTTCCTTGTGTCCAAGTCCATGGCAAAGGATAAATAAAGTCAAGAAGTTAAAAACGTGGCTCAAAGATTGGTGTGGAATGGGTTTCAGTTGGTGAAACACTAACACTAACAGGTAGTTCCAGTATAATGAGAGTCTCGTTAACATGACTCTCGTTAACATAAAATACTAAATAATCAAGGAACCAAAAGGGCCATTAGAGAAAAAGTATTCAGGAAATTCACGGGGCCAAAGACTGATAAGTCCACTGGTTCTGATGAAATGCATCCTAGGATATTAAAACATTAGTTACAGAGATAGTAGTTACACAAGTAGTAATCTTCCAAGAATCCTCAGATTCTGGAAAGGTTATGACCTGCTTGATGAATTGTGGATGCTGTTTGGATAATGCAAACTTTTTACTGAATGGGTATAGCAATTTTCTATAACAATCTTGTACAGCGAGATTTTCTATAGTGCGGGATTACAGAGGAATGCAACTATTACCTTAAAGCAGAAGTATCTGTAAGGGATAGAAAGGAGCTGTTCATGTGGGATGTGCTTCAAATGAACTGTTTGGGAGAAAATAATTTTGGGGGTTAACTTGCAATTCATATCAAGGCAAACAGCAAGCGCTTCTTTAAATGTATAAAAAGGGGAGAGAAAGGCTAAAATGAACCTGCGCCCCTTTAAGGATGAGGCTGGGAAAATAACAGTGGTGAACTAGGAAATGGCAGAGGAGTTGAATTTTGTGTCTATCTTCGAGATAGAGGACAATAGCATTTCAAACATACTAGGAATTCTTTCACTGGATCTGGATGTTAATGGCAAGGCCACCATTTGTCCCCTATCCTTACTTGCTCTTGAACTGAGTGGCTTCCTGCACCATTTCAATAGACAATAGATGCAGGAGTAGGCCATTCTGCCCTTCAAGCCAGCACCACCATTCATTATGATCATGGCTGATCATCCTCAATCAGTATCCTGTTCCTGCCTTTGCCCCATAACCCTTGATTCCACTCTCCTTAAGAGCTCTATTCAACTCTTTCTTGAAAGTATCCAGAGACTTGGCCTCCACAGCCTTCTGGGGCAGAGCATTCCACACACTCACCACTCTCTGGGTGAAGAAGTTTCTCCTCAACTCCGTTCTAAGTGGCCTACCCCTTATTTTTAAACTGTGTCCTCTGGTTTGGGGCTCACCCATCAGCGGAAACATGCTTCCGGCCTCCAGAGTGTCCAATCCTTTAATAATCTTATACATCTCAATCAGATCCCCTCTCAGCCTTCTAAACTCAAGGGTATACAAGCTCAGTCGCTCCAATCTTTCAACGTAAGATAGTCCTGCCATTCTGGGAATTGACCTCATGAACCTACGCTGCACTCCCTCAATAGCCAGAATGTCTTTCCTCAAATTTGGAGACCAAAACTGCGCACAATATTCCAGGTGCGGTCTCACCAGGGCCCTGTACAACTGCAAAAGAACCTCTTTGCTTCTATACTCAATTCCTCTTGTTACGATGGCCAGCATGCTATTAGCTTTCTTCACTGCCTGCTGTACCTGCATGCTTGCTTTCATTGACTGATGTACAAGAACACCTAGATCTCGTTGTACTGCCCCTTTACCTAACTTGACTCCATTTAGGTAGTAATCTGCCTTCCTGTTCTTGCCACCAAAGTGGATAACCACACATTTATCCACATTAAACTGCATCTGCCATGCATCTGTCCACTCACCTAGCCTGTCCAGGTCATACTGTAATCTCCTAACATCCTCCTCACATTTCACCCTGCCACCCAGCTTTGTATCATCAACAAATTTGCTAATATTACTTGTAATACCATCATCTATATCATTAATGTATATTGTAAAAAGCTGCGGTCCTAGCATTGATCCCTGCGGTACCCCACTGGTCACCGCCTGCCATTCCGGAAGGGAGCCGTTTATCACTACTCTTCGTTTCCTGTCAGCCAACCAGTTTTCAATCCAAGTCAGTATTTTGCCCCCAATATCATGCACCCTAATTTTGCTCACTAACCTCCTATGTGGGACTTTATCAAAGGCTTTCTGAAAGTCCAGGTACACTATATCCACTGGATCTCCTTTGTCAATTTTCAGAGTTACATCCTCAAAAAATTCCAGAAGATTAGTCAAGCATGATTTCCCCTTCATAAATCCATGCTGACTCTGACCTATCCTGTTCTACTATCCAGATGTGTCGTAATTTCATCCTTTATATTTGACTTCAGCATCTTTCCCACCACTGAGGTCAGACTAACTGGTCTATAATTCCCTGCTTTCTCTATCCCTCCTTTCTTAAAAGGTGGGACAACATTAGCCACCCTCCAATCCACAGGAACTGATCCTGAATCTATAGAACATTGGAAAATGATCACCAATGCATCCACGATTACTCGAGCCACCTCCTTCAGTACCCTGGGATGTAGACCATCAGGTCCCGGGGACTTATCAGCCTTCAGACCTAACAGTCTCTCCAACACTATTTCCTGGCAAATATAAATTCCCATCAGTTCAGGTCCTTCAGCCACTATTACCTCTGGGAGATTGCTTGTGTCTTCCCCAGTGAACACAGATCTGAAGTACCAATTCAACTCTTCTGCCATTTCTTTGTTCCCTGTAATATATTCACCTCTGTCTTCAAGGGCCCAGTTTTAGTCTTAACCATTTTTTTGCCTTTCACATACCTAAAAAAGCTTTTACTATCCTCCTTTATATTTTTGGCCAGCTTACCTTCATACCTTATTTTTTCTTTGCATTTCAGCAGGTAGTTGGAGCCATCCTGCACCCAGTAGAAATAAACTTTCTCAGTTTATCTCTTCCAAACTCTTTGTGGGAACAAACAAGTCACCTCCATTTTACATTACGTGTGAAAGTATGCAGATATCTCCTCGGAAATTAATCTTGATTTTGTTTGTAGTGCTTTAATTTAATTTATTTTAACATTAGATTTTAAGTAGTAGAAGTGATTCTATTCCATTCAAAAAATGTAAATATTTCCAAATGTAGGAATTTTATTCCATATAGGTTAAATTATAGCATAACGTTCTATATCTGAGCTTTGCACCTTTGACATTAGCATGTTTAAGGTACCTGGAGTAATAAGATGTGATGTATGGATTTGCTGTATGTATCTGAAAACATTAAAAAATGAAATGGATTTATTTTGAAGTCATCAGGGAATTGACTGACTACTTTTTGGCAGATTCTGTGGGATTTAATGTATGTTAGCACAATTGATCCGAAACTATATAACAAAACAGATTATACAGTCTGAATTGTATCTCTTTTCTGTTTCATAACCTATAAATAAAAGCATCGAGTTGCATATCTAATTTGCTGACTTGTTCTCAGTTTATTTTCTTGATTAAATCCATCATATCTGTTGGAATTGTGGGTTATGTTGAAAACACAATTTTTTTCAAGTGCATAGTAGTTCATCGTTTTGAACCTCAATCTCTTCAATCCCCTAGTCTCTCAATACCGTGGTCACCCTACACCCTACACCATGCTGTCTCCTTACCTCCCTTACCTTGAATGTAAATGCAGGTTGTTGTGACTCATTCACAGGCTTGTGTCCTTCTGGGTACTAGAAACATGGGGTCATCACATTTTCTTCGTTCTTGTCTTCGTTGACATCTTCTTGTCCCTCAAGGTCAGTAATACACCTGCCCTTGGCAGGAACCTGTGCATGGAGTCTTTTAATGTGGGAATGCTGTTGTATTGCAGTTGAAAACTCTCAAACTCTGCCATGGGTGTTTTGGAAGGATTATAGGTTGATGATCAACATTTTAAACAATGTGATGAACATATTTCAATGGCCATTTGGTCCTGGAGCGCGACTTGAAGCTGGAGTTCTAGCTCATACAGATGTTACTCACTGCATCACAAGTCCTACAGGGCATAGGTTTTGAAGATGCTATCAGAGGAGCTGCAGCAAATTGTTGCAATGTACCTTTAGATGGTACATGCTGCTGTCACGAGCACTAGAAAAGGAGTGAACATTTAAGTTGGTGGAAGGTATGCCAATTGTGTGAGCTGTTTTGTTTAGAATAATGCCACCCCTCTGGTCAGTGAAACCTCAGGATGTTGTTGATGGGGAATTCAGCGGTGATGCTGTTCAGTGACAATGGAGGTTAGATTGTGTTCTGTTTGAAAATATTTATTGCCTGGAATTATCTAGCACCAATATTACTTGCTATTCATCAACCCAAATGTGGATGTTGTCCAGATCTGGCTGTATTGGGATAGGGATTGCTTCAGTATCTGAAGAATTGTGGATGAAACTTAACATTAGGCAATCATCAGTAAACATTCTCCCATCTGACTTTGTGATCGAGGAAAGGCCTTTGAGCAGCTGAAGAAGGTTTGGCCGAGGACACTGCCCTGAGTCACAGTGTGTCTACATTTCACTGAGCCCTGTTTTGCGAGGTCAAATGTTTTACTGCACTAGTGTATTACAACTGTAGATGAGGAAACTTGAATGTATAACTAGTAACTGCATGAGTTTTGTGAGACTTTATTTCCATATGATCTTGGAATGCCTAATTAGCATGGAAGTCTTTCTCTTTCAAGCTTCTATTCTTTAATCTTGGGTGTGAGGTCATCTTACAAAGGTGATACATTACTGCTGCTTGGCAGAATTTTGTATTTTGAATATTTTTCTCTACTCAACCCGACCCAGGGAAGCTTTCACTTGGCTCTTGTTTGTTGAATCTGCTATCAATCTGACTGTCTATGACTGGAAGCAGCAGAGACCACACCTTTAGCAGCTGTTATTCACACGGTCAGCCCGCAGAGCTCCTTTTGGTGGTGCCTCCATTGCTGAAGCCACTGCTGATGACGGGAGTCGAAAGAAGGCCAAGTGGGGCTTGGTGGCTGAGTACTGGACTGAGGCCAGGCAGAAAGCAGGGAGCTGGGGGGTGGCCACTGTGACCAAGAGCAGAGACTGAGACAAAAAAAAACTGCAAATGCTGGAATCCAAAGTAGACAAACCAGAGGTTGGAAGAACACAGCAAGCCAGACAGCACCTCCACCTCCTGATGCTGCCTGGCTTGTTGTGTTCTTCCAGCCTCCTGTATGTGTAGAGCAGAAACTGGGGACGAGTTTATCCTGTCTGGATTTTCTGTTCCAGTGGATTCTGCTTTGCTTTTCGTATGCTCAATGCAGTTATCATTTTGTGCTGGCAATAGTGTCGACATTAAAATTGGCAAGTGTATTTAGATGAAGGAGTGATGATGTACTGTCTGGTAGCTTATATTTTTCCCTTTGTTCGGGTAGGCGTGGATTTCAAATGTTTAAAACCTTTCGTTGGTGCAAGTGGCTAAGGGCTGGGCTCCGCATTCTGGGTTTAGGGTCTTGTCATAACTTTTCTCCCACATCAGTTCGTGTTTTGTGAAGTTTTAGGATTCAAGTCATATTTATAAAATGTTTCTGATTATCTGTCATCATTATTGGTCCTTTACCCCTCCCAGGAATCCAAGCAAGTTGGAGAAATCTAGAAAGTGAGGAGGGTGGAGGTGAAAAGAGGGTGAGTGAGTGAATGTGATAGAACATAGAGAACATAGAACATATAGAACATAGAACATAGAACAATACAGCACAGAACAGGCCCTTCGGCCCACAATGTTGTGCCGAACATTTGTCCTAGCTTAAGCACCCATCCATGTACCTATTCAATTGCCACTTAAAGTTCGCCAATGATTCTGACTCTGCCACTCCCACAGGCAGCGCATTCCATGCCCCCACCACTCTCTGGGTAAAGAACCTACCCCTGACATCTCCCCTATACCTTCCACCCTTCACCTTAAATTTATGTCCCCTTGTAACACACTGTTGTACCCGGGGAAAAGGTTTCTGATTGTCTACTCTATCTATTCCCCTGATCATCTTATACACCTATATCAAGTCACCCCTGATCCTTCTCCGTTCCAATGAGAAAAGGCCTAGCATGCTCAACCTATCCTCGTACGACCTATTCTCCATTCCAGGCAACATCCTGGTAAATCTTCTCTGCACCCTCTCCAAAGCTTCCACACCTTTCCTAAAGTGAGGTGACCAGAACTGCACACAGAACTCCAAATGTGGCCTAACCATAGTCCTGTACAGTTGCAACATCACTTCACGACTCTTGAATTCAATCCATCTGCTAATGAAC
>NC_057725.1:31600579-31627247 GCF_004010195.1 Chiloscyllium plagiosum
TCTGCAAATTTACTGACCCATCCTTCGACTCCCTCATCTAAGTCATTAATAAAAATTACAAACAGCAGAGGACCCAGAACTGATCCCTGCGGAACTCCACTTGTAACTGGGCTCCAGGCTGAATATTTGCTATCTACCACCACTCTCTGACTTCGACCAGTTCGCCAGTTTTCTATCCAATTGGCCAAATTTCCCTCTATCCCCTGCCTCCTGACTTTCCGCATAAGCCTACCATGGGGGACCTTATCAAATGCCTTACTAAAATCCATGTACACTACATCCACTGCTCTTCCCTCATCCACATGCTTGGTCACCTCCTTAAAGAATTCAATAAGACTTTTAAGGCAAGACCTACCCTTCACAAATCCGTGTTGGCTGTCCCTAATCAAGCAGTGTCTTTCCAAATACTCATAAATCCGATCCTTCAGTGCCCTTTCCATTACTTTGCCTACCACCGAAGTAAGATAACTGGCCTGTAATTCCCGGGGTTATCCCTATTCCCTTTTTTGAACAGGGGCACAACATTCGCCACTCTCCAGTCCCCTGGTACCACCCCTGTTGACAGTGAAGACGAAAAGATCATTGCCAACGGCTCTGCAATTTCCTCTCTTGCTTCCCACATAATCCTAGGATATATCCCGTCAGGCCCGGGGGACTTGTCTATCCTCAAGTTATTCAAAGTGTCCAACACATCGTCCTTCCTAACAAGTATCTCCTCTAGCTTACCAGTCCATTTCACACTCTCCTTTTCAACAATACGGTCCCTCTTGTTTGTAAATACTGAAGAAAAGTACTCATTCAAGACCTTTCCTAACTCTTCCGACTCAATACACAGTCTCCCACTACTGTCCTTGATCGGACCTACCCTCGTTCTCAAATACTGAAGAAAAGTACTCATTCAAGACCTCACTTATCTCTTCCGACTCAATACACAATCTCTCACTACTGTCTTTGATCGGACCTACCCTCGTTCTCGTCATTCTCATGTTTCTCACATACGCATAAAATGCCTTGGGGTTATCCTTGATCCTATCCGCCACCCATCCCACCGTGATGGGTGGCTTGAGTGAGTATTGGGGTGGGAAATCATGAGTGGAGGCCGAGTTCGATGGGAGGTTGAGCATGAGCAAAATGGATCAGGATGGTGTGAATGAGTTGAATGGGGGAGTGAATATGGACATAGGTCAATGAGTGAGTATGAGAGGGATTGAATGTGGAGAGAGAGCAGTGTGAGTGCAAGGCACTGAGTACAGAAAGAGGGAGTGAGTATGTGAAGGGAGAGGTGAGTTGGGAAGGTAGGCATGTGTGAGGGGTGGGGAGAGAGAAACTGATTAGCATGAGAGTTTGTGAGGGAGCAGGAGAAAAGCTTCAGTGAGTCTTCTGTCAACATAGAATATGGAGAATTTGATTGAAACCTACTAGGTTATATAAAATAAATTTTTATGAAGCACTTGACAGATTTTTATATTCCTGTAATGTATTACTTTATGTTCATACATAATATGCTAACATTAATATTTGTTCCTAGATTGCTTTATTGCTGTTTTGCTTTTGCTCATGTCTGGGGTCACATTCATTTTCAAATGTTTTTACTTTATCCATGGATGTGAGTATCACTGGCAAGGCCAGCCTTTGTCCATCTTTAATTACACTGGGGAAAGTGGGATTGAGTTAGAATGGGGTTGCATTGGAAAATAGTTCATAAAGTGCTGCCATAGTCCTTCACTTCACACGTACTTCATTTAATAAGGTCATATTCTATTGTTAGTATGGACATCCTGCGCATATGTATTATGTGCATTAACTGCATTGAATATTGAAATGTTGAGATTAGATTGGCTTTATACAAATGCATTTGTGTGTTGTGTTGATGGTAATAGGTAAACAAAACTAAAACTCGTGCATCTGCTCAGTTGAAGTCTAACCATTCCACCAGTTTGAAATTGCCAAGAAACATTTGCATTTCTCTTCAAATCACAAAATGTGCTTTAATTTGACAAAATATTTTCAGACCTTTTTGGCTTTTAGAAACTCTTTGATTAGACTGTAGCTGAAGCATTGTGAGCATTTCTGCACATCAAACATTATAAAGGATGTTAGAGCCTTAGAGAAAATGTACTATTATTTCTACCTGGGAGACTAATGTTTTGATTGGGAAGGTAAGAATTTAATGGACCTTTGCATGGTTTTGACAGTAAATATGGAGAAGTTATTTCCACTGTCAGAATGGTTAGTAACTATGGACACAGACTTAAAGTAATTGTTAAGAGAGTCAGAGGAGACATAAGATTTTTTTTCATTCAGTGTGTTATGATGAGCTGGAATGCACTACCTAAAAGACTGATGGAAACACATTCAGATAATATCTTTCAAAATGAAATGGGAAAAATATTTGAAAAGGAAAATATTATGGAAAATACAATGTGGTTAACTCTACCAAACAATTAACACAAGCATGATGGGCCAACTGGCCTCCTTCGTGCTATATCATTGTGTTTCTATAACACCAATGGCAGTCTTGGTGACCTGTAAATTTAGTTGATCTCTTTGATGATGTTGCCTCTTGAGTTTTAGTTAATGGAATCATTTTTCTTGCAGATATTCAATTTCTGAATGTACATTATGGATGACGATAGCCAAGATGAACTGATTAATGTGAATGCAGCATTGGGAAAAGCAAGAGGAAAACGAGAAGTCGTAGCCATTTTCAGTGATGGAGGTAATGTTCAGTACTTGGTTGGGCAAAGTGAATATAGTATGATTATGGTGGATGTGCAGATAGGGTAAAACTGCTCTCATTTAGAACTGAGGATCAGGTGTGCTTGTTCGAAAAAGACTGTATGTATATCAAAGACAAACGATATCAATAGCAGAATAATGTTCTGGAAAGGGAGCACTAAATGATATTCTGTTCTCAAAAATGTGCTGACATTAGTGGTCCTGACAGGCATATGATGAATTGAATATTTAATAATATTCTATATGTGTTAAATAGCGAATTATTTACTCAAAATGTGTTTTTCAATATTCTTGTCTCTCTGGGAAGTGCTCATTCCTAGGTTATGACTCTAAGATACTGGATTTCAATGTAGGTAAACATTGGATCAACATAAATAGGATGGAACTGTCAATTTTCTAATTGGTAAACTTGTGTCAAACAATAGTATGCAGATATATCAAGTATTTGGCAAGCAATAAGAATGTTGGTAAATTGAGTGGAGTATTTGAGGAGGCGATGGCTGAGTGATATTGTTGCTGGATCATTAATCCCGGGACACGGGATTTGGGTTCAAATCCTGCCGTGGCAGATAGTGGAATTGAATTGAATTCAAATTGAAATCTGGAATTAAGAGTCTAATGATAACAATGAAACCATTGTCAATTGTTGGAAAAACCCATCTGGTTCACTCATGGAAGGAAACTGCCATCCTTACCTGGTCTAGCCTGTATGTAACTCCAGACTCGTAGCAAAATGGTTGGTTCATAACTGACCTCTGGCAATTAGAAATAGGCAATTAATGCTGGCATTGCCAGTGGTGCCCTCATCACATAAATAGTGAAGTCTTGTTGCCACTAATGTGACTTCATCTAGAATACTACGTACAGTTATGATGTCACTGTTTAAGGAGGAATATACCTGCATTAGCAACAGTCTACAGAAAGCTCACCATGTTGATTCCTGAGATGAATAGAGGTTAAGCATGCTGGCCTATTCTCTTTTAAGTTTGAAAGAATGAGAGCCGATCTTATTGAAGCAAGCAATAAGAATGTTGGTAAATTGAGTGGAGTATTTGAGGAGGCGATGGCTGAGTGATATTGTTAGATTCTAAGGGGGCTTGATTGGTTGCATTTTGGCAATCTAGATCTAACGGCTTGTTTAAGATGGGAATGAGGTGGAACTTCTTCTCTGAGGATTGTTAATTTTGAAATTCTCTTCCCCAGAGAACTGTGGGGGCTGGATAATTGATTACATTTCAGGGTTGAGTTAGGTTTTTGATTTATAAGGGAGTTATGGGGTACGGGGAGCAGGCAGGAGAGCACATGGAACTGAAACAGCATCGATCTTCAAGGCACTTAAACTTGTTCCATTCTTCAAAAATATCATAGTTTCATGGCATGATTCCACAATCTGGGAACCAGTCTAATGTGCCTCTGTGACAATATCTCTCCTGAGATAAGGAGACCAAAATTGTGCACACTATTCCAGGTGTAGTCGAACAAAGCTGCTGTGTAATTGAGGCAAGTCTTCAGTAACTCTGGCTTCAAATACCCTTGTGATAAAGGCTAACATTCAGTTAGCCTTCCTAATAGCTTGCTGTACGGGCATATTAACCTCTAGGAATTATAAACAACGCCACCATAGTCCCTTTATTTCATCTGCCTTTTCCAACTTCCTACCAATTGAAAAATTCTCTGCATATCTTGTTTCTCTTACCAATGTGGATAACCCCTCAGTTTTCCACATTATTTTCAATCTACCATGTTCTTGCCCATTTCCCTAAACCTGTCCAAATCCTCCTGAAGCTGCTTTATTTTCCTTACAACTCTCATTCCCATTTAGCAATGTATCATCTGCAAATTTGAAATTATTATATTTGGTCCCCACCTCCAAACCACTTATCCTGTATGTATTGTGAACAGCTGGGGGCCAAGGCCTTGTGGTACTTAACTAATTAAAGCCTGCCAACATGTTTATTACAATTCTATTTTCTGTCTGTTAGCCAATGACAGGTCCATACCGGGACATTACCTATTATAGCTGGAGCAGAAGTCTAACCTTGGTTTGTTTCTAAAACTATGAATTTATTCTTTTGTTAGAGGAATCTAGCAGTGAAGATGATCTAGATGAGGATGGTACAGATGAAGAAGATGATGAAGATGAAGAGGATGAAGAAGATGGAGAAGGGGTCGATGATGATGATGAAGGTGATGAAGATGATGAGGATGAAGATGAGGCAGAGGAAGGTATAGTACTGGTTCACCATCTTGTAAGAGTTGACTCAGTCAAATTCATTACTTATTACTTCATAATTGATCTAGTTAGAACTGTTAATCTTCCAAAGATTTGAAATTTATAGGACCAAGCATTATTCAAGTAAGTTACTGCTTTCATAAAATATACATGATTAAGTATGTCTCAAATCTGAGTTTGAAAGGATTTTCTCCCTCCACCTCATTCCTTCCACCCTGAAAGCTAAAGATCAGATGTCACTGCTACTGCTTTCCTTTGGTGTCTCAACTAAATGGCCATTGCTGCCTGTAAGCCTGCACAGTGAGCCAGACCAGCACAAGTGAGCCTGGTCTTCCCTTGCCTGTTCAGGAGTGAGCAGATTTGTATGCCCTGTTCTGGTGTGGGCCACTGCATAGTGATTGTGGAATTCTTGGAGGTTCATAAGCCATTTGTACCCAAGCTGCAAATAGTCAATTCAGCATAGACCAGGGTCCTTCAAATGGAGTACAACGCCAATGGAGTAATTGAAAGTTGAGGTCTGAGTAATATTGTGCCAGTTAGTGTCCTGGTATTGTGTTAATTTAGACAATGATGTTTAGAATGGCTAAAAATTTGAAAACAATTAACTATTTGCATTTCAGAATATTTTGTCATAACGTCTTAGGTGTTGACCTTATTTATTACAATAACATGTTTTAATCACCACTTTGCACCTTGCCCAAATACACTGAAAGCAAGAACAATCAGCACAAAATAACATCTTGTCAAATTTCTTATTTAACAAAGTGGAGGCAACTGCCTTTCCTTGTGCAGTCTTTTGAAACTGTTTGCAATCCTAAAATATCAATTTACTGCACTTGGTCTTCTCTGCTCTTGGGGGTATTGTTGCAGTTTCTTGAGACTTTGTTCAAAATAGAATCTTTACACCAAATCATCACTTTTAAACTTCTACTGTCTTAATGGATTACTGATCTGTTTCTGCTGTTTCCAATGTGGACGATTCTTAAAGATGTCTTTTTCTGCTGTACACTGGGATGCAAGGAGCAATAATATCATTCTATAATTTGCTTATGTTGCTGATCCTTTCTGCCTGTGAAACCCTCATTTGTGTTTTTATTCTCAATTAGGCCTCAATATCAATCTCCAAATTCACCATCATCAAACTGGAGTTCATCTTAAACTCTGCCAAAGGTGTTTTTAGTGCAGTGGTAGTGTACCAACCTCTGAGCCAGGATGCCCAAATTCAAGTCCAATCTGCTCTAGAGGTGTGTAATAACAGCCCTGAGCAGGTTGATTACAAAATATCCCCAAAGCTCTGCTGACCTGTATTCAAAGTTGTGGCAAGTGCCATAAATCCAATCCTGCTATTTGCTGATCTACATTGGTGCTTGGCAACGTCTCAAATTTAAAACTTTATCCTTGTATTTGTATTCCTCTATGGCCTATCCTCTCTCCCCACTTCTATTAATACCTGCTGCTGTCCGACAACGTCCAAGAACTTCGTTTTTCTAATTTTAGCCTATTGCACCTCCCTCATTTTCATTGCTCCACCATGGATATTCATGTCTGCAACCACTTAGGACCTAAACTATGAAATTCCTTTCCTAAATCCCTCTGACTTTCAAACTAATTCACTTGTATTGAAATGTTTCTTTAAATCTCTCTCCTAAGGTTTTGCTCGCTTTCCCCAATGTTCCCTTAAGTGACCCTGTTTCAGAGTTGTACTGATAATAAAAACAGAAAATGTTGTAAATACTCTGCAGGTCAGACAGCAGTGTGTCAGAGCAACGAAGGACAGAATGAAGGGTCATTTACTTGAAATGTTAACTTTGTCTCTGCACAGATGTTGTCAAACTTGCTGTGTATTTCCAGCAATCTTTGCTTGCATTTCAGATTTCCAACATCTGCAGTAATTTAATATTTGTTTTGATAATGTTCTTGTGCAGCTTCTTAGCATGTTTACCACATTAAAGCTGCCAAATAAATTTATATTGTAAATTTAATTCCACTGTCATGCAGTGTTATACCATATATACTTATGTATAGGTCAATCTCATGTATAAGTCAACTCCTAATTTTTAGGCCAAAGAATCTTGAATTTTCTATATACCTCTTGTGTAAGTCGACCCTACATTATCACATGAAATTGCATTCATTCATTCATACCGGTAACACTCTTCATCATTCCTTGTTTACTATATCGCATCTCTATTCATTCATTCATAACTCTACTTATCGCACTTGGTTTGCTACAGCACATTTTGATTCATTCAGACCAGTAACTCTGCTCATTGTTCTTTGTTTACTATATTACATCTCTATTCCTTCATTCATTCATAACTCTACTTACCACACTTAATATACTACAGCACATTTTGATTCATTCATTTATTCAGACCAGTACTAAATCTATCGGTATTTCGTGCACTTTGTTCACTATGCATTCAAAAGTTAATGTTGTTAAAAAGTGCAGCATGAATTTCAGCTCCTCAAGACTTGTGCCTGTTATTAGTCGACCTCCTAATTTCGGCTTTAAAAAACCATCTTCAAAATCTGACCTTTACACAAGTATTTATGGTAATTCAGGTTTACAATTGGAAGTTGATAAATGTAAATGACATTGCTTGTTTTAAAAAAATTTTTGTCTTAAGACAATGAAATCGATGATGAGGAGGAGGACGCGGCTGTTGGAGCAGATGACACAGAGAAAACGAGTTCCGAACAGAAATGGGGAAACAATTCTGATGAGGAGGGTGAAAACTGCCCAATCTGTCTGAATACTTTCCGAGATCAGGCTATTGGAACTCCAGAAAGCTGTGCACATTACTTTTGCCTTGATTGCATCCTTGAATGGGCAAAGGTGAGTGCTGTGAACCAGATATTATACTTTTTGAACTGTTTGAAGCTATTATGTTGATGGTGTATTCTATATATTAAAATAAACATTTTTCCAGTGATTGCACATTAAAATTGGCTTAAATTAATTGGTTGTAAAACACTTTTGTGGATGCTCAGATGACCTGAAGGAAGTCTTGAAAATGCAAATTCTATCTTCTTTACTTCATCATCCCCATGCTGCCAGAAATTGAGGGGGTCCTATGAAGACCACTGTCATGCAGTGATCACCATCTTTTAGTTCAGTCATAATGTTTAAAGCAAATTGGTTAACCTGCAGCTCTATAAAGGGAAAAGAATTGTATCGATGGTTTATAAAATATTATTTTTCATACAGAATGCCAATTCGTGTCCTGTTGATCGAATCATCTTTAAACACATCTGTGTTCGTACACATTTTGGAGGAACAATCATAAAGAAGGTGAGTTACAATGAAAACTGTTTATCAGAGCGGTACAAGTAGTTCTGGGATAACGTGGATTTCAGCAGCGCAATTTGGCTATAACGTCGATGAGGAACCAGGAAACGCTTACCTTTGTTGGCAATAAAACGACCTGGGTTTGAATCCTGCCTGGCAGATGGTGGAATTTGAATTCAATAAATATCTGGAATTAGAAGTCTAATGATGGCTATTAATCCGTTGTTGATTATTGGAAAAACCCATCTGGTTCACTAATGTCCTTTAGGGAAGGAAACTGCTATCCTGAGGTGGACTGGCCTACATGTGACTCCAGATCCACAGCAAAGTGATTGACTCTTAACTGCCCACTGGGCAATTAGGGATAGACAAAAAATGCTGCCTGGCTAACGATACCCTCATCCCGTGAATGAATAAAGAAAAATAGCGCGATTCAATTGGGGAGCGGTTTGCGCATTTCATTACGCCCATGTGCAGATGTGCGTGCCAGACTCTGCACCGTTCTGCACATATGCCCATGTTCTTGCTGTTCTGCACATGCGCTGGTCTCTGTGCATACACAACGTCAATACCAATCTTGGTGCCATTCTGTGCATGTGCCGATGTCTCTACGGTGTTCTGCGCATGCGTGATGTCTGCACCAAAGTCCCTGTGCCATTCAGTACATGCACTGATGTCAGCTGCTGACAGAGTAGCTTTCTGTGAGAGGCATTGTACAGAGAGCAGCTTTCTTACATTTTTGTTAAATTTACTTTGTTTCATTAATAAGTACAATTTCAGCCTTCGATTCAGACTGTGCTATACTTTGTGTGAGACTTCTGGGTGATTTCTGAGCGATCATGAGTCTGTCCTTATCCCCCCTTTTCCCATAGGTCCCATTATTTCTATTAAGCGAGGTTTTGCTGGAATGCAGCTACAGCATTATAGGAGAACTAACTGTATAAGTGTATTTGTATGAAACTGAGAAGATGCTTACTTTTTCCTCCTGCTAGAGGTCAAGTTGATATGATTGTGGGAGGATGCGTTTGTAGGAATCTCTGATACTTGGCCCAAATGTCAGCTCCTTGTGTGTGATCCGGGGCAGTGAATGCCTTGAGGGCATCATAGATGACACTGATTCACTAGGAATAAACGGATATCCAGATATAGCTAATACAAGTATATTGTGCAAGTCTGGGGGACAGTTTTGGGTAATAAGGATATGGTGGGGGAGTTAAACATTTATTTTACATCAGTCTTTACAGTGTACGATATTTCAAACATTCCATTAATACTGAAGAATGTGGGGGAGGAATTAAGTGCCCTCATTAAAGAAATACTATTTGACCAAACTAAACAGGGGAAAGGCCGATATGTCCCTTGTCCTGATGGTTTACATCCAAGGATCCTAAAAGAAATGTTTACAGAGAATTTGGATGCACTGGTTGTCATTTTCCAAAAATCCTTGGATTGTGGAGAAACACCTAAGGATTGGAAAACTGCAAACGTGACACCCCTATTCAAAAAGAGAAGACAAAAAAACTGGTAATATCTATTGTTGGAAGAATATTGGAATCACTTATTAAGGAAGTGAAAGCAGAATAAATCATAATCTAATCAAGCAGTTAGCATAGCATAACATTGAACTCTTGTCTAATGTATTAGAGTTTTTCAAGGAAGTCACAAGAAGAGTGGGTAAAGAAGATCCATTTGATGACTTGTGTATGGAGGTGTTTGACACGGTGCTTCAAAGATAAAATCACAAGATTAGAGCCCAATATGTTGGAGGTGCAGTACATTGACATGGTTAGAGCATTGGCTCATGGGCAGGAAGCAGCGAGTGGGGGTGAAGAGCTCTATTTCAGATTGTCAACCTATGACCTCTGAGCTTCTGCACGGATCAGTACTGCAACTGGTTACAATATAGATTAATGACTTGGAGAAAGGAAGTGAATGTACTGTAGCTAAATTTGCAGATAACACAAGTTGTTGGGAAGGAAAGTTGTGAGAGCGATACAAACAGTTTACGGAGATGTCTAGCTTAAATAAGTGGGCAAAAAGTTGGCAACTGGAGTACAATGTGGGAAAATGTGAAGTTCAGTTTGGAAGGGAGAACAAAAGAACAATGTTATTTCAGTAGAGAAAAGCTGCAATAAGGACCAAAACAAAGGGACTTGGGAGTATTTGTGCATGAAACATAGAAAGCTAGTAGACAGCTGCAACAAGTAATCAGGAAGGCTAATGGAACGTATGCCCTTATTGCAAGGAAGTTGGAATATGAGAGTAGGGAGGTCTTATTGCAACTGTACAAGGTGTCTGGAGTACTGAGAGCAGTTTTGGTCTCCTTATTTAAGGTAAGATAGAATTTCATTGGAGACACTTTAGAGAACGTTCACTTGGATGAAACTTGGTATGGAAGGATTGTCATATGAGCAAAGGCTGAACAAGTTTGGGCTCTACTCACTGGTGTTTAGAAGAATGAGAGGTGATCTTATTGAAACCTGTGGAATCCTTCAGGGTCTTGACAAGATAAATGTTGTGAGGATGTTTCCCCTTATAGGGCAATCTAGGACCAGAGGGCACAGTCTGAAAAACAGGAGTGCCAATTTATTCTGAGATGAGGAGGAATTTCTTCTTTGAGGGTTGAGTGTCTTGAGTCTTTGGACCTCCTTGCCACAGAGAGCTGTGGGGACAGAGTCCTTATATATGCTTATGGTTGTAATTGGTAGATTCTTGACCTGTGGGGAAAGATCATGAAGGTGGACATGAGGAATGTTGGATCAGCCATGATCCCATTGAATGGCAGTGCAAGTACTAGGGGTCGAACAACTTACTCCTGTTCCTATTTCTTATGGTCTAAGTGAATCTAGTGCACTTCCTAGCGGTGTTACTGTCAATTGTGCCATTCATTGAGAATAGGTCCACTAATACAGTTGGGGATCATGCCGTAGCTCTTTCCCATTTGCACAGTTTGGTGTCACATGTTGAATCACACTTGAGGGGGTGAGAAAAAACAGGATCTTTAGACAATCAGAGATTTCATTCCTAAGAACTCTCATTCTCTTTGAAGGTTCCAGTGCAGAACCCAAATAAAGACAATGAAGAGGAGGAAGAGGACGTAACAAACTGTGAGGTGTGTGGACGAAGTGACCGTGAAGATAGCCTTCTCCTCTGTGATGGTTGTGATTCGGGGTATGTAACAGCTGGACATGATGATAACGTAAAACTATATTTGGAAACAGTAGCAATTCAAATTACCTTTGTTACAATGATGGTCTACTGACTGATCATCATCATATCCAAACATTAGAACTGTATTGGGCCAAAATTCTGCAGCTATCAATCCTGGGGCACTACTTCCCTTCCATTTCTCTGCTGTTTGATCTTTACAATATCTTCGGACAGAATTTGTTGCAACACAGCTTTAGCCAGTTGTTATATTAGAGGATGGGCTCTTGTTCCTCGAAGTTTACAGGTTCCTCCTCAAAATAATTGTGTTCAAAGTTGCTGATGTTCAGAGTATTAAGCATACAGTGATAACTATTATGTGACAAATTGATGATGATGCACAAACATAACAGCAACGGTTTGGTGAACTTGCCAGATATCTTTCTGAGAATTCACATCTATTGTTGTCAACTTGGGTTGATGGTGTTCATGACTGATTAGACTTCAATGAATTAATGCTCCCTCTCTTAACCTCCTTTCCAAGTCCAGCTATATGAGAATCTGCATGCTCCATTACGTCTCCTTATTCAGTTAGCTCTTCTTGTTCATTGATGACCACAGTTTTAATAATAACTTCTAATCAGTTTCACCATGGCAAAACTGTCAAATCAAGTCATTCAATTGGAGACAGATACTGAGAGATTAATGAATGAAGGCACCATACAGATGGTGTTATCACTTGGCTTTGGAAGATGTCTACTGGGATGTCAACTGAGGGATCTATGGGGCCAGGACAAAGGAAGTTTATAACTGAATCCTTATCAGCTAAATGTCTCTGTCTGGTAAGTAAAAAGGGTGAAAACAAAGACTGCAGATGCTGGAAACCAGAGTCTCGATTAGAGTGGTGCTGGAAAAGCACAGCAGGTCAGGCAGCAACCGAGGAGCAGGAAAATCGACGTTTCGGGCAAAAGCTGTGCTTTTCCAGCACCACTCTAATCTAGACTCTGTCTGGTAAGTTCTAATTCCCATCAAGCAACCGAACACTGAAGCTCAATTAAAGGGCACAGATAAAAGTAAACCTGCATATCTCCAGACAACTTAATTACCACTTTCCTTATAAGTATAAATATAAATCATTATCAGGTTTCTTGTAAGCTGGTGGGTCAGAATGTAGCAAATCTGGATTTATTGAGGCAACAACATTGCCCTACTGACTACAGTGTGCGACTACAGTATCACCATGACTTGTTCACACAAGAACATAAGAAACGGGAGCAGAAATAGAATAAACATGCAGTGAAGCTTGCCCACCATATGTAGAACATGCCTGATCTGTTCCAAACCTTACCTCCTCTTTCATGCAAACTCCTTACATCCCTCAACTCCTCAACATATCAAAAAGCTATCCACCCTCTCTTTAAATACTTCCAGTGAACTAACCGTCACAGTTCTGTGAGGTAGAGAATTCCTGACGTTCACTACAGTCTGAGAAAAAATCCTTCAGTTTTAACTGCATGTTCTCTTATGGTGTAACTATGTCGTGTAGTTCAAGATTCTGCCAGTGATGAAAGCAACTTTTTAAATTCAACTCTCTCAACTCCTCAACATTTTGTATGTTTCAATAAAATTGATCATCATCCTTCAGAACCCGAAAGAATAAGGGTCTAACTTGTTTAGCCATTCTTGATAAGTCACCCCCTTTATCTCAGGATTCAGCCTAGTGAAGCTTTTTTGAACTGCCTCATATTCTTTCCTACATTCAGGAACCAAAATTGTATATAGTACTCCAGATATGGCATCATCAAAACCCTGAAAAATTTCCCTATTTTTAAATTCCATACACTTAGCATGTAGGAACAAAATTCAATTTGCCACCTTAATTACCTGCTGCACCTGCATGCTTGCTTTTCTTTTGTGTTTCATGCACAGGAATACCTGAGTCCCAGTGTGTTGTCACCATTTAATTTGACCTTGTACTTCACTACATTGAACTCCATTTGCCAAGTTTTTGTCCACTCTTTCAACCTGTTCTTAGCCCCTTGCAAATTCCTGTGTCTTCATCACAACATGCCCTCCCCCCCCTCCCCATTTCCGTTACGATAGCAAGTTTGGATGTGTTGCACTCTGCCCCTCTCTGTCTTTAATGAAAGAGCTAAATAATTGATTTTTTAGGATTGATTCCTGTGGCACTCTACAAATTACATTGTAAAAGATCCATTAATCCCAACGCTTTCTTTTCTGTGTCTTAATCAATTCTCAATCCATGCTAATCTGTTACTGGCAATGCTGAGAGCCCCTATCTTGTACGATAACCTTTCATATGGCATCTTAGCAAATTCCTCCTCATAATTCTAATATTCTGCATCCACTGATTTCCCTTTTATCTAGTCTACTTATATTATTGGAGAACTTGTGAAAGTTTGTCAAACGTGATTTCTGTTTCACAAAATCATGTTGGATCTGTTGGGTTATACAGGTATTAGGTTTTTCTTAATGTTCTGCTATTCCTTCCTTAATAATGGACTCTCACATTTTCCCAATGACAGATGATAGTGTAACTGGCCCATTATTTCCGATGTTCTCTCTTCCTCCCTTCTTGAATAGGGGTGTCACAATAGCAGTTTTCCAATCTGCTGAAACCCTCCCAGAATCTGATGGATTCTGCAATATTTTGGCTAAGGCCTATATTATCCCTGCAATCACTTCCTTTAAAACACCTGAATACAGGCATCAGGTCTTGGTGACAGATCTGCCTTTATTGCTATTGTTTATCAATTGTAATCTACTTTTCAGTTCAGTCAGTGTAGATTACTCATATTTGTCCCTTGTGATGCAGATTGTCACAGGATCTTCCCTGTTATCTTTTGAGATGATTGCAGCATCCTCGCTTATTAATCCTACCTCATTCCACATTATTAGATCTAAAATAGTCTGGTAGACTACTACTCTAAGAAGTAATTCCTGATGCACTAAACAAAATTATCTTCCTTCTTAATCTTCTCCATCTGATTTATCCTGTCTATATGCTGATTACAATCACCCGTGACAATGGTAGTGCACTTCGGACACACCTCCGTTATTTCCTGATATATACTTTGTGCTTCAGTGAGGTAACTTTTTGGGGGCCTATAGGAGATTCCCACCAAAGAGCTGAATTTCAGAGGTGAGATTAGAGTGACTGCCTTTGACATTAAAGCTGCATTTGAACAACTATGATATCAGTACATCTTAGCAAAACTGGAGTCAGTGAAATTAGGAGAAAGTGCACTGCTGACTGGGATCATACCTGGCATGAAGAAAGATAATTGGAAGCTGATGGAATTTCTTAGGGTAGTGATTTAAGCCCAACCATTTTATGCTATTTATCAATAACTTTGCCTCTTTCATAAGATCAGAAGTGGAGAGTGTCTCATGACTGGAGGGTGGCTAATGTGCCTTTGGGTAGTGTTCTAGACCAGAGGGGCCTAGGGTTTCAGGTACATAATTCTTTAAAGTCTGCATCACATGTCAACAGGATGGTTAAAAAGGCATTTAGCATGCTTGCCTTCATTGCTCAGCTTTTTGGGTGTAGGTGTTGGAAAGTGGTATTGAGGTTGTACAGAATATTGGTGAGGCCTCTTGTGGCCGACCACTTCAACTCCCCCTCCTGCTCCACCAAGGACATGCACATCCTGGGTCGCCTCCACCGGCAAATCAAAACCACCTGATGAAGCCACCATCTATAAAGTGCAAGCCTCAAATGTAATGGAGTACTCCCCAGCTGCTTGAAGACTGTAGCTTCAAGAACACACAAGAAACCTGACACTATCCAGCAGAAAGCCAACTTGATTGGCACACATCCACTAATTTTCACTCCCTCCATGTTGAGGATCAGTAGCAACAATCCATGCCATCTACAAGATGGACTGCAGAAATTTACCAAAACACCTTCTAAACCCATGATTGCTACCTTCCAGAAGGGCAAAGGTAGGAGATGCATGAGAACACCGTCAGCTACTACATTTTCCTCCAAGTCACTCACCATCCTGACTTGGGAATGTATTGCTTCGATGTCACTGGGGCAATTTCCTGGAACTCCCTCCCTAATAGCACAGTGGGGGGGACCTTCAGCGTATAGACAGCAGCAATTCAAGAAGTTAGCTCATCACCACCTCGAGCACACAAGGGATGGGTAATAAAGGCCATTCCAGTCAGTGGTGCCCACATGCCATGAATTTTTTTTAAAATTACAGACCAGAGGAGATATTTACACGTGAAGGCAAACAGCATAGATGCAGTATTGAATGAATGCTTTGCGCCTGTCTTTACCAAAGAGAGAGATTTTGTACAGGTCATGGAAGAGGAAACTGTTAGTAGAAGGATTCAGAATATATAAGTTTTTGGATAGACTGTTGGTACTTAAAGTTGACAAGTGGAACCAAATGGAAAGCATCAAAGAATACTGAAGAAAGCGTGACTAGAAAATTGCAAGGGTAGTGTTTCACACAGTTTTTCAGTCTTCCCTAGACTCTTGCGGGTGCCAGAATACTGGAGAGTTGAAAATACTATGCACTTGTACAAAAAACATTGGTAAGAATAAGCCCATCAACAATTATCAATCAATTTAACTTCACTGTTGTGGAAGCTTCTAGAAACAGTTATTAGGGATAGAGTTAGTAGCCCATTTTAAGAAAAAAAGGTGAAAGGGGCAAAGTTATTGGTAAATAGTATAAGATGGTTGGGGTGGGTCACTACTCTGAGAAATTCCATCAGCGATGTCCTGGAGCTGAGTTAACTGACCTCCAATAACCCCAATCATCTTTTTTCATGCCAGGTATGTTCCCAGTCAGCAGTGCACTTTCCTCTAATTTCATTGACTCCACTTTTGCTAAGATGTACTGATATCATTCTTGTTCAAATCAGCTTTAATGTCAAAGGCAGTCACTCTCATTTCACCTCTGAAATTCAGCTTTTATCCATGTTTGAACCATGGCCAAAATGAGGCCAGGAGATTAGTGATCTGATACCAATTCAACTGACAAGTCGACTATATTTTGACTTTATGGGCAACAAAAATTGATGTAAATCAACTAAAATCTACTCTGAATCAAATATATCCATAAATTCCCCAAAGATAAATTTGTGCTCCTGCTTAATAATTTTAGCGATCCTCTTTAACTCCACACCATTGATTAGGAAGAGCCAGTATGTTTTCTGTAGGATATGTCATATTTAAATAACTTGTGAGTGTTTTCAGAGAGTTTGGAGAAAACGTTGGTGAGGATAATTTATTGATGTGGTGTACATGGACTTTCAGAAGGTGTTCAATAGTTTGCAGCACAATTGACTTGCGAGAGAATTTATAGCACTTGGAATAAAAAGGACAGTAATAAAGTGAGTACAAAATTAGCTGAGTGACAGGAAGAAGAGAGTAATGGTGAATAGATATTCTTTAGGCTGGAGGAAAGTTTCCTAGGGATCAGTACTAGAACCCTTGCTTTTCCTGATATACGTCAATGATGTAGATCTTGATGTGCAGAGGGCAATTACAAGGTTTTCAGCTAATAACGAATCATTGTAAACGGAGGGGGACAGTGTAGAACTTCAAAATACATAGACAGGTTGGTGGATAGATGGCAGATAAAATTCAAGATAGAGAAGTGTGATGTGATGAATTTTCATAGGAAGAACATAGTCAGGTAATATACAATAAAGGGTACAATTCTAAAGGGAGTGCAGGAGCAGAGGAAACTGGGCATAGATGTGTATAGGTTCTTGAAGATGGCAGAACAGGTGGAGAGAACAGTTAATAAAGCATGCAGTACGCCGATCTTTATCAATAAAGGCACTGAGTATAAAAGCAGGGAGGTTATAATGAATGTCTACAAGACACTTGTTCAACTTCAGCTGGTATATTGTATTCTGGTTGCAACCCGATAGGAAGGATGTGAATGCATTGGAGTTTAGGTGTAACAAAGATTGCATGAGGTTTTCAGCAATATCTAAGCTGAGCCAGAGAGGGGTGAAGTGGGTGATATATGGAAGGTGAAAAAGTGAAAGTCCAAAAGAGAGTTCAAAAGCTAATTATGGGTTCAAATGTGAAACCAGAGTTGCAAGCAGTCTAATTTCATCTCACACTGTTGGCAGAGTTGGTTTAGGGACCCTTTTCCTGACGTGTATTAATGATCTAGGTCTTGGTATACAGGAATCATACAATGAAAGTCTTCAGACAATGAAAAACTTAGAAGCATTGTAAACTGTAAAAAGAACAGTGAAAATTTCAAAAGAATGTTGGCAAGTTAGTGGAGTGAACATAGAAGTTGTTATCTCTGTTGAGACTGATAATACAAACTTGAATTCCCGGTGACTGATCTAAGAAATTGCACAATGCAAATTCAAATTTTAAGACCTAATTGTAATAAGCAAAAAGCAACAAAATGTCTCTGAGGAAACTTGTAGAAATAACCATTTCTTAACCAACTGTCAGTCTCATGGCAGAATTATACATTACAGCACACTTTCCACAGGACACAGTTCAAATTTACTCTCAGCTTCTCTGAGGAGATTAAACTGATGGTGCTCTAAGTGGAGAGTTGATTAAAGGGAATGGATTGGGTGAGCAAAATGGCCCTTTTATTGTTTAGAGACATAACTTCAAAGGGGTGGCACAGTTGCTCAGTAGTTAACACTGCTGTCTCAGAGCATAAGGGACTCTGGTTTGCTTCCACCCTTGGATGACTGTCTGTGTGGAGTTTGTACATTCTCCCGTGTCTATGTGGCTTTTCTCCAGGTGCTTTGGTTTCCTCCTGCAGTCCAAAGATGTGCAGGTTAGGTGACTGGCCATGCTAAATTGCCTATAATGTCCAGGATGTGCAAGTTAGGTGGATTAGCCATGGGCAATGTAGGGTTTCTGGGTTGGGATGTTGTTTGGAGGGTTGGTGTGGACTCGATAGGCTGAATGATCTGCTTTCACACTGTAAAGATTCTATGATTCAATGTAGATCCAATTCTGCATTTCTTTTGGCATCCCCAGTGATGTATATAATAACAGTTCTTTCAAGTTGAAGGAAGCAGCATCTCTCAGCTCCGTATTTGCAATTACAGGTTTGCTGGCAAGCATTGGATGGTTCAATTTTACTTCGTTAAAATTTTGCATGCTTTATTTTAACTTTTTTATTCATAATATTTTTTGATGATTCAAATTGTTTCCTTTTTTTAGATACCACTTGGACTGTCTTACCCCTGCCCTTAATACTGTTCCAGTAGAAGAATGGTTTTGCCCAGAGTGTGCTGCTAACAATCCTACAGCTGGTAAATAATTTGATTTATACGATTTATATTTAGGTGAAGATGTGTCTTTAAATATTTTAAACTTGTTTGCTGAATTGTGATGTGTTTCGAGAATATAGGATTTGATTGGTTATAATGCTAGACTGGCAACCTAAGAGTCTGGGAATTTAGGCCTCATCATTGTATTGGCAGCAGACTCGTGACTGAGAAAGAGAGTAGGTCGGTGGTCAGTAGAGGCTGTAATGAATGGTTGTCAGTGGAATTCAGTGGTCACATCCTTTTAAGGATGGGTAGGTAGTCGCAGAGGAGGCTAGAGGTGGCAGATCCTGACACGTGAGCTATTGAAGGGGTGAGCACTATCAATTTCTGGCAGCAAAATTTCACGCTACCAGGACAGTTAGTTAAGCTGCAGGCAGCTGGCAGGTCTATGGGATAAACTGTTTGAAGTTGAGGATAGAAGTGGCAATTATTGTGTCGGCAATTCCTGGGCCGTATATAAGTCTATATTTATATAGTGTTTATGCGACTGGTGTCAGCAGCGATCATCTGAAGATTTAATCTATTTGCCCCAGTGTGGAAAAGACATTCAGCCATTGGTCATATTGCACTATTCAGTCATGGTTGATCAATACCTTGTCTCCTTTTATCACTCTTGGTCATGAAATGTTTGGTCCCTCCAACCTGAACTGCTTCCTATAGGATTACTTGTATATTCCCAGTACTGTTTGGATGAAGGAGTGATCCCTGTTTGCGATAAAATGGCCTGGCTGTTATTTTATGATTGTGACACATTCTGTCAAAGTTTTTTGTCTTGCACTCATCAGGAAAGTTTACAAGAGAACCATTCAAGTAGAAAATCAATATTTATACTGGGTTAGATGGGGGTGATGATTGGCTGGTCTAGTGGGACACTGATTGTTAGAGACATGCCATGGAGAATGCATCAATTAATGATGATTAACAGTTTAAAGCCAGACTTTATTTAAATTTTAAGCTATTTGGTTGACTCTCAGGACATTGCCCTGAGAAATGAGCGAAAGTACTGTCACTTATTTTGTTGAATTGAAACAGGTGCCAGTGTATGTGCATGTTCTTTTGGTCTGCAAAGAACAAGGCCATCTATTTAAATATATATAACTTCCAGTACTTGCAAGTGCACCACATTGCAATCCTGCCTGACAATCTAAATTGGTTGTCAGTGTAATTTAAGATTATATCCTTATTCTAATTTCCCAACTCCTGTCTATCTACTATTATCAAATCTAATCTATTAAAACAACTGGTAAAATCATGGAAGTGTTATTGCACAGAAGGGAGCCATTTGACCCATCATGTTGACACCAACTCTCTAAATGGGTGTTCAGACTTACATTATGCCATTCTCCTGTATATTCCCCATGTCCTTGCACAATGTTTTTTAAAAATAAACTTCCAAAATGCTCTTGAATGCCTCAATTGAACCTGCTGTCACTGCACTTCCAGGCAGTGCATTCCAGTCCCAAATGACTCATGTATGAAAAGTTTTTTTTATTTCAAATCACATTTGCTTCTTTTGCATATCATCTTAAATCTGCCCTCTGGTTCTGTACCCTTGTACAAGTGGGAACAGTTTTTAAATTTTTTGTTGGGTGCATTAGTCAGAGGGAAATGGGTCTGGGTGGGTTGCTCTTCGGAGGGTCGGTGCGGACTGGTTGGGCCGGGGGGCCTGTTTCCACACAGGGAGTCCAGTCTAATCTAAAGTTTAATCTTTTCCCCATCTACTCAATCCAAACCAACATGAGTTTGAAAAATTCTATCAGATCCCAAATGAATTAAATGATTTTTAAATCTTCCATACTCCGGGGAATGCAAACTTAATCTGTCTACACACAGGTTTTTAAATGTATTTACAAATGTAAACAAATATAGATTGAGAAAAGACTAGTGGCAAATATAAAAGATAATCCCAATACCTTTTATTAGTATACAAAATATAAAGACTGGCAAAAAGAGGAGTAGGACTGATTAGGAATTAAACCAGATGGATTGCATATGGTGGGAAGAAGCATGGCTGAGGTACTAAATGAATACTTTCCATTTGACTTTACCAACAAAGTAGATGCTACTCAAGCCAGAGTTCTCGATTGATGAGATTCTTCCAATGATATTGAAGTAAGTGAGTAGAAATTGCGAGGGTACTAGATATAAGCATTCAGTCCTTCATTTAAATCTGGAGATGTCAGAAGGTTAGAGAAATGTAATCATGTACTCTTGTTCTGCAAAGGAGTAAAGAAATGCCCAGCAATTTCAGACCACTAAGTTTAAATTCAGTCACGTGAGGAAATGTGGGCTGTTAAGCGCAAGCCAGCTTTTATTTCTGCAAGGGAAATTGTATTTGACTTAATTGCTGGAGTTTTGTTTTGAAGGGGTAATGGAAAAGGCGAATGTGGCAAATGCTGGTTTACATGGATTTTAAAAAGGTGGTTGATGTCGTGCCATATAACAGAAAGCTTGTGGAATAAGTGGTACAGTGGATGCAAAATTGACTGAGTAACAGGGAATGGAGAATTGTCATCAATAGATATTTTTCAAACTAGAAGGAGGAAGATCGGTGGTGTAGTTCCCCATGGAATGGTGTTGGGACCCTTGCTAAACCTGATACATATTAATGATCTAGATCTTGATGTGCAGGAGATAGTTTCAAATTCTGCTACTGGAGATTTGGAAACATTGTAGATTTTGAGGATAGCAGTGTAGGACTCCAAAAGGACAAGTTGGAGTGGGCTGTAGGTGACAGGTAAGGTTCAGTTCAGAGAAGTGTGAGGTGATGCATTTTGGTAGGAAGAACATGGCCAGAAAATATAAAATAGGAAGTACAACTCTAAGGGGGTCGCAAGGGTTGAGGAACCTGGGTGTAAATGTGTACAGTCCTCTGAAGGTGGCAGGGCAGATGGAGACATCGTTTACTAAAGCAAATTTTATTTATCTGGGCATTAAGTACAAAACCAAGGAGATTATGTTTAACTTGTACAAAACGCTTGCTTAGCCTCAGCTGGACATTGTATGAAGGATGTTAGTTCATTGGGAAGAATGCAGAAGAGATTTCCCAGCATGATTCCAAGGACGGGAAACTTCACTTGTGAGGATTGAGCTTGAAAAAATTGGGACGGTTCACTTTGGAGAAGAGAAGGCCATGAGGAGATCTGATAGAAGTTTTCAAAATCATGAGAGGTCTGCTTTGAGTAGATTTTGAGAATCTGTTCTGGCTTGTAAAAGTATTGAGAATGAGGAGTCACAGATTTAAAGTGGTTTGAAAATAGAGAACATCTAACATGTGAAAATGACTTTTATTACAGTGGTTCAGGTCTGGAATGAACTGCCTGGAAGTGTCATAGCGACATAGACTATTACATAATGATAAGTGGCTTTTTGACCAGCATGGATATGATGGGCCATCAAGCATTTATCTACATATCCCATTTCTCAGCATTTGACCTGTAGAGTCTTCTATACTATGGCAAATCCAGTGCTCATCTAAATACTACTAAAATGTTTTGATGGTTCCTGCCTCTGCCACCCTTTCAAATTCATCATTGTTGGGGGAAAGAAATTCTCCTTAACTCCTCAAAAACCTTTTGTCCCACTCCTTAGGTCTATGCTCTTCATTATTTTGTAGACCTTAATCAGGTCACCTCTCGACCTTCTCTGCTCTAAGGAAAACAACCCTAGCTTGTCTAGTCTCATTTCGTAACTGGCAACATGCTGGCAAATCTCCACTGCACCCTTTCTATCGCAGTTACATCCTCCTTATAATGTGGTAACCAGCACTACATAGGATACTCCAGCTGTAGCCTAAGCAACATCCTACACAGCTCCATCATAATCTCCCTGCTCTTATATGCTATATCTCACTCAATAAAGGCATGCATCTTATATGCTGCCTTAACCACCCAATCCACATGTCATGTTTCCTTCAAGTATCTGTGGATATGTACACCAAGGTCCCACTGATCCTCAATACAGAGGAACCTCAATTATCCGAGTGAGAAGGGCGGGCAGTATTTTGTTTGGATAATTCATTATTTGGTTAATTGATTTAATGTCTCTCCTCTTGGGCTTGGAGTTTTATGAAGTTTCCTTTTTCCTCATTCTGCCTGCCTTGCTCCCACTCTGTCTCGGGGTTTGTTTCTGAGCAGACACACACTTGTGTGTAAGGGACCTGCAGCATTGCTGAAGGCTTTTCTCTTCCCACACCCCCCCCGCCTCAATCAGCACCCCCGCCCCTTCTCTGAACTGGCTTACCGCTTACCTGGGTCTCTGTCCACCATCAGCCCCACCATCCATTTCCCCCCGCCTCAGGGCAGCTGGACTGGATACCAACAGCAAGACTGCTGCTGCCTTTGGGGGGTGAGTTGCAAAGTAGCACACGTGCACATGTCCCGTGAGCGCGTACACGTACATGCATGCCACACTCACGCACACTACCTACACCACACACACACACACACACACACACAGACCATCCACACCACTTTTTACTGCACCATTTTGAGAAGTTCCATCTTTGCTCTGTACAGGACAATGTTGGCGAGATTATCTGAGGTAGGGGGATTTAGGGTACACCCCAGTGGAGAACTACTGGGAAAGTGTCAGGAGAGAGAGAGGGCGCGTGGTCAGTCATTTGGAGATGGTGCCTGGGCTCCCATCGATGTCCAGGACTGTTCTAGGCAGCATTTCAGTAAGCTGAGTTCATTTTTAATTTTTGTAAACAAAAGACGTGGTCACTGTTGGAAACACCTTTTTAATGTATGCCATGATATGGAGATGCCGGTGTTAGACTGGGGTGTACCAAGTTAAAAATCACACAACACCAGGTTTTACATTGTCAGTCCAACCAAAATTCATTTCTCCACACTTTTAAACTTCCATCTGTCACAGTTCTGCCACCTGATAGGCTGTCAACATCTTTCTGTAGTCTAAAGCTTTCTTCCTCACTATTTACTATATCATTCATTTTTCCTTAATTTGAGAACTTGTACATAGCAAAAATTGAAACAGTCTGGAACCCTGTGGAATGCCACTGGAGCTGAAAATGTGTTGCTGGAAAAGCGCAGCAGGTCAAGCAGCATCCAAGGAGCAGGAGAATCGACGTTTCGGGCATGAACCCTTCTTCAGGTGCCACTGGACACCTGTTTCCAGTCGCAAAAAGTACCTTTAAATGTTGCCCTCTGTACCTGCCACTGAACCAGTTTTGGAAACAATTTGTCAAATTGTCTTGGATCTCAAGTGCTCACACCTTGATCAGTCACCTACGTGAGACCTTGTCTGAAGTCTCACTGAAGTCCATGTAGATTACATGTAATCAAATTTGTGAAACACTATTTTCCCCCTAACAAAGCTATGTTGAGTCACCTTGTTCGATCCCTGTCTCTCCGAGTGAAGATAAATTTTGTACCTTAGAATTTTCCCAAAGTTTCCCTACCAGTGATGTTAGACTCCCTGGCTTATAGTTCCCTTGTTTACCCCGACTGCCCTTCTAGAATAATGGTACTACATTAACTATCTTCAATCATCTGGTACCTCTCTTTTGTCCAGAGATGACTGGAAAATTAATTTCAAGGCCCTTGCAATCTTCTCTGTTGCATCCCACCATAGCCTAGCATACATCTCATTTGTGCCTAGGAATTTATCTCTTCTAATACTAAATTGTTTATTTTTATCACAGTCACCCTCCCCGGTATTGTACCTATATTGTTTATCTTTATATTGCATACAGATAAAAGTAATCATTTGAAACCTTGCATATGTGTTCTGGCTCCACACATATCACCATCTTGTCTTATAATTGGTCTATTTTCTGTGTGGTTATCCTCTTGCCTCTAAACTACTTTTAAAAATGCTTTTGAAATATCTGTTACTGTATTTTACCCACTTGTGTTTTTTGCCATGCCTGTCTTTGCTCCCCTAATTTATTTTCTAAGTATCCCTCTGCATTTTCAATACTGCTCTGGGGCTTCTGCTGTTTTCGGCCCTTGATATCCACCATAAGACTCACGTATGTTCCTTTGTTCAGTCCTGAACTGTCTTCAACATCCAGGGTTCCAGAACATGTTTGCTCCTCCTTTATCTTTGCAGGAAAATATTGGGCCTGCACTCTTACTGTTTCCTTTTAGAATTGCTCCCATTGTTCTCATGTAGACTTTCCTACCAGTAACTCTCCTGGTCCACTTTGGTTAGATCCTGTCTTATTAAGTTAAGATTGGTCTCTCTCCCCCCCCCCCAGTTCAGAACCTTTACTTCTGGTGCTATCTTGCCCTTGTCCATAAACCGTACAGAGTTATGGTCACTATCACTGAAACACTTCCCCCGTGGCACTTCTATCACTTACTCAGCTTTGTTCCCCAAATTAGATCCAGCCCTGCCCCCTATTTTGTGGACTTTGTAAATGCTGGCTTACGTCACCCTGACTGTTTGGGGGTCAAAGTACACCTCCAGTCACTCAATGGCTTGCTTTTTCGTTTTCAGGTTTTACCCATATGGCCTCAATTGAAGAATTCAAACAAAAGTGGGAATTGGAGGCAGTTGCCTTTTACCTTGTGTTTTCCTCCTCTCCCACTGTATTATGTACAGAAATTGTTGGGGATAGTGAAAGATGACGAGAGGTGGTGTGTGTCTGGCTCAATCTCGCTGTTCCATATATCTGCTCCACTGTGCACTTATTCCCTTAAACCCATTCCCATTCCCCCTGCACATCTGCTCTATTGCTCCACTTTACAGGAATGATGTGGAGGCTTTGGAGAGGGTGCAGAAGAAACTTACCAGAGATGCTGACTGGCTTAGACGGTTGAGCTACAAGGAGAGGCTAGAAAAACTCAGGTTGTTTTCTCTGGAGCAGTGGAAGCTGAGAGGAGACTTGTTAAAAGTCTATAACATTGAGAGATGAATAGATGGGGGTGACAGTCAGAATCTTTTTCCCCAGAGTTGAAATGCCTAATACTAAGATGAGCGAAGGAAAGTTCAAAGGAGACTTGAGGGGCAAGTTTTTTCACACAGAGATTGATAGGAGTTTGAAACATGCTGCCGGGGTGGTGGTGGAGGCAGGTATGGTAGTGCATTTAAGGGACTTTTCGATAAGCGAGTAAATATTGCATGGAGTGGAGTCTCAGGTAGGTGGATAGTGAAGAAAGCATTTGGTATGCTTTCTTTTGTTGGTCAGAGTATTGAGTACAGTTGGGAGGTCATGTTGTAGCTAAACAGGACATTGGTTAGGCCACTGTTGGCATATTGCATGCAATTCTGGTCTCCTTCCTAAGGGAGAGATGTTGTGAGACTTGAAAGGGTTCAGAAAAGATCTACAAGGATGTTGTCAGGGTTGGAGGATTTGAGCTATAGGGAAAGGCTGAACAGGCTGGGGCTGTTTTCCCTGGCGTGTTGGAGGCTGAGTGGTGACCTTGTAGAGGTTTTCAAAATCATGAGGGGCATGGATAGGGTAAATAGACAATGTCTTTTCCCTGGGGTCGGGGAGTCAAGAATCAGAGGGCTTAGGTTTAGGGTGAGAGGGGAAAGATATAAAAGAGACCTAAGGGGGCAACTTTTTCACCCAGAGGGTGGTACGTGTATGGAATAAGCTGCCAGAGGAAGTGGTGGAGGCTGGTACAATTGCATCATTAAAAGGCATCTGGATGGGTATATGAATAGGAAGGGTTTTGAGGGATATGGGCATGGGGGTTGGCAGGTGGGACGAGATTGGGTTGGGATATCTGATCGGCATGGACAAGTTGGACGAAGTGTCTGTTTCCGTGCTGTACATACCTATGACTCTATGAATGGAGTGATATGGACCAACGGCAGGCAGAACATAGAACATAGAACAATACAGCACAGAACAGGCCCTTCGGCCCACGATGTTGTGCCGAACATTTGTCCTAGCTTAAGCACCCATCCATGTACCTATCCAATTGCCGCTTAAAGGTCACCAAAGATTCTCACTCTACCACTCCCACAGGCAG
>NC_057725.1:31630608-31646280 GCF_004010195.1 Chiloscyllium plagiosum
TATTGTTTAGGGGAATGACCACAGGGGATCCCTGCACTGCCTGCCCCTTCCCACCTCTAACTGTTACCCAGCTACCTCTGTTCTCTGGCGTAACTATGTCCCTGTAGCTTCTATCTATCACCTTCTCAGCCTCTCGAATAATCCTCAGTTCATCCAACTCCAGTTCCAGTTCTCTAACTCATTCTGTGAGGAGCAGGATCTGACTGCATTTCCTGCAGATGAAGTCGGCAGGAGTATCGGTGGTCACCCTTACCTCAAACATCCTGCTGGAGGAACATTCCACTGCCTGCGCTGCCATTACTCTACACTTCGTCTCCAAAGCGAGAACACTGAGTAGCTTACCTGTGAACTTTAAAGTTTGGTTAGAGGAGGAGGATGGGAGGGAGGCCCTACTGTGTAGGGCCTGGGGACTAGAACACACCCACTCAAATATCAATCACTTACCTTCCCGACCAGCTCTGCGCTCCAACCTCACTTCCGCCCAGCTCGCGCCGCTCTCTGCTGAGAAAAGCAGAGAGAGAAGGGATTAGTTTTATTTGGTGTCACGTTTAGCACAACACCATGGACCGAAGGGCTCATTCCTGTATTGTACAGTTCTATTTTCTATCATGCAGCAACCCCTGAACCTGCAGCTCCACTATACAACCACAACCTCAAGCCCAATTGTCCTCACGTCCACTCACTTACACCTTGCCCTCCCTCCTTTACAGACTCCACACTCCTCACACCCTGTCATCCCAGGGTCTGCTACAACTGCTTACCCCTTCCAACTTACCATGACCCCCCCACCCATCCTCCACTTCCTGGTAGCCTGGCTCTCATTCACTTCCTCCTCACTTGCTTTCATTTTCTCAGTGAAATCTTCCCATACCCCATCCAGCCAAATTACTGCTGCATCTCCAGGCCTGGGATAAGTGAAATCACTCATTTTCCTGCTTGTTGCTCTTCCAGTCTCAGTTTTTCTTCTTTATAGCTGTTGAGAGGTTCTCTCTTTAAGGGGAAATCTTCCAGTTCTACGTGCCTGTATTTGCTTTAACGTATCTCTTCAGTGGCCAGCATGGTGGCACAGTGGTTAGTACTGTTGCCTCACAGCGCCAGGGTTCCAGGTTCGATTCCAGCCTTGGGCGACTGGCTTTGTGGAGTTTGCACATTCCCCCTGTGTCTGCGTGGGTTTCCTTTGGGTGCTCCGGTTTCCTCCCACAATCCAAAGATGTGCAGGTTAGGTGAATTGGCCATGCTAAATTGTTTATAGTGTTAGGTGCATTAGTCAGAGGGGGGTGGGTTAGTCTTCAGAGGGTCGGTGTGGACTTGTTGGACTGTAGGGCCTGTTTCCACACTGTAGTGAATCTAATATAATCTAATCTAATCTAGTCTAATTCACAGGTCACCTGTTGCACAGTTTACTTTTATATCTTAGTTGTAATGTTCTATTCTCAATTAGAAGACCTAAGACTTTTCACTAAATTTAAGGTGCCAAATATATATATGTTGCTGTTGACTTGGTGCCCAACCGTCTGATCATCACTCTTGGACCTTTTTACCCAGATTATGTTTGCAATGGAATGGTCCTTTCAGGTCAGCAGCTAATTGCACTGTGTTATGGAAGCAGTAAGTTGGATTCTTTCTTAGTTTGTACTGAAGCTAGCAAATGGGCAAAGGTAGTCAAAAAAGATGTTATAAGAATAATAACTGATCTCATTTGCCTCTGTTTGTAGTGGTTGAGGAGATTGATGAAGAAGAAGTTGCCTTCCTCGTTGCTGATGCAGCACAAGAACCCACTACTTCCCGGTTACGTCCCTCTGCTAGAAGAACTCGTGCTATTGCAAGGACTCGCCAAAGTGAACGTGTACGGGAAAATGTAAACCGGAGCAGGATTACCCGTGCTCATCAAATTGAGGTATGCTGAATTTCTGAACATAAAGCCGTGTGATTCACAACTATCTCTGTACAAAACAAAGTCAAGACAGCACAGTGGACATTATGCAATGATGTTTCAAATATACCTTAGGATATGTCCATATCTGAGCTCCTGCAGGCTTATGCCACTGCTGAGAAGTATTTGCCTCAAGAATATATTAACTGTCCTGTAACCTAGAAATTCTTGTCCTGATATATTAGCGGAATGATGGATTGTTTTGAAATAGGTGTATTTTTGTGTTTAGAGATAAAGCAAGGCACTTCTTTGGGTGTCCAAGTAAGATGCTTATGGAGATCTAGTAATCTCTGTGGTGTCTTTCATCCTTCCCAATGTTTGAATCTTGCACCAAGTTGAGGAGATCGTCTAAATACACAGCAGCATGAATACCTTCAAGTTCAATAAATAGCTAGACACTTTGAAATATGCTCTCACAGACAGCAAATTGTGAAGTAAAATGTATTGATTTTCATTTTTAATTAAATTGTATAGAGTGAACTCAAGATTGGATCATTCATATTAGAAACTGAAAAATCAAACTTTATTAAAAATTGGACTTTTTTTATCAATATAGAAATGGTTGACATTACACTAATCAAGAGTCACTTATGTTCTTTATCAATAGTTACGATTTGCAAATCGTTAAGAAAATCAGTCTCACTTCTTTAATAAAGTGTAAATTTTAAATGTTATTAATAATATTGCAACATTATTGGGAAATCTCTTGTCAGCTTTCTAATTTCTAATCAGTTGCAGTCTGGCAACTTCAGCTGCATGACCTATGAAAAAGCACAGAATCATTAGCATCAAATTCCTTAATGTCCTGCAGGAAGTTGGTCTGGCTTACATGTGACTCCAGACACATAGCAATGTGGTTGACTCTTATCTACCCTCTTGGCAATTAGAGATAGGCAGTAAATGCTGATCTGGCCAGTGATGCCCTCATTCCATTAAAAGAAAATTCTAGCTTTCTGCATTATTTTGCCTGTGTGGATTCCTGAAGTTGCTGTCAGTTTTGTACGAATAATGATGAGTGAGCACTGATTGTTTCACTGCAACTGCTACTGTGAAATGAGATTCTTGTAATTGGTGCCTTTTTAAACTAATTTATGGCTTTGTAGTTGTAATCTCTTTGGTCATATTCATAAATTATTTGATTTAGTGGCAGTTCTTAGAATTTTAGGTGTCCCAAAAATCTCATCTTAGCATTGCAGTGAGTTTTCAGTTTATCTCCTTCATGTTTAGATTCAGTTGACTAAGTGAAGTGATTCACACAGCGGTCCTTGGTTTTGTCTGTGTCAGTGACTTCTATTTGTGAGTAATGCTGAAATGTGTTCATTGCAGTGACATCCATCACCCATCCCTACTCATGATCCTACCCTCGTTAAACAATTGTGAGTAGCTCCTGTTTTGTACCAGGAGCTACTCACAAGTGTGATTCCTGGTTCTTTACTTCTCTGCTAACATTAATAATTGTGATTTCACTGACTAATTGGCCAGCTCAGTGCTCAGGAATTTTCTTCCAATATGACAGTCTCATTACATAGATAATTTCCCCACTGAACCTAATCCACTTGTGAACAAGTACTGAGACCACACTGAACAAGGTACTTCAGACACTAATCATGTGATTGCGCCCCATTTCAGTATTGACACAGATACCACATGGTATATTAATGTGTCAATGCTGGGAAGCCATTTAGCAGACTTGATATTCCAACTCTCACTAACTCCCCACTGTTGCATATCAGTTTGGTGGTGTTGGGTGGATGGAGTCGACTCTCTGTTGGAGATGGTCATTCCCTGACACTTAAGTGGTTTGAATTCTACTTGCCGCTTATCAATCCCAGCCTGAATGCTGTCCGGGTCTTACTGTAAATGGATGTACACTTTCACATCTGAGGAGCCATGTACTGAACATCCTCCGTTCATCAGCAATCATCCCCACCTTTTATGATAGAGGGAAAGTCATTGATGAGGCAGCTGACAATGGTTAAGCCTGACATGCTAACCTGAGGAATACTTGCTTGGTCTCAAGCAAGCAGAACCATTTTCCTTTCTACCAGATATGATGTTTGGTAGAGAGTTTTCCCCAATTCTCATTGGCTCATTTTCGTAGGGGCCTGAATGCCACATTTGGCCAAATGTTACCTTGAGGTCTTGGGCAGTTGGTCTTGCCTTGCATCTGCTGTTCAGCTGTTTTGACCATGTTTGCACCAAAGCTAGATCTGGAGCCACATTGCTCTGGTGGAACTCAAACTAAGCATCAGTGCAAAAGTCTTTGCTGTGTGTGACATTTATTGACATTGTTGATGACAACTTTCAATACTTTGTTGATTGAGAGTAGACCAATGGAAATCAATAAGCTTGAATTTATCCTACTTATTGTGAACCTGGGCAATTTTCCACATTGTTGGGTGCATGTCAATGTTATAGCTGTAATGGAACAGCTTGGCCAGGGCATGGTTAGTTCTGGAGCACCTTCCATACAACAGCCAGGATATTGTCTGACCCCAGCGTTTACTGTGGTTAATGCCTTCAACTATTTCTTATTATTACATGGTATGGATTAAATTGGCTCAGGATTAGCACCTGTGATGTTAGTGACCTCAGTAGGAGGCCAAGATAGATCATCCTGTTGACACTGCTGTCTGAGCATGTTTGGAAGTGAATTATTGGAAGGACTACATGGTTCTAACCACTGTTTTTAAGCATAAAACCATTGGGATTACAATATGTGTCTGGGATCATGGTTATTATAACAAAGATTCATTTTTTAATCAATTTTGTATCATGGGAGAAAGTGAGGACTGCAGATGCTGGAAAAATCAGAGTTGAAAAGTGTGGAGCTGGAAAAACACAGCAGGTCAGGCAGCATCTGAGGAACAGAAAAGTTGACGTGCTGGGGGGGCGGGAGCTGAGACATAAAGGTAGCTGGGAATGCGATAGGTAAATGCAGATGGGGAGGGTGATAGTGATAGATCGGTGGGGAGGGTGGAGCTGAAAGTTGGAAAGGAGGATGAACAAGTATGACAGTTCAAGATGGCGGTGCCGAGTTGGAGGGTTGGATCTGGGATGAGGTGAGGAGGAAGGGGAGATGAGGAAACTGGCGAAGCCGACATTGATGCAGTGTGGTTGGAGGGACCTTCCCAGATCCAATTCTTCAACTCGACACCACCCTCTTGAACTGTCCTATCTGTCCATCTTCCTTCCCACCTATCAGCTCCACCCTCCCCACCGATCTATCACCATCACCCTCCCCATCTGCATCTACCTATCACATTCCCAGCTGCCTTCCACCCCCTTACCCCCACCTTCCTATTTATCTCTCAGCCCCCTTCTCCAACACCCCCCAAATTCCTGATGAAGGGCCTATGCCCAAAATGTCAATTGTCCTGCTTCTTGGATGCTGCCTGACCTGCTGTGCTTTTCCAACAACAGACTTTTCAATTTTGTATCATGCCAAACATAAAGAAGCTGAGGGAAAAAAAAGCTAAAGAGCTGGTGATCTATAACAAAAACAGAAATTGGTGGAGAAAGGTTCTGAAGAAGGTTCACTGGACCCAAAATGTTAACTCTACTTTCTCTCCACAGATGCTGCCAGATCTGATGAATTTTTCCAGCTATTTCTCTTTTTGTATAAAACAAAATGAGAAACTTGATTTGCAATTACCAGAATGCAGTAAAAGAGACTTTAAATATGTTCGTAGGCTAGTTATGTAACTCATGCTGGTTTTTATCTACAGCATGTACCACCGTATCTGATGAATGCAAGCCTACTAGATGAAACTATTGAAGCAGTTGTTGCAGGCTTAAATACAGCTGTGTATCATCGGCCTCTCACTCCAAGAGCTCAAAGCACAAAGAAACGTAGGAAAAGATCAGGTAATTGTGACTAGGTTCAAACATTTGAAAAAACAGGTGTAAAAACTAATGCTCCTATACCTAAATATTGCCATCTCCCTCCCACCATTGACTGTCCTATCAAAACACTTGCTTCTTTTCCATTAATGTCCCCATTAAAGCCAATTTAAAATCTGCCACTAATCTCCTTACTTCCCTCCTGATTTTTCTAGTGTCATAGCCTATCCTCTCTCATTACTCTGATCAAAGCCCTGTTTCCTTTCTCATCAACTCTCATTAAAACCTTTCTTGTTTTCCCATTAACTTTCACATCATTGCTCATCTCTCTTTCCTATTAGTTCTCTAATCAAAGACTGTCCTTTTTTCCCAGCAAAAATGGTTCTCCTTGTACATTTACTGTTATGTATACTTGGAGCATGGCAAAATTATTGCTTGCTTACTTTGTACTAGTACTAATACAAAGTAAGCAAGCAATAATTTTGCCATGCTCTAAATATAAGTAACAGTTCATGTACAAGGAGAACCATTTTAGGTGGGAAAAGGGGTGGTCTTTGTTTAGAGAGCTAATAGGAAGAAGAGTGTTGCGTTGTATACTTGTAGTTGGTTTCAATGTTGTATCAGTACAACTACTAGTACTGAAAAGCACAGATACAGGCTACTAGTATATAACCCAACTAAAGAATCATGGAACCATACAGTTCAGAAGAGGCCCTAAAGTCCATTGAGTCTGTACCAGCAAAAATAAACTAAATTTACACAAGCCCTGAAGTACTGTGTATAGTTCATGTTGCCCTGCTATAGGAAGGATATTATTAAATGAGAAAGGATTCAGAAAACATTCGCCAGGATGATGCTGGGAATGGAGAGTTTGAGTTATAATGATAAGTTGTCACCTATTCACTGGAGCATGAAGATTAAGGTGTGACCTTGTAGAGGTTTATAAAATGATAGAGAGCATAGATAAAGTGATTAGCCAGGATCTTTTCCTTAACGTGTGGGAGTTCAAAACTAGGGAGCATATTTTTTAAGATTATAGAAAAAAGATTTAAAAAGGACATGGGGGGGCAACTTTTTTAGACTGAGTAGTTCATATGTGGAATGAATTGCCAGAGGAAGTGGTGGACACATACAGCTACAACATTTAAAAGACATTTGGATAAGTACATCAATAGGAAAGATTTGGGGATAATGGGTCAAATGCAGCCCATGGGAACATGATTAGCTTGGAATTGTTGGCCTGAAGGATCTGTTTAACTGCTGTATGACTCTTGTGATTCTGAAAGTCCTACTTTCCAGCACTAGGCGTGCACACTTCAATTTTAGCACACTTCAAGTGCTCAGCCAAGTATCTTTTAAAGGTTGTGAGATTTCTTGTCTCAACTATCCTCCCAGTTAGTGTATCCAGACCACTAGTATCCTCTGATTGAATAAGGTTTTCCTTAAATCCCATCTAAACTTCACACCTTTCACCTTAAAAGTGTACCCTCTAGGTATTGACTGTTCAACTAAGGAGAACGACTGGTTTCTGTCTACTCTCCTCATGCTCCTCAATCAGAATCCCCAATCTTCTCTGCTTCAAAAAAAAAACAACCTGAACTTATCCAACCTCTCTTCGTAGCTAAGATGCTGCATCCACGGCAACACCCTGGTGAATCTCCTCTGCTGCCCCTCTGGTGCAATCATATCCTTCCTTTGGTACGGAATCCAGAATTCCTCACAGTACTGTACTTTGACTTAAGTAAACTCCCATACATCTCCAACATACCATTCCTGCTCTTATAATCTGTATCTATTATGATAGAGGCAATTGTCTTGTATACCGCCTTAACCATCGTGTTAACCTCTCCTGTCGTCAGGGATCGGTTGCCTAGCACCTCAAGATCCCTCTGTTCCTCAAGGTTTCCTGCCATTCATTAAGTACTTCCTTGCCTTCTTGCCTCTTCCAAAATCCATCACCTCACACTTAGGGTTATATTCTATCTGCCACTGATCTACTCATCTGACTAATCCATTTGTATCCTAAGGTCATCTTCCTCACTGTCAACCACCTGGCCAATCTTCATGTCATCCGCAGATTTATTTGTCATATCTTAGCGATTTTTGAGAAGATTTGTAGCTCAGGTTGATAAGTATATACGTTAGCTCACTGAGCTTGAAGGTTTGTTTTCAGACTTTTCGTCACCATGCTAGGTAACATCATCAATGAGAATCTCCAGTGAAGCGCTGGCGGTATGTCCCGCCCCTCTATTTATAGGTCTTGGTTTCTTAAAGTGGGTGATGTCACTTCTGGTTCTTCTTTTCAAGGGGAGGTAGATATTTCAAAATATTGTCCCTCCTTACTGCAGCAATTGACTCCTTGAATAACAAATACAACACCACCATCTCTTTTACACCCACCCACCTGAAGATCCTGTACGCCAGAATGTTGAGTTGCCATTCCTGCCTCTCCCTCATCCATGTGAGGGCAACATCATTACAATTTCACATGTCAATCCACATCCTCAGCTCATCTGTCGTACCGATAATACTTCCAACATTGTATTAGAGGCCCTCCAGTTTCGCCATACTTCCTTGAGAAATCCCTTTGCCTAGGTTCCTTTTCTAAAGTATACTCTGTCAATCATAGAGTCATAGAGTCATAGAGATGTACAGCATGGAAACAGACCCTTCGGTCCAACCCGTCCATGCTGACCAGATATCCCAACCCAATCTAGTCCCACCTGCCAGCACCCGGCCCATATCCCTCCAAACCCTTCCTATTCATATACCCATCCAAATGCCTCTTAACTGTTGCAATTGTACCAGCCTCGCCTAGGTTCTTGTCATCAGCTATACTCTGTGCCAAGTATCCTCTTCATTTTGAGGGACTACTAGATGAAGAAGATACCATAAATCAGATGTGCTGCACCAAATTACCAAGGCTTATTCAGCTGAATACTACAGCTGAGAGTCCCAGTCACTGTTGAACTATTTAAAAAGGGCTTGGAACTATTGAGTCAGTCCATTTATAAATTGTTCCAAACATTTCTTTCTTGCATAATTTACTGTTCTGCATTTTCTATGACTTTGTTTGCCATTAATCAGGCTATTATTTACAAGTATATCATGTTACTCTATTAGATATTTCATGGAGGCCTTCTCTTACTGTTGTTCTAACCAGTGAAGCAAAGATTCTTTTACTTTTTCCTTTTTACATATGGATTGGGATCAGGACATGGGGGTGCTCTTGGTGGTTATAGAGGGCACATGGTGAGTATGAATAGGAGTATTTTAAATGGGCCTGACTGCATTTCTGATCACAGAATGACATTTGGTGTTAAGACTTTATGTTTCTAACCTTGCAGTAATCATTCAGAGCTTGAACGTGCTGACTTATGATGTGACCTTACTGTGGCCTTTCCAGGTAAAAAGAGGAAAAAAGCTGGAACAAAGAAACTTTCTGGCAAAACCAGTCTGGCATCTGGAACTAAGGTCATTGGAAAACCTGCAAGGAAACGGAGGAGAAAAGTGAAAAGAAGGAAGGGAAAGAAGAAGGCGGTGAGAACCTCATTATTGTTGTTCTGTACTGTATTTCTCAATTTGCAGTCAAATATCTGGGTAACACTTTTGTGTTCTTAAATAGATTAAATTAAGTTTCACAGCACGGTCACGCATTGCAAAGAATCTTGGCCTTGGAAAGCCTGTAAATGGCATTTCAGTTCCCTCTGTGTACAGGCCACTGGAACCATCCCTGAAGTCTATGCGAACAGATATTGGAGCAGCCTCATTATCTGTATATGGTGATCCAAATGACCTGGACCCATTTGAAAGGTTAGTTTCCTAATGATGTGATTCTTCTAATGTATTTCTCAGAGGTTTGCTTACAAATTCTAGGCTCAGACCTCGGGGGGAGTATGCAAGATCATAGCCACGAAAAGTTTGAGACTGTTGAAAAGGCCACAAGACAGAAGAGGTGAAAAACAGGATAGAGATGAGACTTAAAGGATCTGTACATAAGGAGGTGGATTTTGTAGGAATGTGTTAATGCTGGATAGCCTACTGCAGAAGATCATGAACTTTCCTTTGTTGAGTGTAGTTAAAACTGAAATAGACAAAATGTTGGTCTGTCTGGAAATTTAGCAATATGGGGAGCAGGCAGAAAGTGAAATTGTGCTACAGAGTCAGCCAGGATGATATTGAATGATGAATAGGCCAAACTGTCTATTTGTTATGTACTTTTGTGCTGTATACTTTGCAAAGCTCCTCAGGACTTGTTAGATTTATGAGATGAATAACTAGTTGGCTGTCATTTGAAATGTAAAATTACTAATAGCTTAAGCTTCTTGAGAAAACTGATTTAGAAATAAATGTTATTTTTCAGTGCTGCTGGACCTTTGGACAGGGAAACATCAAGCCCCAGGTCACTTGTTAGCAACAAAAGAAGAATTCTTTCCCGCTCAGCTTTACGATCTCATCGGCCTGTAGCCCGACCAATCTCTGTAAAAATCTCAAGGTAGGAAAGTCTATTGGTGGATTGTTACTGTGACTTGTTGTTTGGTAAGCCCTTTAACATAATAGAAATGTTAAAAATCCTATCCTACCCTATCCTCCCCATTAAGATTTAGACAACTTACAATTGCATGGTTTTGTTTAGCACCATCTTTCTTTGTAAACTCAGTGTTTGCTGTTTCTAAATACTGTTTTGAATATTGCTGAAAAAGAATGCTAATTGGTTGGCGAATCTACTCTGGTTGAAGGACTTCCATGGCGAAAGCTACATAGAGCTGCAAGTTCCCCATGCTTCCAGTAATTCAGAATCGGCACAGGAGTTGAACATATTCTAGTTCCTTGTAGAGTACGTGTCCTTGCATATGATTTTACGTCACTTTCAGCAACTGAACCATGTTGTGAGCTTGAATGAATACCTTAAATTGTTTATGTAACTATTAGCTCACTCAGAACAGTTCAGGTGCAGAATCATATGTAAGCAGACGCTTTGTTTTGGGATTTGCATATGTGGGCTGGTTGAGTAAGGTCTGTTCTCTGCTTATTAAGAAATAAGCAGCATATTCTTCTGGCTGTTGTTATTCTCATATAGCAATGCTTCAGCTAATCAGAGTTGACTTATCCAACCATTCAGCACCCTATTTTCCTCTGATATAAATTGTTGCAGTTGTTTGAAATTTAACATTCTTGTATTTTGAACTGTTAAGTGTTCTTTGATAAAAAGAAAAAGCTTAGGCATCATGATTCGCTTTTATTTTGTGGATTAATAATTTTATCTCACATGTGCCAGGAGAGATCTTGGAATCATGTTAAGCCAATATGGTTACCCATATTAAGTATGACTGCCTGGATGACATCTATTGAAAATTCTCCAACCGTCCATCTCACATTTATGTTCAATGAGTCACTGGCTTATGGTGTTCCTACATAATTTTCCTTGGATTTATTTCATCAGGTTGCTTCACTGTGATCTTTAAACATCTTATATATTAACACAGAAAGATTTAGGACATAGCGGAGACTATTTCTAAAAGAATTATCTAATCCTGTGCCATTACCAGCTATTGACCCATAGTCCTGTATGTTATGGCTCCTTAAGTACATATCCAAACTTTTAAAAAATGTAATGAGTCCTTTCACTCCCATAGTGGGAATGTCAGGATTCCAGCCGGGTTCAATGGACTCCTGCTTTAAGCCTCTGGGAGTCCAGAGGAATCTCCTGTTTGGGAGATCTATTTGACGAGGAGGGCATGATGTCCTTCGAACAGTTGAGTCAGAAGTTCAAGCTGCCTAGGAAGGATCTCTTTCATTACTTCCAGGTTAGAGACCGTGCAAAAAAGGACTACATTAATGGTTAATCCTTACAAATCGGACATGAAGAAGAGAGTGCTCCGGTCTATGGGCACCCTCTCTGTTAGCGCACTCTATCATTTGTTAGGTAGTAATGTTTCGAAGGACATTGAAAGGCTATATCAAACCTGGACTCAAGAATTAGGGGTGGAAATCTCCTCAGAGATGTGGGAGGATATCTGGGAAAATGTTAGGAAGATCTCGATTTGTAATAGGACCCAGGCTATTCAACTGAAGGTACTCCGTAGGGCTCACCTAGCACCAGAACAACTTGCAAAATTCAAGACAGGAGTGTCCCAAGTGTAAAGTGGAGGTTGTACTCTTACTCACTGCTTGTGGTCATGTCACAAGACCGGCAGGTATTGGGATGACATAGCGAGTGCTTTGGTAAAGGTTTTGAGAACTGAGGTTAGATTGGATCCTGTATCCCTCCTTTTGGGTCTCCCAAATCTTCTATCCCTGGATGCGCACGAGAAGAAATTGTTTAATGTTCTTTCTTTTTGCGCGAGGAAGAACATTCTAATGAGCCGTATGTCGAAGAATCCCCCAAAACTCTCAAGTTGGCGTAGGATAGTCATGGAACACATACCTCTGAACTTCATTACGATTATGGGGCACCAGAAAATGGAATTGTTTTACAGAACATGGTGGCACTTTTTAAATGATATTGATGTAGATATATCGGCTATATTGTTCAGGGCCTTTGTTTAGCCGTGAGGACTGTGTCTGTCAGTCTGGGGGTCCTTGGAAGGAAAAATCCCCAACAAATGTGGGTCTACTTACTATTGCTCCCAGTAGTGGGAAGCTGTGCTGAGATTGCGTTGAGTGCAGTAATTTAATTGAATATCATTTAAGTTACCTTGTTATAACTTGGTTTAATTTTATTTCATCTGTTTATTTTTTTTTTCTTTCTCCTTGGTTATTAATTGAACTGTAGTTTTTATAGGGTTTCTTTGTGTTTCTGTAGTCTGTTGAGTAGAGTAGTAGTTTGTTTTCTACTATTGCTATTATATTATAAAGTTGTCATTCTATTTTGTATTGGTTTTGTAATTTTGTAAAAAGAACTAAAATCCTTTTTTCAATAAAAATATTTATTTAAAAAAAAAATGTGATGAGGATTTCTAGCTCTATCTTTGAGACAGACTGTTCTGGACAATTGCTACATTCTGGATGAAAAAGGTTCCTCTTCAACTCTGTTGAAGTTCTTCAATTGCTTTAACTCTTATGACCTCTCTGCTAATCAGAATAGATTTTTTCTCTCTTTGTGCTGTTTTCCCAATGTTTTGTGCATCTTGGAGATTAAGCTGTGTTATAATTCCTCTCTTTTGGAACCACATTACGGCACCCTCATAATTGTATACATCTCAATTCATTCTCCCTTTTGCCGCCTCAGTGAACACCAGTATTGTCAAATCTTTCCTCACAGCTAAAATTCTCCATTCCTGGCAACATCCTTGTAAATCTCTTCTGTACTCACCATGACATGATCACACCTGCCCTGTAATGCGTGATCAGAACTGTGAACAGTACTTTAGCTGTAGCTGAAGTTTTATATAGTTCCAGTATCTTCTCATCTCTCATTTCTGATCTCTCATTCTAAATCTTGGTCAGTGAAAGAAGTTTACCCTATGTCTTCTTTACCAACTTTCTCTTGGTTCTGAAGATAACTTCAGGGTTCCACAGAAACAAACCCCGGAGTTCCCTTTTTCCTTTAGATTTGCAGTATCCAATCATTTATTGCTTATTCCCTTGCCTTGACCACCTTAAATGTGTTACCTCCAGATTGCCATTTTTTGCCTATCTCATCAATCTTTTGATATCTTCTTGGAGACTAAAGCTTTCTTCCTCATTATCCACCCCACATCCACCATCTGCAACCCTTTTAATCTTGCCCCTTACATTTATACCAAAACAAAGGGGTATATAGTATGTACAGCAGATGTTGTTTGAAACAGCACTGTCGATAAATTGGCAAAAGTTATATAGCTGAAATAACGCAAGTTTATTGTACTTTTGCTATCGCCACAATGCCTGAGTCGCCAGTTTGAGGGTGCTAGTGAAAAGGCTGTCTGCTGTTAAGTTTTATTTAAGGCAAAGTTGCATTATTATTAAAGTGGTTTACACTGTAAATAAAGAAAACAGTAAGGTGTATATTAATGTGTTTCTTTACATTGAATCTATTGGTCTCTCGATTGACTCTGGTCCTGTGGGTGCAGGTAATAAAAGGTTTGCTGTACAATGAATGGTAAGAGACCCAGCAATGATCCCACAAAACTAATAGTTTAAAAATGCCATCAATTGCAACCTTTTGCTTCCTGCCACTGAGCCAATTTTTGATCTAACGTGCCACTTTCTCCTGGATTCCATGAACTTTTCATTTATAAACTTTAATCTTCAGATTAGAACAATACAGCACAGAACAGGCCTTTCGGCCCATGATGTTGTGCCGAACATTTGTCCTAGTTTAAGCTTAAGTACCTATCCAATTGCCGCTTAAAGGTCACCAACGATTCTGACTCTGCCACTTCCACAGGCAGCGCATTCCATGCCCCACCACTCTCTGGGTAAAGAACCTACCCCTGACATCCCCCCTATACCTTCCACCCTTCACCTTACATTTATATCCCCTCGTAACACTCTGTTGTACCCGGGGGAAAATGTCTCTGACTGTCTACTCTATCTATTCCCCTGATCATCTTATAAACCTCTATCAAGTCACCCCTCATCCTTCGCCATTCCAATGAGAAAAGGCCTAGCACTCTCAACCTATCCTCGTACGACCTATTCTCCATTCCAGGCAACATCCTGGTAAATCTCCTCTGCACCCTCTCCAAAGCTTCCACATCTTTCCTAAAATGAGGCACCCAGAACTGCACACAGTACTCCAAATGTGGCCTTACCCAGGTCCTATACAGCTGCAACATCACCTCACGACTCTTGAATTCAATCCCTCTGCTAACAAACGCTAATACACCATAGGCCTTCTTACAAGCTCTATCCACCTGAGTGGCAACTTTCAAAGATCTATGAACGTAGACCCCAAGATACCTTTGCTCCTCCACCTTACTAAGAACCCTACTGTTAACCCTATATTCCACATTCTTATTTGTCCTTCCAAAATGGACAACCTCACACTTGACAGGGTTGAACTCCATCTGCCACTCCTCAGCCCAGCTCTGCATCATATCTAAGTCTCTTTGCAGCCGACAACAGCCCTCCTCACTATCCACAACTCCACCAAATCTTCGTCTGCAAATTTACTGACCCACCCTTCGACTCCCTCTTCCAAGTCATTAATAAAAATTACAAACAGCAGAGGACCCAGAACTGATCCCTGCGGAACTCCACTTGTAACTGGGCTCCAGACTGAATATTTACCATCTACCACCACTCTCTGACTTCGACCGGTTAGCCAGTTCTCTATCCAACTGGCCAAACTTCCCACTAGCCCATGCCTCCTGACTTTCCGCATAAGCCTACCATGGGGAACCTTATCAAATGCCTTACTAAAATCGATGTACACTAAATCCACTGCTGTACCCTCATTCACATGCTTGGTCACCTCCTCAAAGAATTCAATCAGACTTGTAAGGCAAGACCTACCCCTCACAAATCCGTGCTGGCTGTTCCTAATCAAGCAGTGTCTTTCCAGACACACACAAATCCTATCCCTCAGTACCCTTTCCATTACTTTGCCTACCACCGAAGTAAGACTAAATGGCCTGTAATTCCTGGAGTTATCACTATTCCCTTTTTTGAACAGGGGCACAACATTCGCCGCTCTCCAGTCCCCTGGCACCACCCCCGTTGACAGTGAAGACGAAAAGATCATTGCCAACAGTTCTGCAATTTCCTCTCTTGCTTCCCACATAATCCTAGGATATATCCCGTCAGGCCCGGGGGACTTGTCTATCCTCAAGTTGTTCAAAATGTCCAACACATCTTCCTTCCTAACAGGTATCTCTTCTAGCTTACCAGTCCATTTCACACTCTCCTCTTCTACAATACGGTCCCTCTCGTTCGTAAATACTGAAGAAAAGTACTCATTCAAGACCTCT
>NC_057725.1:31647102-31665030 GCF_004010195.1 Chiloscyllium plagiosum
TTGAGCCCATCTCTGTGTCCGCAAGTATTCCCTGTCAGTGCTACCTTCTCCACAGCCTCCCTACATTCCTAGACATCCTGAAAAACAGCTAACCTACTTGCTGGACTACAAGTCTGGATCCAATCCCCCTGCCAAATTAGTTTAAACCCCCCTGAAGAGTGCTAGCAAACCTACCTCCCAGGATGTTGGTGCCCTTCTGGTTCAGGTGCAACCCGTCCTGCTTGTACAGGTCCCACCTTCCCCAGAATGCAGTCCAATTGTCCAAATACCTGAAGCCCTCCCTCCTACACCATCCTTGCAGCCATGTGTTCAACTGCACTCTCTCCCTATTGCCTCAATGTCACATGGCACCGGCAACAACCCAGAGATGACGACTCTGTCCGTCCTAGCTTTTAGCTTTCAACCTAACTCCCTGAGCTCTTGAATGACCTCCCCACCCTTCTTCCTACCTCTGTCGTTGGTGCCAATGTGCACCACGACTTCTGACTGCACACCCTCCCCCTTAAGGATTCTGAAGACACGTTCCGAGACGTCTCGGACCCTGGCACCCGGGAGGCAACAAACTATCCGAGAGTCTTGCCCCTGTCCACAGAACCGCCTGTCCGTCCCTCTAACTTTAGAGTCTCCTATAACTAGCGCTCTCTTCCTCTCCCCCTTTCCCTTCTGGGCCTCAGAGCCGGACCTCGTGCCAGAGACCCGTTCACTGCCGCTTACCTCTGCTAGGCCGTCCCCCCCAACAGTAGGGCGGCACGGTGGCACAGTGGTTAGCACTGCTGCCTTACAGCGCCAGAGACCCAGGTTTAGTTCCCTCCTCAGGCGACTGTCTGTGTGGAGTTTGCACGTTCTCCCCGTGTCTGCGTGGGTTTCCTCCGGGTGCTCCGGTTTCCTCCCACAGTCCAAAGATGTGCAGGTCAGGTGAATTGGCCATGCTAAATTGCCCGTAGTGTAAGGTAAGGGGTAAATGTAGGAGTATGGGTGGGTTGCGCTTCAGCGGGGCGGTGTGGACTTGTTGGGCTGAAGGGCCTGTTCCCACCCTGTAAGTAATCTAATTTAATCTAATCTAAGTAATCTAAAAAAAAGTTTCCAAAGCGGTATACTTATTGTTGAGGGGAACGACCACAGGGGATCCCTGCACTGCCTGCTTCCACCCCTTCCCACCTCTAACTGTTACTCAGCTACCTCTGTTCTCTGGCATAACTATGTCCCTGTAGCTTCTATCTATCACCCTCTCAGCCTCTCGAATAATCCTCAATTCATCCAACTCCAGCTCCAGTTCCCTAACGTGGTCTGTGAGGAGCTGGAGCTGGCTGCACTTCCTGCAGGTGAAGTCAGCAGGAGCATCGGTGGTCACCCCTACCTCAAGCATCCTGCAGGAGGAACATTCCACTGCCTGCGCTGCCATAACTCTAGACTTAGTCTCCAAAACAAGAACACTGAGTAGCTTACCTGTTCAGCCGACTGAGTCCTTTTGTTTAGGTTAGAGAAGGAGGGAGGGTGGGAGACACTACACGTGTAGTGTCTCGGGTTCCTTCTCCACTCAAACCTCTTACCTTCCCAGAAGCCTTTGTTGACGACTTCCGGGTTCCCGCTCCTTCCGGCTCCCCTCTCTGTGCGTCCGCTGTAGCACTGAGCGGGCTATTTTGGTCCTTGACATCATCAAATATACCACTCTTACTGACTCTTTTAGTTATTTCCTTGCAAATAAAGTAGTTAGTCACAAGGTCTTACCTTTACAAATTTATGCTGACTGTCCTTAATTAATCTGTGCCTGTCTAAATGATAGTTTTTGCCATCTTTTAGGACTTTTGTCCAATGATTTGTGCACTTCTGGGGTTAGGCTGACTTTGAAACCGTATTATGACAACATGCTTTCAGCCAAAAAGGATTGCAAAAGGATGCTATTTTCTCCCTTTTTTAAAAAAATCATCTGTGGGGTTGTGGCCATCACTGCTGGCCAGCATTATTGCTCATCACTAGTTGCCCTTGAGAAGTTGGTGGTGAGCTGCCTTCTTGAACTGCTGCAGTCCAACTGCTTTGGGTTGACCCACAATGCCATTAGGGAGGGAATTCCAGGATTCTGACCCAGTGACAGTGAAGGATCAGCGACATATTCCCAAGTCAGGATGGTGAGTGGATTGGAGGGGAACTTGAAGGTGGTGGTGTTCCCATTATATCTGCTGCCCTTGCACTTCTCGATCGAAGTGGTAGTGGGTTTGGAAGATGCTGTCTGAGGATCTTTAGTGAATTGCTATAGTGGACCTTGTAGATAGTACAACCGCTGCTAATAAGTGTTGGTGATGGAGGGAGCGCATGCTTGTAGATGTAGTGCCATTCAAACTGGCTGCTTTGTTCTGGATGGTATCAAGCTTCATGAGTGTTGTTGGAGCTGCATTCATCCAGGCAAGAGGGGAGTATTCCACCACAATCCTGATTTTCACCTTGTAGATGATGGACAGGCTTTAGGAATTCAGGAGGTGAGTTACCCGCCGCAATATTCCTAACCTCTGACCTACTCTTGCAGCCACTGTGTTTATGTAGTGAGTCCAATTGAGTTTATGGTCACTGATAACCCCCAGATGTTGATAGTGGGGGTTTCAGTGATGGTAACAACATTGAATTGCAAGAGACAGTGGTTAGATAGCCACTTATTGGTGATAGTCATTACCTGGCATTTATATGGCGTGAATGTTACTTGCCACATGTCAGCCCAAACCTGGATATTGTCCAGATCTTGTTGCATTCAAACATGGACTGCTTCAGTATCTGAGGAGTCGTGAATGGTGCTGAGCATCGTACAATCAAGAGCAAACATTCCCACTCATGACCTTATGATGGAGGAAAGGTCATTGATGGAGCAGCTGAAGATGGTTGGGCCTGGGACACAACCCTGAGGAACTCCTGCAGAGATGTCCTGGACCTGAGATGACTGACCTTGAGCAACCACGACCATCTTCCTCTGTGTCAGGTATGGCTCCAACCACCAGAGAATTTGCCCCCAATACCCATTGATTTCAGTTTTCCTAGGGCTCCTTAATGCCACGCTCAGTTGAATGCAGCTGTGATGTCAAGGGCTGTCTCTCTGACCAGACCTGTAGAATTCAACTCTTTTGTTCATGGTTGAACCAAGGCTGCAATGAGGTCAGGAGCTGAGTGGCCCTGGCAGAACCCAAACTGGGCATCACTGAGCAGTTTATTGCTGAGCAGATGTTGCTTGATAGCTCTGTTGATTGTTGAGAGCACTGTTGTCCCTTGCGTGCAGTAGTGGACTGGGTTACATTTCACCTGGATCTGATGATTAATCAATTTTCAAAAGTGATGTAAACACTTCAAGGTTTTCTTCTGCACTCTTTATTTCACCTAGTATTGCATACTTCCACGTAACTACAGTCATCCTTTGTCTCTTACTTTTGTGAAAACAGGCTCAAAGTATTAATTTAACAACCATGTCCACGCCTTCCATCTCCATGCACACGATTTACCTCTTAATTAGTTATCCTCTTTGATTTATTTACTGATGCATTATTAATTCATGTACTCTGCTTGATTTCCTAATTTCCTTTTAAATTTCATTCCTGCACTTTCTCTACTCCCCATAGCTTTTAATGGAATTGAGCTCTTAGCATCCAACATACTTCCTATTTTTGCACTTATGATATCCAGAGGAATCTGGATTCTCGAACCAACTCCTTTTTCTTTGTGAGAGCATGATTGTTGTGAATCATGTCTCTCTCTACATAGAACAGCTCCTCCTACTGCTCTAATACTTAAATTTATTTGTTGTTTTAAGTCCACTTTTGCCATATCACTTCTCAGCCTGGTAAAAATGGCCTTTCCCTGAGTTAAAAGTTCACTCCAAATTTGTCCATTCTTTTCCGTAACAACCCCAAATTAAATTATGGTTGCAATGATTAAAATACTAAATCTCTCTGATCTCACCATTGACTGAAAACTGAACTGGACTAGCTAGTAAGTACTCTGTCTACCAGAGCAAATCAGGGCTAGGAATCTTGCAGTGAGTAAGTCACCTCTTGACTCCCCAAAGCCTGACCAGCATCTACAAGGCACAAATCACGATTTTGGTGGGATACGTGCCACTTGCCTGAATGAGTGTAGCTCCAGCAACACTTCAGAAGCTTGACACCATCTAGGACAAAGGGGACCGCTTGATTGGCACTGCATTTCTAAGAACTCGCTCCCTCCACCACTGCACTGAATAGCAGCAGTGTGTACTGTCTACAAGGTGTACTGCAGAAACAAACCGAGGCTTCTTAACTTCCAAACCTGTGATCACTACCATCTAACCAAGCAAGAGTAGCAGAGACATGGTAACACCACCACCTCCATGTCACTGATGATCCAGACTCGGAAATATGTAGTCATTCCTTCAACGTTGCTGGATCAAAATCTTGGAAATCTCTTTTCAGCAGCATTGTGGGTCGACCTATAGCAAATGGATTGATGAGATGGCCAATAAGTGCTGACGTTACCAGTGGTGCACGCATTCCATGAATGAATAAAATAAACTTCATTTTCTAACTGCAAAAACGTTATCCCAAATAAGTTTTAAGAATATTGCATAGCTGTAAATTTTACAATTAGTTTATCCTAGTTAGTTGAAATCCTCACTGTACTGCCTTTTTATTTCTTTGCATGCATATTTGCTTCTCTTTGCCCTTCTGACTGTTGGGGGTTCCATACTATAGCCACAGCAGTGTAATTGGCCCTCTTCTTGTTCTTCAGTTCAAATCATGTTTTTAGTTCACGTTGTTTCTAGCATAACATTCCCCACAGCTCTCATTGCTTTTTTTATAGAGCCAATAATGTGACCGCTTTTCACCACCCCTCAACCTTGTATCATCCTCCTCCATCCTTTTGACAACTTTGCAACCAGAAATCTTGAACTGCCATTCCTGTCCTTTTTAAGCCCTGTTTCAGTAATAATTATGATGCCATTCTTTAACACACAACCCGTTATTTGTTATAATACTTATTCTGCTTTTAGCCAATTTAGGATTTACCTTTTCTTCAGTATCTCTCCCTTGCATATACTGAAACAAAATGCTCAGTCAGTATAGCTGGAAATAACTTTTCTCATCGACCAATTCACTGTTTGTCCACTCATATCTCATTTTAACAACCTCATATCTATATATTTAAATTCAAGGCTGAATGTTGACTCTCAGCTCCTGGTGTGGCGACGTTATCACTGGCAGTGGATCGCAGCAAAGATACTCTTAATTTTTATATTGTAGAATTTTGCAGAATAGGAAATTGTCTGTCTACTTTTAAAGAGCCATTTAATTGGTGCCATTCCCTTGCTCTTTCCCCAACACCCTTTGTTTTGTTTCCTTTCAAGTGTCAGTTGTATTCAGCTTGAAACATTAACTCTGTTCCTTTCACCACAGATGCTGCTTGACTTGCTGAGTTTTGACTGAACTTAATTTTTATTCAATATTTCCAGCATACTTTGCTTCTACTTTCTCCTGATGTGCTCCATCGTAGCTTTCATAGTTCCAGTTAGAAATTGTTTGTTCTCAATCCATGGTGATCTAATAGGTTTATGGTGTACCGTAATATGATTCATATTGTGGCCTGTAAACTTGAACTGCTGAGTTTAGGACCCATTAAACTTGATCATTATAGTCATGTTTAAACCCTAGTACCTTGGTCCCTTTGGCAGTTTATACATGGTCAAATTCATTGAGAAAAGAATTCCCTGTTAAAAATATTTCCAGTTTTCACTATTTGTGTATGTTGAGAGCAAATTTGTAGTCCTATGTTCTTCTAGAACATGTGCAATGTCCTATGAATTCTCCGACAATTTGAAAGCTCAAATCAGAACAATGTCTATTTTCTGTTTACAAAAACAGAAGATGCTTCTGTGAAGAGAAATCAGAGTTAATGTTTGGGTCTGGTGACCCTTCCTCAGAGCCAATTGTAGCTAGGAAAATGTCGGTTGATATGCAGAAGATAGGGTAGGGGGAGGGGTAAGGAGTAACCAATAGGTGGAGATAGAGTCTGAAGAGAGAGAAGATCAGTTGGACAGACAAGGCAGTGGATAACAACATGGCTGGGAGAATGAATAGCTGTTAATGGAGACTGTTGGTGGCTAACAATAAATAGTGTGTAATGGCACATTATGTGATAACAACACGTATATGTGGTTGGGAGCTCAGGCATGGGAGAGTTCAGGCCCTAAAATCATTGAACTTGATATTGAGTCCAGAGCGTTGCAGGGTCCCCAAGTGGAAAAGGAGGTGTTGTTATTTCAGCTTGCACTGAGCTTCGCTGGAGAACTGCAGCAAGCCTGAGACAAGATTTTGGCCAGGGAACAGGATGGTGTGTTAAAATGGCAGGTAACTGGAAGCTCAGGGTCTTTTTTGTGGGCAGAACACAGATGTTCTATGGCCAGTCCATGTTTCGTTTCCCCAGTGTAGAGGAGACCACTTTGTGAGCAGCGAATGCAGTAGGCTAGATTGTATGAAATGCAGGTAATATGCTGCTTCACCTGGAAGGTATATTTGAGCCCATGGATGCTGAAGAGGAAGGAGGTAAATGGGCAGGCGTTACACCATTGGCGGCTGCAGGGGAAGGTGCCGTGGGGCTGTGGCAGGGAATGTTGGGAGTAAAGGAAGAGTAGACCAGAGCGTCCCGGAGGGAATGGTCCTGATGGGAGGAAAATATCTGTCCAGTGATGGCACTTCACTGGACGTGGCAGGAATGATGTCTGATGATCTTCTGACGTGGATACTAGTGGGATGGTAGGTAAGGACATGGGGAACCTATTGTGAGAGGGAAGAGAGGGGGTGAAGGCAGAAGTGTAGGAGATGGGTCGGACTTGATCGAGGGCCCTGTCAACAATGGTGCTGGGCAATCATCGCTTGAGGAAGGAGGTGGAAGTTTTGGAGGCAAACTCAACGAAACATATGCAATGCAGACAGAGGAACTGGAAGAATGGAATGGAGTCTTTGCAGAAAGCAGAGTGCGAGGATAAAGAGTCCAGATAGCTGGTCAGTTTGTCTGCTAAATCCACTACAGTTGGCTACCCACAATAAAGCATCCCTTGTTTGCCTTTTTGCAGGGACAGTTCCCTCCGGGGCACCCTGGCCCACTGTATATGCACATGTGAGTGCGCGTGTGCACACACAGAATCACCAACAGTTGGACACGTCATTGTCTAACACCGTTGCTCCCCCCCCAAGCATGCACTCTACCTGCACGTCACACAATCTAGTCTAATACATTCGCTACTCACAATGTGGTCTCACCTACATTAGGGAAACAAAGTGTAGATTGGGTGACCGGTTTGTGGAATGCATCCATGTTCTGCCGCAAAAAAAATTGTGGTATATCCACCATAAACCCACCAACTCCCAGAGCTATCTGGACTATACAACCTTGCACCCTGCTTCCTGTAAAGACTCAGTTTCTTTCTCCCAATATTTCTGTCGCATTGATAGTCACTAACAGTTTCCATTAACAGCTATTCACTTTCCCTACAGTGTGGAAACAGACCATTTGGCCCAACAAGTCCACATCGACCCTCCGAAGAGTAACGCACCCAGACCCATTCCCCTTTCCTGATGAAGGGTTTATGCCCGAAACGTCGATTCTCCTGCCTCTTCGATGCCGCCTGACCTGCTGTGCTTTTCTAGCACCACACTCTCGACCCATTCCCCTGCCCTATTACTCTACATTTATCCCTAATTAATACACCTAACCCACATATCCCTGAACACTATGCGCAATTTAACGTGGCCAATTCACCTAACCTGCACATCTTTGGATTATGCGAGGAAACTGGAGCGCCTGGAGGAAACCCACGCAGACTGGGGGAGAATGTGCAAACTCTATAGACAGTCGCCTGGAATCAAATGTAGGTCCCTGATGCTGTGAGGCAGCAGTGCTAACCACTGAGCCACAGTACTGCCCTCTCCCAGCCAGATCGTTACCCACTGTTTTGTCTCTGACTGTCTTCTGTCTCTTTAGGCTCTATCCCCACGTGTCATTTGCTCTTTATCTCCTCCCCCACCATATCTTCTGCATTTAAACCGGCATTTTCTGGAGGAAAGGTCATCAGACCCAAAATGTTAACTCTGATTTTTCATCACAGATGCTGCCAGACCTGCTGAGATTTTCCAGCAGCTTCTATTTTTGTTTCTGACTTACAGCATCCACAGTTCTTCAGTTTTTACTTTGCTATTAGTCTTACAGTCACTTGTTTGGAAATGACTTACTTCAATGGCAGAGAATGTTTAAACAGAGATTAAATCTTTTCCTTGTGACAGGAATGGAAGACTTCCAGTTGTTGCCCAGGAGGGCATACCAGAAGCTCCGCCTGTACCCGATGTGTTGGGAAGTATCCTAGCAGGACAGAATGTCTTACTGATGGACAGTTCTGATGTTGTAATCAATAGGGATGGAAGCCTAAAGCCTAAAGATCGAGGTATTATCCAAGACAGTGCATCTAGTTATTTTTAGACACCAATTTATAGTAGAAGAATTCTGGTCAGCATATTTGCTTTCATGATCTTTATAGTCCATAGTAGTTCTCTGATTTATTGCTTTCCCTTGCTTCCCAAAATGATCTCCATACATCACTCATTAAATTTCATCTCTTTCATGTTATCAGAAAAATCTGTTTGGCCATCAGCCTATTTGTTCAGATCCTATTGCATTGTTTCAACCATCTTGATAAGTTCATGCTTGCTTTCTCTATCAGTTTCTAGATGGATCAGAAAAGTCCATGTTAGTCTGTCTCCCATTAGCCTAAATTCCCAGTTTCCCTGCTTGTTCTGTCATGCGCCCTCATTGCCTTGGACACCTCAACTAAATCTCCTCTTAAGTATGCTGTTTTAAGGAAAAGAGCTCCAGTTTATCTAATCTCTCCATGTAACTGAAGTTCCTTAAGTATGTTGTGTTATCCTGTTGAACTGTTATTCTGCACTCAAGGTCTTGACATTTTTTTCTTAAAATGTATTGCCCAGAAGTTAGTTTATAAATGTGTGTTGTGTAATGTATTAATTGTAGAATTTCCTTTCTGCTGTTACATTAGGGCAACCTGCAGAATCAACATCAAGTAACAGCAAAACTGGTGAGACATCTAATAGATGTTCGTCAACAAGTTCTTGCATCTCAGGGATCTCTGTAAGCGCCTTGAAAGAGGATCAGGAAACTGCTGGTCTTGCAACTAATACTGCAAAACATGTCTTGGGTACGTTGCCATCTACATCTGGCTTAACATCCAAGCCAAGGCAACAAACAACATCCAGCAATCTAAGACCTGCCTTTTCGGGAACATTTACTCCAATGCCTGAAATATCAGTTGGTCCTGCGCCAGGTGAATCTGTTTCTTTGTTCAATACACAAAGGACAGGAGCATTTAGTAAAAGTGTTGGGGACAGTCAAAAGAGTACCAGTGGCTTTACACCTTTCAAATGGTTGAATAGCGCCTCCAATTTGCTTTTTAAAAACAATATAGGCACACTGAACAGAGTTGCACCCAAATCACCTGTTAAGAGACTTGATATATCAGAATTTCCTAGGATACCAAAGATCAAGAACCAAACTGGTAGTTTAAGCTTTCAAACTGGTAACAAACAAAGCAATGGAGTACCTCGAGCCTGTATTAACAGACTTACAGGTAATGAACAGAATAGCCAGGCTACAAAACCTATGGAATTGGGCAATAGCGGAAAGAATATTGAAAGACCTGTCCAACAAAGGCATCAATCTTCCACCATGACAGGTTCGACTGGCTGCTCCAGTACTTTCCAAGAAAAACACCAAGCTCGGGACTTGGTTTCTAGCTCATCTGGTCAGGGTTGTACAAAAGTGACAAGTAGTAGTGGTCATTTGACTAGTCTGCCGAAATTGGATGCCTACGACCCATTTGAACCCACAGATGATGAAGTTCAGCATTTTAGCAAAAGCGGCAAAAATACTTCTCGATTGAAACGCAACATAAAAAAAGAAATAGATGAGATATATGATCCATTTGAACCCACTGGTTCTGATCCATCTTCATCAAATTCCACTCCTGATCGGAATGAGTCAAGATCTGGAGGTGAATCCCCAGTGCCCAAAAATAATGATATTTCTGAAGGAAATGAACACACGACTAATACATTAAGCCTTTATTTTAATACCAATACCAATACCACACAGCTATCTTGCACACAGCAAACAGAGCCTTATAAAATCAAAACTGAAGCTCTAACATCAGGGAATCCATCTGACAGTCCTGATAGCTGTAAGTCTTTTACTGCACCTTCTTTGACCTGTGGAGCAGAAGTTATTAGTGAACCTCAGGCTAATATTGAGGACAAAGATATAAAATTGGACATAGAATCTGACATGAGAAAGTGGGACAATGAACGCACGAAAGAAGCATATTGCAACTTTTCAACATCTAATGACAAACAGTCTGAAAAACAGACAATAACTACAGACAGTGATGGCATTAATTCTTCTGTATGCTCTGAAGACGGTGCTTTACAAGTTGTCACCACGATCGTTCCCACTTGTGTGCGAACTGATGCAGATACTTCATCAGAAAATGAACTCAGAAAAACAGTGAATAAAAAGGTCCACTCCAAATCAAAGGCTAATTCGAGATCACGATCAAGATCACGTTCCCACAGCCAACATAAATGTAAGAGCTCAGTCTCTGAAGAACACAAAGTATACAGGTCAAGGTCAAGATCAAAAGAACGGAAGAAGTTAAGGTCCCGCTCAAGGGAACGACGGAGATCAAAATCTCGGTCAAGGTCTCGCTCCAGCAGCTCTGAGAAATTTAGAAGGCGAAAGCCTAAACAAGATAGGAGCAAGGAGAAAAGAGGAAGACGTTCCAGATCAAGGTCTCGAGAAAGGAGGTCAGGTAGTTCCTCCTCTGTTACATCTACAGACAGTCGCAAGAGAAGAAGGAGAATATCAGGATCAAGGGATCACAAAGGCTCCTCCAGGCACTCTTGGAGCAGCAGTGAGAAAGGAAAGCGGAAGCTGTACCGACGGGAGCAAAGTCGGGAACAATACGATAGACGAAGCAGACGCTCAACCTCTTGGTCCAGGGAGAGAAGGCGCTCAAGATCATGGTCAAGGTCCAGAGATAAGAAAAAAGCATGGCCTAGATCTAGGGAGAAGCTAAGGTCCTGGTCGAGATCAAGTTCCAGAGAAAGGAGATCGTGGTCTAGATCCAGCTCTCGAGACAAGAAAAGATCACGGACAAGATCAAGTTCCAGAGAGAAGAGAAAATCGACCAGGTCTAGGGAAAAGAGAAGATCAAAGACTCGATCCAGATCCAGGGAAAGAAGAAAGCCAAGACCTCGATCAAGAACCCGTTCCAGGTCTAAAGACCAGAGTAGATCAAGATCGAGAGATAGGTGCTCCCAGTCAAAATGTCAATTCCCAGAAGTAGATAGAAAACAAACTGTCTTTCAAGAAAAAATCAAATTTGGTGAGAAGGATCAATTGCAGAAGAAAGTTTCAACTTACAGAGATAATGAGCCTTTGGAGAGGGAAGACTCAGTAAATGAATTGTTTATTTCTTGTGAGGCTCAAAAATTGCAGGAAAGTAACTTTACACCAGCTGTTCAGACCTCGTCCTGTTCAGTAACCATTAAAGAGGAACCAGCGCCGTACATTGACAGTACACAGGAAGAAGAAAAACATAAAGAACTTCTTGATCAAAACAAGGACTCCAGCTGTAAAAGTGAGAGCTTAGGAGAAACTATTACTGATGTTTCTGTTGGAGTTGACCACATTTGGGAAACTATTAGCTCTTGCACAAGCCAGGCTAACACAATAATGAAAAGTCCCAGTACTGTGTCTGAGTTTCCCCGAGTCAAAAGTCCTTGTTATCAAGAGTCTGCTGTTCCAGATGAGGTTTCTATTCCATTAATATGTCTTGGCAAACAGGAAGAGATTCCGCTCTTGTCAGTAAATGAAGAAGCAGCCTTGAGACCTGAAGCTGAACCATCTAATGATCATTCACCAGCTAAGCCCGATACGCTTTTACCTGTAACAGAGAATTCCACCACTGCAGATTCTCTAGTATCTGTAGAAGACCCAGAAGAATCAGCAGATGTGAGGACAATTGAGGAACAACAAAACTCCAGCACTCTATTTAATGAAACAGTAAATTTTGTTAAAAATGAACACTTAGACAGTGCAGCAGGTTCCTGCTCCCAGAAGAATGAACCAAATCATGAGACTATGTCAGTTAGCTTTGGTTCAAACATTTTAAATAAGCAAGAGGAAGCACAGAGTGATGTGATTGAAAATGACTCATTGGAGGGAAAGCCAGAATCGATGAAAACAGAAAGCAATAAGGACTACAAGGAAATTTCACTGCTGGAATCAGCAGAGCCTGTGAAAACGAAGACCACAAGTGAAACAGGTACCCAAAGCACTGGAGTGAAAACCAAACCCATCGTCAAGAGAGTTACTTGGAACCTGGAGACAGAGGAGAAGGATGAGGCTTCCTCTGGGAGGCCTGCAAGTGAGTGTAATTATTTTTAGTTGTACTATTTCCTTTGAATTCTGGTTGCAGACAAATTATAGATTGTCTCCTTTTTCGATGTATTGCACTGAGACACCTGGTTTAATCAAACATTATAACATTTATTGTTAACACAACCTTGATAACTGAAAATGCATTATTTGGAAGGATTTCGGTGTTTACTTCGAGGTATTTTTCACTAGTACAGCATTGTTAGACAAAATGTTTTCAACAATTTTTGCCAATTTGTTGTTGAAAGTAGTTGCCATTTAGAAACAATTCCCCAGAATTTGAAAGGGTTTTGGAATGTCAAGTGTTCAGCATCGTTACCTCTCAACATTGGCCACATCTTTGGATATCTGCAATTTGCAAGTGCAGATCGTCTTGAAAATCAGTCTGCCACTCAGTGCTCAGCCGAAGGCTGTACTGAGGATACTGATCTAAGGTATTTGTGGGATGGGGAGGGAGAATAAATAAAACTTTGATAATCTTGAATGTGTGGACTGAAGAGAATGGGATGAATACTTGAAGAAGAAATGCTTGCATAGCTATGAGGAAACAATCTGAGATTACAATGAATTGGATAACTCTTCCAAAGAACCGGCAAGGACTTGGACAAAGAGCAAGGTTCAAGAGGTGAGAGATTGAATTTCCTTGACAGCAAAATCGCATTTGATTGAATGTGGCATCAAGAGAATATCTAGCAAAGAGGAAGGTGGTCATTCTCGTTGGAGTTAAATCACCACAGCCTAGTGCATTTTTCAGGAGTTGCTCAGGGATGTATCCCAGGTCCATTTATCTTAAGCTGCTTCAGTAATAACTTATCCTGCATCATAGCACCTGATCGAGGTATACAAGGTAATGAGAGGCATGGACAGAGTCAATAGCCAGAGACTTTCCCTCAGGGCAGGGTTGACTGGCACGAGAGGTCATAGTTTTAAGATATTGGGAGGAAGGTATAGAGGAGACGTCAGAGGTAGGTTCGTTACACAGAGAGTTGTGAACGCATGGAAGCAGAGTCATTAGGGACATTTAATTGACTGCTGGACATGCACATGGACAGTAGTGAATTGAGGAAGTGCGTAGGTTAGATTATTTTATTTTAGATTAGGAATAATCTTCGGCACAACGTCTACGGCCGAAGGGCCTGTTCTGTGTTGTACTTTTCTGTGTTCTGTAACGTTAGAAGTGGAGATGTTCACTCATGATTGACTGTCTATTACCGTTCGTGACTCCTCAGAACCTGAAGTAATATGTGCTCTCATGCACCAAGACTTGGATTATATTCAGGCTTGGGCTGATAAATGGAAAATGACATTTACACCATGTGTCTGTCAGGCAATGATCATCTCATGACTTTCATTAGTATTGCCAATGTTGAAATCTTAACTGGACAGACACATAAATGTTGTCGCTAGAAGTGCAGGTCAGAAGCTGGGAATTCTGCAACAAATAGCACTCACCTCTGACTCCCCAAAGCCTGTCTGTCTGTAAGGCACATTTCAGGAATATGACTAAATACCCTTCACTTGCCTGGATAGGTGCACCTCCAGCAACACTGTGAAGAGGCCTGACACCATCCAAGGTGAAGTGGTTTATTTGATTGACACTCAATCCATCACTTTAAGCATTCAGTTTCTACTCCACCAATGCACAGTGACAGCAGTTCATACCATATACAAAATGCACTGTGGATTGTTGATCAGTATCTAATTAATTGCAGTTGTAAACTAGTTGCATACATTTACTGAGACAGATGAGTCTCTTTCATCTTGATTCACAAACTTGAGTGGTTCATTCTTTTTCTGATCCCATATGAGATGTTTTGCCCTCCTTAACAATAAAGGTTCAATACCCACTGTTATGCTCAGTTGAATATTTTATTCAATTCACACTGGCTTTGGTTCACATCAATTGGTTCCTGTGCCTGTCTTAATCTGGTGCCATCTGAATATTCAATGACTTTGTATTGAGTTACTGATTTCAGGTTATTGATGTAGGACCTGGCTGTTGGTGGATGTCTCTTAGTTTGTTTGGTGTCCACTGTCTTCATATCTTACCTGCAGGTGTCCTTGTAATGGAGGCATTGATCTCTAGCAGTTGATGATCCAGTTTGGGTATATGGACATCATCATCAATTTTGAAAAGTCACTTTAACCACTTCTCCCTGTACAAATGCTGCCAGACCGCCTAAGTGCTTCCACAACTCCAAGATCCTATTCCCTGGAACTTAGAAGTTTAGAGACTAATTTGATAGAAGCTTGTAGGATGTTAAGAGGAACAAACATATTAGACATAGAAGTTACTTCTGTTAGTTGGTGAGATTAGGAGAAGGGCCATACTTGTGGAAGCACTCAGTGGTTTAAAAAGATCCACCACATTTCCTGGATAGACATTGCCAATGCTGGATGCACAGAAAATTAAAATTCAATGTCCAGGACATAAACTTGATGAGATGTTATTACTCAGCATGAACACCGACTGAAGATATTAAAATATGCTAGCTTTGGAATTCTTGGGCAAGTGTAAAAGGTTAAGATCACACTATGGCTATTTGAATCTATGTTGTATTAATAGATAAAGCATTGTGAAAATTATATTCATCTGAGATATAGCAAGATTTAAAATGTCTTCTGTCTTTACATACAGGGACACCGTTCTCCTATAGGGTGCACAGATTTAATAAAGAAAGCATGTGGAAAGCTCCAGAAACAAGTCAACCACCAAATCAGGTGCCGATGTTTCAGCCTCCAGCAGCAAATTTTATGATCCCTCCACCAATTTTTCCTGGTCTATTTCCGCCTCAGGTTGGTGCCAGCCCTCGATTTTGCATATAGGATCCTGGCATATTTCTGCTTCTCCAGTGGTTATAATGGTTATGGATTCATGCCAAAAACAAATATTTTAATTCCTTTCTGGGCGAATTGTCCCCATCTGTGAGGAATTCCATGTGTAGGAGTCAGTGAAACCATTTGGCCCCTCAAACTTATTCTGCCACTCAGCGAGATTATAGCTGATCTGTACTGTAACTCCATGCAACCTTCTTGGCTCTAGGCCTTGGCTTGAAAAAAACATTATTGATTCTGTAACAGTTGGAATGAAGGACTGTTGAATTGAAATTTTGTCAGTCCATTTTAAACAATACCAGTCAGGTGATTTTTTTTCATTCTGTTCTAATGAATAATGTGGTTACGTCTGAGGTTGTCATAGAAAGTCTAATCATAGAAGACACACGTGGGTTCCCCTTGGATATATGACATCAACCAAAGGATACCTATTTAAGATAATTGGCAAACAACCTTAAGGCCAATGAGAATTTTTTACGCAGGTGTTCTGATTTGGAATGTACTGCCTGAAATGGCACTAAATTTTCATTCCAAATAGGAGCAGAAGAAGGCCATTCTGCCCCTCAAACCTAATCTGCCATTCAGTGAGATCATGGCTGATTTTTGGTGTTTCGAAAACCAAAATAACATTTGATTCCATCATCAAACAAAAATCTAGCTTCCTCTTCTGAAAAATATTCAGTTACCTCACTTCCATCACCTTCAAAGACAAGGTGTTCCAAAGTCTGTCAGAGTTCTGAGAGAGAAAGATATCTTCTCATCTCTACCCTTAAAGGATAACTGCTAATTTTAAAACAGTATCTCTAGTTATTGGATTATCCAAAAGAGGAAATCTCTTTTCTGCATCCACCTTGTCAGATCATTCAGGATCTTGTGCACTTCAGTCAAATCACTCCTCGCTCTTTTAAACCCCAGTGGAAACAAACCTGGTCTGTTTAATCTTTCCTCATAAAACTTCCCAATCATTCCAAATATCAGTCCAGTAAGCCACCTTTCAACTGCTCCTACTTCAAATAAGGAGACCAAAACTGCACTCAATATGCTATATATGGTCTCACCAGTGTCCTGCATAAAAGTAATGTAGCATCCTTACTTATACTCAGTTCCTCTTATAATAAAGAATATTATCCCCATTAACCTTGCATACTAACATCTTGTGAACTCATACATTAGAATGTGTAGATTCCCATTTCACTTCAGAATTCTCCATTCAGGTAATATTTTGCTTATCTTTCCTGCCAAAGTGAAGAACTTCACATTTTCCCACAGTATACTTCAAATCTGTCAGATATTTGCCCTCCACTCAACCCATATGAATGCTAAAATTGCATTTGCTTTCCTAACTGCCAACTGAACCTGCATGTTAATCTTAATAGAATCCTGAACTCCGGACTTCTAAGTCCTTTTGTGCTTCAGAATTCCAAAACCTTTCCCTATTTAGAAAATAGTCTAGGCCTCTATTCTTCCTACCAAGTAGTATAACCTCACACTTTCACACACTGTAATCCATATATCAATTTTTTTGTCCACTCCTGTAGCCTGTCCAAGTCCTTCTGCAACCTCCCAGCCTCCTCAACACTACTTGTCCCTCTAGCTATGTTTTGTGTCATTTGTAAACTTAACAATAATGCCCTGTGGTCCCAACATTTAACTCTGCAGAACTCCACTAGTCACTTGCTGCCATCCTGAAAAACACCCCTTTATCCTCATTATCTGCCTTCTGCCAGGCAGCCAATCCTATATCCATGCCACTGCCTTGCCCCTAACATCATGGGCTCTTCTTTAATAGATGCTGTGTGGCGTCTTGTCAAAGGCCTTCTGGAAACACAAATAGATCACATCCACTGGCTCTCCTTTGTCTAACTTGCTTATTACTTCCTCAAAGAATTCTAACAGATTTGTCAGGTATGCCCTCCTCTTGATCATGCAGTGCTGTCTCGGCCCTATTTTGTTACGCATTTCCAAGTTCTCTGCAGTTTCATCTTTAATAATGGTATCAATGACCAAGGTCAGGCTAACAGGCCTATCATTTCTTGCCTTCTGCCTCCTTCCCTTCTTAAACAGGTGTATTACTTTAGCTATTTTCCAGTCCTCTATGACCCTCCCTGACTCCTGTGATTTCAGAAAGATGACCAATGCCTCCACAATCTCCTCAGTTATTTCCTTCAAAACTCTGGGGTGTGGTCCGCCCAGGTGTTTTATCCCATCTTCAGCCTTTCATCTTCCCCAGCATCGTCTCTTCAGTGATAGCCACGACACTCACCTCTACCCTCTGATTGTCTTGAAGTTCTGCATGCTACTGGTGTCTTCTAGATAAAAACAATGACTGCAGATGCTGGAAACCAGAGTATAGATTAGAGTGGTGCTGGAAAAGCACAGCAGTTCAGGTAGCATCTGAGGAGCAGTAAAATCGACGTTTCAGGCAAAAGCCCTTCATCAAGAATACAGGCAGAGTGCCTGAAGGATGGAGAGATAAATGAGAGGAGGGTGGGGGTCGGGAGAAAGTAGCATAGAGTACAATAGGTGAGTAGGGGTGGGGATGAAGGTGATAGGTCAGAGAGGAGGGTGGAGTGGATAGGTGGA
>NC_057725.1:31665247-31669118 GCF_004010195.1 Chiloscyllium plagiosum
TATCTATCCTTATGTTTGTACTTCAATCAGTCTGTACTTCATCTCACTTTATCTACTCCCAGTTCAACCAACTGATTGACTGGTTTCCATTTCATGGCTATATAGAGTGCTGCCCTCCTGAGCAAGTACAATTCCAAATATTCCATGAATCATGGAATGGAAAAAAAATGTAAAACACCAATGCCTTCCTGATGAAGGGCTTATGCCCAAAGCTTTCACTCTCCTGCTCCTCGGATGCTTCTTGACTCGCTGTGCATTAGAACATAGAACATTGAACAATACAGCACAGAACAGGCCCTTTGGCCCACGATGTTGTGCCGAACTTCTAACCTAGATTAAGTACCCATCCATGTATCTATCCAAATGCCGCTTAAAGGTCGCCAATGATTCCGACTCTACCACTCCCACGGGCAGGGCATTCCATGCCCCCACCACTCTCTGGGTAAAGAACCCACCCCTGACATCTCCCCTATACCTTCCACCCTTCACCTTAAATTTATGTCCCCTTGTAACACTCTGTTGTACCCGGGGAAAAAGTTTCTGACTGTCTACTCTATCTATTCCTCTGGTCATCTTATAAACCTCTATCAAGTCACCCCTCATCCTTCGCCGTTCCAACGAGAAAAGGCTGAGAACTCTCAACCTATCCTCGTACGACTTCCTCTCCATTCCAGGCAACATCCTGGTAAATCTTCTCTGCACCCTCTCCAAAGCTTCCACATCTTTCCTAAAGTGAGGCGACCAGAACTGCACACAGTACTCCAACTGTGGCCTAACCAAAGTCCTGTACAGCTGCAACATCACTTCACGACTCTTGAGTTCAATCCCTCTGCTAATGAACGATAATACTCCATCGGCCTTCTTACAAACTCTATCCACCTGAGTGGCAACCTTCAAAGATCTATGTACATAGACCCCAAGATCCCTCTGTTCCTCCACCTGACTAAGAACCCTACCATTAACCCTGTATTCCGCATTCTTTTGTTCTTCCAAAATGGACAACCTCACACTTAGCAGGGTTGTACTCTATCTGCCACTCCTCAGCCCAGCTCTGCATCATATCTAAGTCTCTTTGCAGCCGACAACAGCCCTCCTCACTGTCCACAACTCCACCTATCTTCGTATCATCTGCAAATTTACTGACCCAGCCTTCGACTCCCTCATCTAAGTCATTAATAAAAATTACAAACAGCGGAGGACCCAGAACTGATCCCTGCGGAACTCCACTTGTAACTGGGCTCCAGGCTGAGTATTTACCATCTACCACCACTCTCTGCCTTCGACCGGTTAGCCAGTTTTCTATCCAATTGGCCACATTTCCCTCTATCCCATGCCTCCTGACTTTCCGCATACGCCTACCATGGGGAACCTTATCAAATGCCTTACTAAAATCGATGTACACTACATCCACTGCTCTACCCTCATCTACATGCTTGGTCACCTCCTCGAAGAATTCAATAAGACTTGTAAGGCAAGACTTACCCTTCACAAATCCGTGCTGGCTGTCCCTAATCAAGCAGTGTCTTTCCAGATACTCATAAATCCTATCCCTCAGTACCCTTTTCATTATTTTGCCTACCACAGAAGTAAGACTAACAGGCCTGTAATTCCCGGGGTTATCCCTATTCCCTTTTTTGAACAGGGGCACAACATTCGCTACTCTCCAGTCCCCTGGTACCACTCCCGTTGCCAGTGAAGACGAGAAGATCATTGCCAACGGTACTGCACTTTCCTCTCTTGCTTCCCACATAATCCTAGGATATATCCCGTCAGGCCCGGGGGACTTGTCTCTCCTCAAGTTGTTCAAAATGTCCAACACATCTTCCTTCCTAACAGGTATCTCTTCTAGCTTACCAGTCCATTTCACACTCTCCTCTTCTACAATACGGTCCCTCTCGTTCGTATATACTGAAGAGAAGTACTTGTTCAAGACCTCTCCTATCTCTTCCGGCTCAATACACAGTCTCCCACTACTGTCATTGTTCGGACCTACCCTCGTTCTCGTCATTCTCAGGTTTCTCACATACGCATAAAATGCCTTGGGGTTATCCTTGTTCCTATCCGCCAACGATTTTTCATGCCCTCTCTTAGCTCTCCTTATCCCTTTCTTCAGGTCCCTTCTGGCTATCCTGTATCCCTCCCCTGCTCTGTCTGAATCCTGTTTCCTCAACCTTATGTAAGCCTCCTTCTTCCTCTTTACAAGACATTCAACCTCCCTTGTCAACCAAGGTTCCCTCACACGACCATTTCTTTCCTGCCTGATAGGTACATACATATCATGGACACGTCGTGTCTGCTCTTTGAAAAAGTTCCACATTTCCACCACATCCTTCCCTGACAGCCTATGCTCCCAACGTATGCTTCTCAAATCCTGCCTTACAGCATCGTAATTTCCCTTCCCCCAATTATAAAATCTACCTTGTTGTGCGCACCTATCTCTCTCCATAACCAAGGTGAAAGTCACAGAATTGTGGTCACCATCACCAAAATGTTCACCCACTAACAAGCCCACCACTTGTCCCGGTTCATTACCGAGTACCAAATCCAAAATAGCCTCCCCTCTGGTCGGACAGTCTACAGACTGAGTTAGAAAAGCTTCCTGGACACACTGCACAAACACCGCCCCATCCAATCTACTTGATCTAAAGAGCTTCCAATCAATATTTGGGAAGTTGAAATCGCCCATGACTACTACCTTGTGTCTTCTGCACCTTTCCAAAATCTGTTTCCCAATCTGTTTCTCCACATCTCTGCTGCTATTGGGGGGCCTATAGTAAACACCCAACAAGGTGACTGCACCTTTCCTATTTCTGATTTCAGCCCGTACTATCTCCAAAGGCAGATCCCCCTCGAACTGCCTTTCTGCAGCCGTTATACCATTACTAATTAGCAACATCACCCCCCCCCTAATCTTACTGAAACATCTGTAACCGGGAGCCTCCAACAACCATGCCTGTCCCTCTTCTATCCACGTTTCCTTGATGGCCACAACATTGTAGTCCCAGGTACCGATCCACGCCTTAAGTTCACCCACCTTATTTCTGATACTCCTTGCATTGAAGTATACACACTTGAGCCCATCTCTGTGTCCGCAAGTACTCCCTGTCATTGCTACCTTCTCCACAGCCTCCCTACATTCTTGGACATCCTGACAAACAGCTAGCCTACTTGCTGGACTACAAGTCCGGATCCTATCCCCCTGCCAAATTAGTTTAAACCCACCGAAGAGTGCTAGCAAACCAACCTCCCAGGATATTGGTGCCCTTCTGGTTCAGGTGCAACCCGTCCTGGTTGTACAGGTCCCACATTCTCCAGCATGCAGTCCAATTGTCCAAATACCTGAAGCCCTCCCTCCTACACCATCCTTGCAGCCACGTGTTCAACTGCACTCTCTCCCTATTCCTTGCCTCACTGTCACGTGGCACCGGCAACAACCCAGCGATGGCGACTCTGTCCGTCCTAGCTTTTACCTTCCAGCCAAACTCCCTGAGCTCCTGAATGACCTCCCCACCCCTCTTCCTATCTATGTCGTTGTTGGCAACGTGCACCACAACTTCTGGCTGCACACCCTCCACCTGCTGGAGACCGCAATTTCCCTTCCCATGTGGTTAAAGATGCCCTCCAATGCATCTCGTCCACATCCCGCACCTCCGCCCCCAGACCCCACCCCTCCAACCTTAACAAGGACAGAACGTCCCTGGTGCTCACCTTCCACCCTACCAACATTTGCATAAACCAAATCATCCGCCAACATTTCTGCCACCTCCAAACAGATCCCAGCCCCAGGGATATATTTCCTGCCCCACTCCTTTCCGCCTTCCGCAAAGACCGTTCCCTCCGTGACTACCTGTAAGGTCCATGCCCCCCTACC
>NC_057725.1:31669462-31690723 GCF_004010195.1 Chiloscyllium plagiosum
CCTCTCATTTATCTCTCCATCCTTCAGGCACTCTGCCTGTATTCCTGATGAAGGGCTTTTGCCCGAAACATCGATTTTCCTGCTCCTCGGGTGCTGCCTGAACTGCTGTGCTTTTCCAGCACCACTCTAATCTATATTCTGGTGTCTTCTTCTATGATGCAAAGCACCCATTCAGTTCCTCTGCCATTTCTTTGTTCCTCATTACTACTATTCCAGCCTCAATTTCCAGTTGTCCAGTGTCCACTCTTGTCTCTTTCTTATCTTTTAAATATCTAAAAAACTATTGCACACTCCTTTTATATTGCTTGCTAGCTTACCCTCCCTCATATTTCATCATCTCTCCCCTTATTGCTTCGGTAGCTGTCCTCTGCTCTTCTTCTGACTTCCTGTTTAGTTTATTTTTTGAAAGTGCCCAGCCTTAACCTCTTTAATAAATAGTCCTAAAATGCTTTCCGCAACATATTTCAAGCTAAGTGACCTATAGTTTCCTACTTTTTACCTCCCTGCCTCCTTGAATATAGGAGTTATATTTGCTACTCCCCAGCCTATAACTCCAATAAAGCTTAATACTGCTTTCCTAATAAATGTAATTTCACTAAGTTCCTCTCTTCCTCCTGACTTAACAACTATTATCAGAATGTATTTTTGCATCCTGTAATGTGAAGACAAAAGCAATTTTTTTTCTAAATTCTGTCTGCTATTTCTTTTGTTATTTGCTATTAACTCCCCATTCTCACTATAGGATAACCTTGACTTTACTTGCTCATTTCCTTTTTAGATGCCTGTTGAAAATCTTGTTATCCATTTTCACATTTCTAACTAGCTTCTCATACTCTCATTTCTTTCTTATGGTTAATCTTTAAGGCATTCTCTGCTGTTCTTCATATAGAGTCATACGACATGCAAGAGACCCTTCAGCCTATCGAGTTGGTAGCAACAAGAAAAACTGAGTAACCACCTGATCTGCCACTCAGTATTTGTGCAGTTATATGCTTTTTCCTTAGGTTTAAGGACTTCCATATCTACTTTAGTGGAGCGCAGATGTAGGCCTTGCAGCTTTAAATTATACCGCCTCAATTATAGACCCTTCAACTGCTTCGTATCCACCCTGTCCATACCCCTCAATCTTATACATCTCAGTATGGTGATGTGCTGACCAAAACTGCATACAGTGCATTCATACAATTATGTCCTAGCCAGCATGTTATACAATTCCAATATAATCTCCTTGCTGTTGTATTCTATGCCTCGACCAATGAATGCAAGTATCCCATATAACATCTTTAACCACCTTATCTGCCTGCCATGCTATCTTCAGGTATCTGTGGACACATCAAGGCCCCTCTGCTTTTCAGTACGTCCAAGATTCTACCATTCATAAGATGACCCCTTCCCTTTTTAGCTCTCCCTCGATGTATTATCTCTCATTTTTCTAGACTAAATTTCACTTGTCAAAGCTTTGCCTGACCAGCCTGGTGATACTGGATTAGTGGTGCTGGAAGAGCACAGCAGTTCAGGCAGCATCCAAGGAGGATGCTGCCTGAACTGCTGTGCTCTTCCAGCACCACTAATCCAGAATCTGGTTTCCAGCATCTGCAGTCATTGTTTTTACCAGCCTGGTGATATCCTCCTTCAGTTTCCAGCTATCTTCCATGCTCCCAATTCTCGAATCATCCATGAACAATTAGGATTTGGCAATTAATGCTGGTTTTGTCAGTGATGCTCACATCCCATTAACAGTGACATTCATAGCAAGCATTGGATTGTGTCCAGCCAACATGGGATTTGTTGATTTTAGGTTTGACATATTTAGAAAGTGGTTGGATGGCCATCAGTGGTTGGTGTGTGCTTGGATTCTGATACATAGATGCTCAAATTGAATAATAGTCTCTTGCACCTCAGCCACCAATCCTGGTATTCTTCACTACCAAATACCCAAAATTCACCACATAATGGAATTTATTTATCTTTCAATTTCTGATGATTAGTAAAATGCAAAAGAAATTGCACAAAACTTCAACCTGCTAGAACCCCCAACTAGTTAAAGCTGGTGCAAAAAACACGCCACCGAAATGGCTTAGAATTATTGTTCCAGGGCTTAAAAACAAGGGGTCTCCCATTTAACTCCGAGATGAGGGTTTTTTTTTCTATCAGAAAGTTGTTAGGCTTTAGAATTGTCTTCTGCACTGAATGCTAGAGGCTAGGTCATTGAATATATTCAAGGCTAAATTAACCAGATTTTTGATGATGTGAGAGTTGAGGGTTATGGCGGCAGGCACAAAAGTGGAATTAAGGCTGCAATCAGGCATCAGGTCAGCTATGATTTTATTGAATGCTGGAGTGGATTTAAGAGTTCAAATTAATTTATGGTTTTATTGCTTTGCTTGTATTACACCAACATCAAATGTCCAGCATTAGTTTGCTTTATTTAATAGTACTCTTGCTTGTGAGTCAGAACGGTAAAGACTCAAACCCCACGTCAGGACTTCAGCAGCTAACCTGGACTGCCAGTGAAGTGCAGCACTGAAGAGTACTCCTTCAGTACTTTCCCTCCGGGCTGCAGCACTCCCTCAGACTTTCTCTGTGAGCGTGTGGCAGTCCCTCTTCCCTGTCTGTGTGGCACTCCCTAAGTATTGACCTTCCAATAGCATTGTGCAATCTCAGCATAGCCCCTCTGACAGTGCAGACATCGCTCAGTTCTCTGGGAGTTACTGCCTTGATTTTGTTTTTAAATATCTAGTTTTGGAGTCGATTGCAAAACCTTATGACTGACAAATGTGCTGCATATTGATTCATGGCTAACAGTTTTTGGGTATGAACCGCTTTATGGCATGTATATTTGAATTAAGCACTAATTGGTACAAATGTTTTACTGTTGTGAATTTCTAAGTCTTTTTCTTTTACCCTTGCAGGCATTTAACCAAGTCAACATGCCGCCACCTTTCATGCCACCTTTCCCACCATTGCATCCACCTCCCTATGCACCAGTCAGCCAGCCTACAGTTCCATATCTTGTGCCGCCAGGGAATATCCCTCTGATTGGCTCCACAGCTGTGCCTCCATTACTCCCACAGCCCACTTACCAAACTGCTGCTCCTCCCCCTGCTCCTATTCTTCCCCCTGCTCCTGTTCCTACTCCGGTTATTTCAAATTTGGCTGCTGAAATGCAAGTGGTGCAAATAGAAGGAAATGTGGATACCGATAACAAATCTTCTGAAGACAAAGCTCAAAATGAGAATGTAAGAGAATATGAACACGGTCACCAGAGTTGTGTATGCATCCATCTGAGTCTCCTAGAGAGACCCTGAAACCTGCTGCTTGTTTGTAATTTGTAGGACATTGTGCTATGACAGCATTATCCTGGAAATAGTCCTTTTTATTGTGCCAATAATGCATATGTATTCCAGTGCAACATTGCTGTATTAGGTTAATATGACAGAAGTTCTCAAAACCAGTTTTTTATGACTCTATGTCTCTCTGAATGCTTATTTACATAACCAGGATTGGAAAGTAGGGGAGTGCAGAAACCGAAACACCCTGAGGGTTGAATCTACAATTCTTTGAAAGCAGCAGAAATAGTTGAAGAAACAGTACAAAAGCGTTTGGCATCCTTGGTTTTATTAATATAGGAATAGAGTGCAGAAGTGAAAATGTTTTGCTGAACCATTAGTAAATTATGGTTAGGTTCCAACTGAAGAATGCTAGTCAATTCTGATATTGCATTTTGGGATGCTGAAGCTTTGATAAGGGTGCAGATGATATTTATTAGCGTGATTTCAGGATGAGGCCTTCATTTGTTTAGAGAGACAAGGCCGGGATTGATCAAATCCAAGCAGAGAAGATTAAGAGGAGATTTGAGGGATGTGTTAAAAATCATAAATGAAGTAGACAACGTTTTAGCATGGAGGGAGTCTGTAATCAAAAGACACATGCTAAGGTAATTTGTTAAAAAGCCAGAGGCAATATGAGAAAATAGTTTTTAAGTCAGATTTGTTATGATCCTGGAAGATGTCTGAAAGGATGCTAGGAGGATATTAATTAATAATCAAAAATGAATTGGATAAATATTTGAAGGATTTAAAAAAAGCAAGGCTGTAGGGAAAGAGTGTTACAGTGGGACTAGATGAATGGTTGTTTCAAAGTGCTGGCAGAGGTAGAGAATGGCCTCCTGTGCCAAAAGATTCTGTGATCTTTCAAAGAACCTGTTTGTAAGGGAGTCCTCATAGACTAGTTAAATCCAGTGGAACCAGTACCTAATCTAATTAGACATTGCTTGACCCCTAACCCCTCTCCATTTAAGAAAAAGTACCTAAAACTATTATCTCAAGATTAAATTAACAGCAATAATTCAGTTACTATTCCAAAACAATTTTGAAATATTCCCCATAAATCCTGAAAATTAGCCTTGTGCATTTGTATCCATGCATCTTTTAAACTTATTTGCATGTACAATGCAATTTGATACAGCACAAGAACAGGCCTTTCAGTCCACCAACCCTGCATCAATTCTAACTCTTATTTAAACCCACTACCATGTGTCACCTGCTTTCAATGCTTCTATCAAGCCTTTTGATGATGATTATTGGATCTCACTACTGACCTTAATTGGTTGTGTCACTGGTTTGGTTATCTCCTTGCCGAGTGACTTATCCAAGACATAACTGGTATATTAGATGCCCAATTATCCCTTGAAGTTTTATGAGGCCACTATCCCAACTGAACCCTGTGTTTCATCTCTGGCTAATTCAGGTATTAATCAAACTGTCTTAAGTCACAGGGACAAGTAGTCTATGTATAACTGATGTTTATGTCATTAACAACCAAAGCTCCGTCTCTGGTTTCCAGGCATTATTTTGGTGGAATAATATGTTTTGGAATAATGCTGATAAGGTTAGACCTCATTACGGATAACTAGGTTTGCAGTTTTCATATCCATCAATGATTCATTTGTCTATGCTCAACTGCTATGTGACATGGTCAGTGCAACAGAAAGTTGATATCTTCCAACTTGTATGTGTAACATAGATTTACTCTTCATTGAAATCACCAACCACTGAGATGGTGAGACTCTGTATGTTCCATAACACTTTATAAATATTGCACACCGTTAGACAATCATCTTGAATTTATACTCTGAAGTTAGTTTTTAGTAACCCCTAAGCTAGAAGGTAATTGTCAGTGCTGCTCTAGTGGATTGGTTGTTCAAAATGGTATATGAGTGACCTGAGACAGATAATGACTTTGATAGGAAATTCCCATTCATAGCTGCATTGGGAGAGATTGATCTGGATCTGTTGTCATTCCCTTGAAGGCCAAATTCAGTGATTAGGTGGATTTGTAGCTTTAGTTCAGTTCAGCTTTCTTAATGGAAACCCTCATAACATCTGATCAGCAGTGGCCAAGGATATTAGTGCATCTCTGCCCTGCTATACACCGTGTGATTTTCATTGAAGCACTATGATAAGTAACTCCCAAACTAAATACTCTATTTATTTCTGCAATTCTTTATTTGATCTCTCTTTTCCTGTAATATTTTGTTTCATGCCTAGCCATACTTATTATGTAAAGAGGAAATGTATGTCACCGATTTGAGTTTAACTTGCATAGAGTTACTTTGAATGAGCAATATAGAAATGAGCCATTAGGACCAACTGGTAAGTGCTCCACGCAAATTTCTTCCCACCTCTTTTCTTCTCACCCTATTAGCAAATCCTTCCATTTTCCCCCTCATGTTTGTCTAACTTCCCCCATGTACATTTGTGCCACTTCCTGTTGTAAGTAGTTCCACATTCTAATCCGTTTCGGGAAACACATTTCTCCTGAATTCCCCATTAAGTTTATGAGTGATCTTATACTTATGGCCCCCAGTTCTTTTATCCCCACAAGTGGAGTATCTTCTCTATCAAACACTGAAAACTTGCAAACTTTCATAAGATCCTCAATCAGGTCATCCCTCAGCTTCTTCGCTTTTGGAGAAAAAAGCTCCAGCCTGTTCAGTTTTTCCTGAATAAGTAGAATGTTATAAGTTTGACAAATCATACTTGGTGTTACTGGAATTGTTTGTAACTCAGTGTTTTAAAAAAAAAAGGTTTCACATGTGGAGTTGCAGCTGTCAGATTTTGTATAGGGTTAACCTGCGAGATCTGTGACATCAATGTTTTGTCTACTGAGCTTTGCTTCATTTTACAGTGATTAGCCATAAGGTCGCTAGACTGTTTAGTATCTGCTCCGTTTCTTTAGCTCTAGTGTCAACAAATTATCTAATGATCGATCATCAAAATAAGCTTGCTCTCCTTATCTATCACTGCACTTTATTTAGACCAGATGTGATGGCTACAGCCTCCTTTTTAATTTGTGAATAACATTTTGCTGCAGTTGTTAATTATTCAGATGCTGGTGATTGATCTTGTAGTCCCTTGGATAAATGCCACATTGCATCACAGAGGCCTTTCTATTATAGTGTAACACAGCACAGAGGAAGCCATTCAACTCTTTGTGCATCTGTTGGCCCTTTGAAACAACTATCCAAATTATTATATGGTTAACCACTTGCTGTTTGTTTCCCATATTCGTGTAATTTTTAAATAGCTGTTTAACCAATTCCCTTTTGAGTATTTCTTTTTAAACTGCTTCCACTACTCTCGGGCAATGCAGTCCAAATTATAGCAATTTCAATATCTAACAAAATGTTACTATCATTGCTTCTTGGTTCTTTTGCCAATCACTTGAAATCCATAATTCTCTAGTCAGTGGAAGAGAACCTTCTGTTGGAGAGCTTCTCAATATTCATGATTTTGAACATCTTTATAAATTTTCCCTTAGCCTGTTCTACTCTAAGAATAACCATTCTGGACAGTCTGCCTACATAATTGAAATCTCTCAACACTAACACCATTGTAGTGAATCTATTTTGCACCATCTCAAAGATGTTGACCTCTTTCACTTGAGGCATCTCCAGGGACAGAAGTGCTCTGATCAAATTATGATGTAACTGATCCCAGTTTTACACTCATCGAAGAAACTTCACGGTGTTTTAAAGAAGTTAAGTAAATTCTAATAATTAATTGAAAGCAGAGTCCTCGAATGTTGGAGTTCTGAATAAAAACAAAGTCCTGGAGAAACTCAGTTCTGATATCATCTGTGAAGAGAGAAACAATGTAATATTTTGAGCCCGTTGGATATCTGTTTGGAACAGTAATTAATGGTTGTTTGAAACACAGATTTCTGAGTACATTGAGATGCATAGTCAAACATTTTGATAACTTTTCAAGATAAAATGAAGAAAGGAAGCCTTGCATTTTGTATATCACATTTCATAACAACTGACATTGCTAAATGGTTTATAGGTGATAAAGTACTTTTTGAAATGAAATTAATCACTTTAATGTAGGAACGGGCGGCACAGTGGCTCAAGGGTTAGCACTGCTGCCTCACAGCACCAGGGTCCCAGGTTTGGGCAACAGTCTGTGTAGAATTTGCATATTCTCCCTGTGTCTGCGTGGGTTTCCTCCGGGTGCTCGATTTCCGCCCACATCCAAAGATGTGCAGGTCAGGTGAATTGGCCATGCTAAATTGCCCGTAGGGTTAGGTGCATAAGTCAGAAGGAAATGGGTCTGCATGGGTTACTCTTCGGAGGATTGGTGTGGACTGTTTGGGCTGAAGGCCCAAACATTTTAGGAAATCTAATTTATTCTAAATGTGGTAGTTATTATGCAAGAAGTACACAGTATAAGTAATCTGTTTTAATGATGTTAATTAAGGGATAAACATTCAACCCCTCCAACTTGTTCTTAAAAATAATAGAGGGATTTTTGTGCTCACCCAAAGGCAGACAAGATCTTGTTACAGCATCTCGTGAAAAATCTACTCTAAATGCAGTGTTCTTTAGTAATGCGTAGAGGTGTTTGTGTGATTTTTGTGCTCTTACCCTAGAATGGCACCTGAGCCTGAAATTTTGTGAGTGAGAGGTACATGTGTTACTGACTCAGTCACAAACTCATTAAAGTATTCTTTACCCAAAGAGTTGTACAAGTGTGGAACTGTACCACAAGGCTTGGTTCAGATAGCATAGATTAATTTAATGAGAAGTTGAATAAAATGCATGAGGGAAAAGGGAATAGCAAGATGTTTTTAATGCATTTAAGTGAAGCAAGTACAGTGGAGGAGACTTGTATTGACCGTAAATAGTTATGCTTAAGGCTACAGTAAATAGTGACTACACTGAAATTTTAAAGTCAGTTAAAAAGGAAATAGTTATGGAACTTGTTCCTTTATATTTCAGTATATAAAGAAACTTCATGTGCAAGAGAGGGCTGTTGAAGAAGCCAAATTAGCACTAAAACCCTATTACCAGAGTAAAGAGATCACCAAAGAAGAGTACAAAGAGATTCTACGGAAAGCAGTGCAAAAGGTATGAACATAGAGTGAATTTTTAAAAAGAACCTTGCAACCAAGCAGCAGCAAGATGCATAGAAAGGCTAAGTTTAAATGGAAATAGCCTTTTAAGTCTTGAATCTAGCCACTTTTAAGAAAAAAATCTAATTGATGTTAAGAAAATGAACTGTGGAGGTTGTTCACTATTAAATATCAGTCTAATCTGATAGCTGTGCTAATAATCTAGAGGAATAGAGTTTAAATCCCACCAGCAGCCTGAGATTTTGAAGATAAAAAGCTGGAGGCAGTAGAAGTAACCATGACCCTGTCACATTGATGCACAAACCTTTTTGATTTATTAAAATCCTTTAAGAAAGGAAATATGCCCCATACCTGGCCTAATGTGACTGCAGTCCTACCATCAAAGTGATGGTTCACTCAGAATTGTTCTCCTTAGTGACTTCATATTCACTCAGAGTTATACAACATGGAAACAAACCCTTTGGTCCAACTTGTCTGCTGACCAGATATCCCAAACTGATTTAGTCCATTTGCAACAGTTGGCCCATATTTCTCTAAACCCATCTTATTCATGTACCCATCCAGGAGCCTTGTAAATGTTGTAATGGTGTCCGCCTCCACCACTTCCTCTGGCAGCTCGTTCCATACATGCACTACCCTCTGCGTGAAAAGGTTGCCCCTCAGGGACCCTTCTAAATCTTGCCCCTCGCACCTTAAAGCTATTCCGTCCAGTTTTCAACTCCCCTACCCTTGGAAAAAGGTCTTATCTATTAACTATCCATGCTTGTCAACATTTTATAAACCTCTATAAGGTCACCCCTTAGCCTCCAATGCTCCAGGGAAAATAGCCCCAGCCTATTCAGCCTCTCCCTTTGGCTCAAACTTTGCAAGATTAAAGTGGTGCTGGAAAAGCACAGCAGGTCAGGCAGCATCCGAGGAGCAGGAAAATCAATGTTTCGGGCCGTAGCCCTTCATCAGGAATGAAGCAGGGGGTCTCTGGGGTAGGGAGATAGATGGGAGGGGGGTGGGGCTGTGGAGAAGGTAGCTAAGAGTGCAGTAGGTGGGTGGAGGTGGGGATGAAGGTGATAGGTCAGAGAGGAGGGTGGAGCGGATAGGTGGGATGGAAGGTTGGTAGATAGGTCAGGTCATGAGGATGGTGCTGAGCTGGCAGGTTGGAACTGGGGTAAGGTGGGGGGAGGGGAAATGAGGAAACTGGTGAAGTCCACATAGATGCCCTGGGGTTGAAGTGTTCTGAGGCGGAAGATGAGGTGTTCTTCCTGCAGGCGTCGGGTGGTGAGAGAATGGCGGTGGAGGGGGCCCAGGACCTGCATGTCTTCGGCAGAGTGGGAGGGGGAGTTGGAATGTTGGGCCGTGGAACAGTGGGATTGATTGGTGTGGGTGTCCTGGAGATCTTCCCTAAAGCGCTCTGCGAGATTGCGTCCGGTCTCCCCAATGTAACGGAGGCCGCATTGGGACCAACGGATGCAATAAATGACATTTGTGGATGTGCAGGTGAAACTTTGGATGTAGAAGGCTCCTTTGGGGCCTTGGATGGACGTGAGGGGGGAAATTTGGGTGCAGGTTTTGCAGTTCCTGTGGTGTCAGAGGAAGATGCCAGGAGGGGAGGGTGGGTTGTTGAGGGGCGTGGACCTGACCAGGTAGTCGCGGAGGGAACAGTCTTTGTGGAAAGCGGATAGGGGTGATGAGGGAAATATATCTCCGGTGGTGGGGTCCATTTGTAGGTGGCAGAAATGTCAGCGGATGATGCGGTTTATGCAGAGTTTGGTGGGGTGGAAGGTGAGGACCAGGGGGGTTCTATCCTTGTTGCGGTTGGAGGGGTGGGGTTTGAGGGCGGATGTGCGGGACGTAGATGAGATGCGATGAAGGACATCTTCAACCACGTCAGAAAGGAAATGACGGTCTTTAAAGCAGGAGGCCATCTGGTGTGTTCTGTGGTGGAACTGGTCCTCCTGGGAGCAGATACAGTGGAGGTGGAGGAATTGGGATAGCATTTTTACAGGAGGTAGGGTGGGAAGAGGTGTAATCCAGGTAGCTATGGGAGTCGGTGGGTTACTTAAAAAAAGTGTCAGTGTTAAGTCGGTCATCATTGATGGAGATGGGCAGTTTCAGGAAGGGAAGTGAGGTGTCAGAAATGGTCCAGGTGAATTTAAGGTCGGGATGGAATGTGTTGATGAACTGCTCAACGTTCTCGCAGGAGCATGAAGTGGTGCCGATGCAGTAATCAATGTAGCGGAGGAAGAGGTGGGGAGTGATAACTGCAGAAGATGGACTGTTCTATGTAGCCAACGAAGAGACAGGCATAGCTGGGGCTACCCCTTTTGTATGGAGGAAGTGGCAGGATTCAAAGGAGAAATTGTTAAGGGTGAGGACCAGTTCAGCCAAACAAATGAGTGTGTCAGTGGAAGGGTACTGGTGAGGATGTCTGGAGAGGAAGAAACAGTGGACTTGGAGGCCCTGGTCATGGCGGATGGAGGTGTAGAGGGATTGACTGTCAAAACTCTGCAATCCCAGCAACATCCATGTAAATCTTTTCTGAACTCTTTCAAGTTTAACAACATCTTTCCCATAGCAGGGATACTAGGACTGAAAGCAGTTTACTAAAAGTGGCCTCACCGATGTCCTGTATAGCTGCAACATGACATCCCAATTCTTTTATTCAACGCACTAACAATGAAGGCATGCATGCCAAATGCCTTCTTCACAAACTATGTACCTCCACCCCTTGTTCATCAAAATTCTCCAGGGTCCTACCATGAACAGTCCTCCCCAGTTTGCCTTACCAAAATGTAGCACCTCACATTTATCTTAAATTAAATTCCATCTGCCATTCCTCCGACCATTGGCCCATCTGATTAAGGTCCCTTTGTACTCTTGAGATAACCTTCACTGTCCACTATACCACCAATTTTGGTGACATTTGCAAACTTGCCAAACATACCTCCTATGTTCACATCCAAATCATTTATAATTGACAAAAAGCAGTGGACCCAGCACTGATCCTTGCGGTACACCGCTGGTCACAGGCCTCCAGTGTGGAAAAACAACCCTCTGTTCTCTACCTTCAAGCCAATTTTGTATCCAGTTGGCTAGCTCTCCTTGGATCCCATATGATCTAACCTTGCTAACCAGTCTACCATATGGAACCTTGTCGAACGTCTTGCTGAAGTTCATATAGATAATGTCTACCGATCTGTCATCTTCGATAGTCTTTGTCAACTCTTCAAAAAACTCAATCAAATTAGTAAGGCACAATTTTGGGAATACTCAATTGTATAAAAGCTGAAACAGTTCAAACGTGCCCACAAATACTTTCTCAAAGGAGCTAGGATGGTGAGTTAATGACTTATGTGCCCAAGTCTTGCTACTCTTGTCCTTCATTCCACTTGTGCAAGAAAGTTCAACCAATGAATTACTTCTGAGCCAGTATGTTGGTTGCTGTGCAGGATGACCTGACAGGCAATTTACACACAGCAAGGCCCCATTCAACCGCAAATTCAGGGAATGGCCAGTTAATGTGTGATATCAGGTGAGGTAAAATCTTGTCAACAGAAGCAAGAGAATACTGCTACAGGATCATTTACTCAATATAAGCAGGAGCAGACAATCTTGCTTTAACAATCTATCCAAAAGACAACAGTTCCTTGGTAATGCACCAACAGTCTAGATTATTGCTGAAAAATGACTCATTTTGGTGAAGTTGTACTCAGGATGTTATCAAGGATACCAGTGTAAAGGAGAACAATATTTTATGCTGTATGGGAAGAGAGTGCTGATAAATTGGAAAGTGTATTCTGATTGGTAGAAATATTGCCATGGAGAATGCACCAATTGGATGGTGAATGGTAGTTAACTGTGAATTTTTGTTTAAACTTAAACCAGACAGGTTGACTCTGATTGGTCAAGGCATTGCCCTGAGGAATGAACCAGAGAATGGCTGCCACTTGTTTTACGTTGAAACAGATGCAATATGTATATGTATTCATCCAATCTACAAAGAACAGGACCCTGTGTATTAGTACGTATGGCTTCCAATATTTGCATGTGTACCAAGCTGTGAGCCTGACTGTCAGTACAGTGTATTTTAAAATTGGTGGCCAGCATAATTCTTCGCACGTATTACCCAATTGTTGAATCACACTCAGTACATTGTGTGTTATAAAAAGCTGAAAGAACATGCTGTTTGAGATGATTTTCTGGTCTTTAGGATCTACAAATATATCATGTAACAATGAAATATACCACATTACTCAATTGTGAGATTGGCAGTGACTTTTTGGCTTAATGGCCAAATTACTATTAATGGCAAAAATCACTCTTGTTCCTACTGCATAGGAGTAGCATACAAAAGCTAGCTGCATCTGCTGCTCAGATTTTTGTGATATCATATCCTTCCAAGGTAACATGGATTAGACTGGGCATTTTTCAGGACTATAAGTAACAGCCGACACAAAAGATTAGTTTTACTAGCAACCTTGTAAATAGAGCCTGAACCATTTGCTCACCATGGAAGCCTGATGTTGGAATAGGGGGCATCAAAGGTGTTTGCAACACAACACTTGCCCTTCTCAAATTACCTGTTGTTGTATGTCACTCAAACTCATGATGTGTGACATACAACTTCATGCATAAGGCTGCGACTTTTCATGCAAAACAATGCTAAATGTTGTAAGCATTAGGCTTTGATTGTCAATGGGGTTTGCTGTATGGCAGGCGTAATGGAAGCTACATAGCCTAATTCACAGAGTTCTGTTCTTTGCAGGCAGGAATAACATGTAAACGTGCAGCACCAGTTTCAACCTAACAAACTAGATAGCAGCCATTTTCAGGTTCGGTGTTCGTGGCAATGCCTCAACTAATCTGTCAATTTGGCTGGTTTAAATTGAAACAAAGCTTAGTAGTTAACTAACTACCAGTTATCATCTAACTGGTATGTTCAGAATGGCAACACCTCTACCAGAGTTGACCAGCTAACTGATCAGCATTTTCTTATATGGTATAAAATGTTCCTCTTTACACTTGTATTTTTGTGGATGCCTTGGTAGTGCAAAGTGGAAACCTTGTGACAAAACGTGTTCTTTTTCAGCAGTATTTAATTCCATACAATGAAGCAACTATGTAAGCATGATTCTAGATTATGGGTTGAATCCCTGAAGTGAGGCCTGAATCACAAATTTGTTTCTTAATTGAGAGTGCTGTCAACCAAGCTAAGGCGATGCACTCAAAATAAAGACAAACTAGTGCAACAGAAAAAAACATGGTTTGTACATGTTCCAAATGGAAAGACTGTTTTAACACAAAGTATGTCTTTTTGATAATATTATGCTACAGATCTGCCACAGCAAAAGTGGTGAAATTAATCCAGTTAAAGTTGCTAACCTAGTGAAAGGTTATGTGGAGAAATACAAACACATCAGGAAATACAAGAAAGGAGCAGAAGGAGAAAGCAGCAAAGAAACAGAAGCGAAGCCAGAAGCAAGCTGAATTGTGTGAAACCTGCAAAGACAATACCCTCTTTGGTTCATTGTACAGTTTCTCCTGTGAATGTGGAGAACACTCCGAGACCAATTCTAACAGGGCAATGTTGACTGCAGCACCAAGACACTTTATATTTCATGGTATCGTCAGTCAATGTATAAATGCGCCTGGAGAAAGAAAAAAAAGAGGCCAGAAGATCTTCAACTGGAACCTTCCTGCCCATTATCTTTTCCTTTGTACAGTAGAACACAATTTCACACTGTGACTGTCTTTCCTGCCATGAATCCGATTTATAGACATTGTTTGCCTTTAGCATAATGTTCCTTTACTTAAGATCAATTGAATACTTGAAGCTCTGTTTAGTCAGTCTGATTGTGCCTGATACAAGGTAAAAGTCTAAATAATTCGGGTTTATAAAACATTATCCACTTTTTTCAAACAGTCTATTTTTAGGTTACTTGTTTCTGGTTAAATCATAACATTTTGGCTTATCAAAATCTGCAAAAGATCATCAGCGCTCTGAACTGCTTGTCATAAGTTATAATTTAAAAGCCATATTTGCATCTTTTATTGCTGTAAATAATATTCAAATAATTCATTTGTTAGAGAAATGGAGTGTTTTTTTCCTCTCCCCAATATGAATAATTATAGGTTTGTGATGATAAAATGCATTGTAAATGGTATGTTGGGTTTATTATTTCTGTTTTCCTTGTGCTTAAACAACCCAACTAAGATTACAACAATAATGCATAGAAACCTCTTGCTGAAATACTTATCCTGATTAATTGAATTGGTCAGTCTTTTGGCTATCTGTGGTTCTCGCAAACTTGAACATTGTCCTGGGACTTCAGATTTTGGTAACAGTAAGAACAATAGGAGACTATTCAGCTCCTTAAGTCTGAAACACAGGAGAGATTGAAGGACATTATTGTCACGAGGGAGCAGGAGCAGGCTGTTCACTCACTGGGGCCTGTTCCAACAAAACATGAGGAGATCATCGATCCCCTTGAGCCTGTTACGCAGGAGCATTTAGCCCCTCGAACCTGTACTGTCGTCATGTCAGGCCTGGATTTCAACTCCATTTACACTTCATTGCTTCATATCCCTTGATGCCCTTATTCAACAACACTGAATTAATCTCAATCCTGAAGTCTCCAATTATTGCACAACTTCCACAGTATATTGGGAGAGAGAATTTCCAGATTTCTGCCACCTTTACCATGTTACCTGAATATAGCAATTTATTTTATTGTCTCGGCATACTGTCATTATTTAGACCCCACCCTAAGTTGCCCTGGCAACAAAGTGGCTTGTCACGCATATTGTATGGGACTGGACTTGCCTGTAGGTTCTGGTTAAGAATAGGATGATAAGTTCCCCTTTCCTGAAGGACATTACTTAACTAAAGCGAAGTACTACAGATGATGCAAATCTGAAATAAAATCAGAAAATTCTGTAAATGATCAGTTCTGGCAGTGTTAGTGGAGAGAAAAAAAACAGTACACATTGATAATTGCTCAAATTCATGGTTATTCTCAAAATACTGATCAATAAATTACCAATTTTGTATTTCACATTGACAAAACAAATGAAATTGTTTGTTTTGCCAACAGTATTTACCATAAACTTTCAACTGGTCCTGAATTCTACACCTTTCACCTCCCTGCCTATTCCCAATATGCCAATTGGTTTAGCTCCTGCCAACATGCACTGGTTCTCCAAGCCTAACACAACAATTTTATCCTTAAGGCTCAAACTCATTGTTATTCTAGATCTAAATTCTGTGCATCCTCGCCACCTTGGCTATTTGACTGGTTCGGTTTGGGATTCTGTACTAACTACCTCAATATTCTACTCTGTGCCCATTTCCACTCCTCTGTCTGGCATTCATTTTTGTCTTTGACGTTGCTTTATTAATGGCAATTGATTGTATTGTCCACATCACAGAATGTTTACATTTGCCTCGTGGAAGTGTTTTTTTTTCACAATTTTCCATCTTTTTAAAGCAAACACGATCAGTCTGTTTAACTGTATTAGTACATTTGCAAACCTTTTTCATATTACTTAAACAAAAGATTATTTTAAAGAGATATAAAATCAAAGCAATATTTTGCTTTAGAAAGTCCAACTTTGAGAATTTATCTGGAACTAAACAAGGGACTAAACTCTGAATTATCCTTGTGATCATTTGAAGCTTCAGAGCCATTGACAACACTTTCTCTGCACACAACGTGGAAGTTAACTTGTTTTAAGCATGCATTATATTTTTGAACTTTTCACATTCAAATTCAAATGAAATGAGAATGATTGTTCCATTTTCTGATGGAGAATTCAAGGGGAGAAACATTTAATCAGGCTCTCTTTTTGTTTATTTATTTAATATATATTTTTATCTCATTTCATTGAAAATAGATTCTTTTTAACTCTATTAAAGAATACTGTGTACCTGATGCCTAACACTGCAGGGGGTGTTCCTGACTTGTCCAGAGATAGTTGAACTCAGTGCTTTCTGTGTTTGAGATTAGTGCTCACTGATCAGGCAGGAAAACAATAAACTGGTCCAAGATTCTGTTCCTGACCACTGGGTGAGGACAGGATCAGAATCAGTTGTGACTGAATGGTTCAGCAACATACATTGTCTAGGTGAAGAATGTCACTTGACATATGTATTTGGGAACAATCCCACAATGAGTGGAGATCTATTAAGTAATCCTAGACCATTGGGTTGATTGCTTGCCATATCCTTCAGTAATAAATTAGTTATTACCTATGCCTAATTGATTGCATTCAGATCCCTGCTGAGGCTGTGCAATGTCTTTATTTTCATTTCTGGAATCTACTGTGTATGGTTTTGATAAGTGGAATGTTTTTTTGAAAAAGTCTGTAAACTTTAGAGATGGTGCAACACAATGACTAAACCTGGGTGTTGACTAAATGAACTATGAGAAATAACCACATTAATTGACTTGCCTTCAGAAGCTGAAAGTTCTGTTGTGTCTGTTTGCAGATTTACCAACACTGAGTGATAAGGTTTTGGGTCATTTGAGTTTTTTTATGTGCATTTTTTTTAAAAAAAAGGCCTGTCTTAGCAAGCTTTCAGTCCCTGAGTGTGTCACATTAGCAGAAATACATTGCAGTCAACTAGGAACAAACTAGGATTAAACAGCTCTGAGTGAATTATCCTTAACAAGATACTAATACTTTCCAAAGAATTTTAACAGTCTTGGAATTTGGTTTCCTATTTCCACTTGGATGCTGTAGTGAATTCGCAATTGAGGTATTTAAAATTTTTACTTCAAATAATTTTCCTGACAGATTCATCGCTAACTGTTTAGGATTTAGTCACTGTGTGTGAAAACAAACTTTAAGTAGAATTTTCAACATGAACTAAGTTTATTCTTTATTAAGGAGTGATTTGAGTTAAATGTCAGAAGTGTTGATTTCAGTTTCTAACAGTTATTTACCCAGAAATAGTTCACAATTCTTTGTGTCTATTCTGGTCCATCATTTTTTTTTAAAATTCTGTTCAGTCTTTGGATGAAGAGATTGCTGAGAAGGCTGGCAGTCTGTACTGCTTATTTCTGGTTTCCCTGAGAAGTTTGTGGTGAGCTACCTTGATCTGTTGCTTTGTAGCAGTTTAGTGCAGTTCGTTTCTTGTAGGCAGTGGTGGTAGTGTGGAACTGGAGTAATGTAGATTGGTTTACAAAAAGAGAAAGTTGCATTTATGGTAATGCCATTAAGACAAGATATCCCAAGGCACTTCACGAGCGATTCATGAGAATGAGTCGCACGATGAGACATTAGTGCAGGTAGCCAGATGCTTGATCAGTGTTAGCAAATTTTGTTTGATGTCCCTGTTTTATCCTCAAATATTTTAAAGTTTCAAAACCTACAATGGAATGTAGCCATTTACTAGCCATTCATGACCCCCCCCCCCCCCCCCCCCCCCCCCCGCCTCAATTTATCCACTATTCATTGAGTAAACATAATTACAGAACTTTTGTCCTCTAATTCATACTAAAATTTGTCCAAAGTAGACATTTGAATTTCCCAAATTGTTAATTAGAGACTTTCAGTGCATGCAGTGCATTGCAGCAAATTCCCATTTTAATGCCTGGATTTTGTCTGCAACTGCCTCTCTTTGAGTTTGAGTGCTGACTTGGTACTGTCCCAGGTTTTGCCACACTATTTTCAGCACTAAGTGAAGGTCATTGGAGAACCCTTTCTGTAGTGATGCAACTTGATACATCCAAGCATTTAATCACATCCGAGCTGCATCAGCTTTTCAGTGACATATTAGAGGAATGGTTTGAAATATTCTGTTGGTGAAGCTGAACTTCTTTTCTAAAAAGCATAACTTGTTTTTGTACAGCCAGGAATTATAGATGGTTGTGAGATCATTTTGAAAGTAATAATGGCTGGGGAATGCACCATGAGCTAGTATTCCTTGTTGACTGACGTGTTTAATCCAAAGGATAAAAAGCTGATCTCATTGAAACTGTTGAATTGGGAAACATAACTGGTTCATTGATATCTTTTAGAAACAAACACATTTCTATAATGCATTTTACAGCCCCTGGATGTTGTAAACTGTTTTACTGGCAATCAAATACTTTTGAAGTATAGTCATGTTTGTAATATAGGAAACTCATCCAATTTACACAAGCAAATCCCACAAGTAACAATGAGATGTTACCAGATACTGTAATCTATTTTGATGTTGGTTGAGGGGCAAATTTCAGTAGGAACACTGGGAAGACCATGCCATCTTTTTAGAGAATAATCATTGAAACAGGAGCAGAAGTAAGCCATTTGGCTCAACTCTGCCACTCCATTCTCTAAGATCACAACTGGTCTGATAATCCTCAACTTCATTTTCCTGCTTTTTCCCCATAACTGTAAATTCTCTTGCTGAGTAAAAACCTATCTCAGCCTTGAACGTAATTAATGACGCAGCCACTGCAGCTCTCTGTGTAAAAGGAAATTTCACAGCATAATTAATCTCAGAGATGAATTTTTTTTGTCTCTGTTTTAAATGGATGACCGCCTAATCTGACATTGTGTTCTTTGGTTCCAGACTCAAGAGGAAATGGTTAAAGCGCCTAAGAATTTTGTATGTTTCAATAAGGGGCCAGATTGGGGAGTATTTATGTTTATCATCATAAATGTAAAAATGCTGTTTTCACGCTTTTCAGGCAAGAAAGTCTTTTAATGAAATATTTTCTTTAACTACTTGATAATTACAATAATACATATCCAAATTGTTCTATGGTGTTTGCGCTTGGATACTTTTGGTTGGCTATTTGACTGCAGAATGCATCACTGTTAAGTCTATTTCAAGCCTCTACATTTTATAACAAGACATCACAAAGAAATCAAAACCCTCCTGTTTGAAGACAGAATTGCTTTGAGTCCCGTGACCATAACTCACTGGGGACAGATTCCAGGCTTAAATAATTTGTGGTGTCTTCTCATATTTTCTTTTGTCAAAAATACCAATAACCAGAGTGCACAAATTTAAGGTAATTATCCATGAAAAGAAACTGGGCTGATGAAATTTTGTTTTCTAACAAGTTATGATGATCTTGAAATGTGCTGCCTGAAAGGATGATGGAATCAGATTTAATAGTAGTTTTCAAAGAGATTGAAATAAATGCTTGAAAAGGGAAAAAGTGGTAGACCATTGTGTTCAATTCTGGCCATGTCGTTTCAGGAAGGAGATGAAGGCAGCTAACTATTGTCATCTGTTATTTGTGCGTTCTGCAAAGTAACTCCCGTACCAATCAGCACTTGTATGATATAAATGTTGTTTCACTTTTGGTATTTCGTAAGAATTATCCTGTTGAGGGTAAGAAAAACATTTCTAAACCTGGATGTCGTACTGGCAATCTGTATTCCAGCCAAGTCCGCTGCTGCATCTATCTAACAAAGTGAAAAATATTCCAGGTAAGTCTGTCCATTCCAATCTAGATCTCATTACAACCTTAGTCCAAAAATAGAGGAAAGTGCAAAAATGAGATGAGAATCAAGGTAGCATTTGACCAAATGTGGAATGAAAAGGTTGTATTAAAGTCTGGGATCTGAGAATAAACCTCTACTAACTGAAGTCCCGAAGGAAGATCCAAGTGATGGTAGGAGGCCAATCGTATGAGTACCAAGAAATTGCTGCCGACGGTAGCTGCTTCACCAATGACTTTCCCTTGACTATTTGGTTAAAAATGCAGATGTTCACTTGTGTACAGCCACAGTATGTCTGTCACCTTCCTATGTCAAGTAAATTTGTTAAAACTTGGGGTTCTCAGGGAAATCACAGTTAACCGAGTTACAGCTCCAGTAAGATTAGAAATGGAAGGTAGAGAGATAGTTCAGCCAATATTAGTGTCTAAAGAGATGCCAATTAACTTGTTAGGTAGGATGCTTTATTACAGTTAGAGGTAAGATTGGAGTGCACACAGCAGGGCTTGGTCATAGAAAGGCCAATACACAATTAGTGATGCAAGAAGTTAAAGATGTTAATGTTTATTGGATAGGGGATATAGCAAGTGATATTCAAGACATTTGGGAAGTGGAACTGAGAAATAAGAAAGGGATAATCACCTTATTGGGATTGTATTATAGACCCCCTAATAAATTGAGAAACAAACTTGTAAGGAGATCTCAGCTATCTGTAAGAATAACATGGTGGTTATGGTACGGGATTTTAACTTCCCAAACATAGACTGGGACTGCCATAGTGTTAAAGGTTTAGATGGTGAGGAATTTGTTAAGTGCATACAAGACAATTTTCTGATTCAGAATGTGGATGTACCTACTAGAGAAGGTGCAAAACTTGACCTACTCTTGGGAAATAAGGCAGGGCAGGTGACTGAGGTGTCAGTGGGGGAGCACATTGGGGCCAATGACCCTAATTCTATTAGTTTTAAAATAGTGATGGAAAAGGATAGACCAGTTCTAAAAGTTGAAGTTCTAAATTGGAGAAAGGCCAATTTTGATGGTATTAGGCAAGAACTTTCGAAAGCTGATTGGAGGCAGATGTTCGCAGTAAAGGGGCGGCTGGAAAATGGGAAGCCTTCAGAAATGAGATAACAAGAATCTGGAGAAAGTATATTCCTGTCAGTGTGAAAGGGAAGGCTGGTAAGTATAGGGAATGCTGGATTACTAAAGAAATTGAGGTTTGGTTAAGAAAAAGAAGGAAGCATATGTCAGGTATAGACAAGATAGATCGAGTGAATCCTGAGAAGAGTATAAAGGCAGTAGGAGTTTCCTTAAGAGAGAAACCACGGTGCCACCGTGTGGGCGGCACGGTGGCACAGTGGTTAGCACTGCTGCCTCACAGCGCCAGAGACCTGGGTTCAATTCCCGCCTCAGGCG